>NC_041382.1:494181477-494315538 GCF_002162155.2 Triticum dicoccoides
GATTTGATACATCCTGGATACAACCCAACCCAATCAGGGTTATCTAAGAGAAATAACATGGCGATAAGTGGGGTCTGGCATTTATCAAAGGCCAAATACCTACGTGCCATATTTTATCATATCCGTCATTATCTAAACTCTCCCATGTCTCATGCCCTCCCCCTCCTCTGTCCCAATGCTTCTTGCTCTATCTGCCCCAACTCAGTCCCAGCACGTACATGCATTGCCATTTTGGGGAAGTAGTTAAATATATCGATGTATTGCCAACTTTAAAGAAATTGGCATGCCCATGTATCCGCATCACCCCGATATGGATACACTCATACACATATCAGTGCTACATAGCAAAAAAGATTACCCGCATTGCAATTCATGCTACTCATTTACAAGCACAAAATAAACTGTGGATACACTCGTACACATATCTGTATCCCATACACATATCGGTATCCATAAACTGTGGATACACTCATACACTCATTTACAAGCCCCGCATCACCCCGATATGGATACGCTCATACACATATCGGTAGCAGTGCTACATAGCAACACAAAATTACCCGAATTGCAATTCATGCTACTCATTTACAAGCACAAAATAAACTGTGGTAATGCACAGGCAACATAAAAGTTGAGGCTAACCTTCTTTCCTTCAATTGTTTCCGGAACATCACCATTACAAATACGTTGTGCAAGCCCCTCTGCAATAGCAGTCTTGCCAACACCAGGCTCTCCAATTAAGCACGGGTTGTTCTTTGTCCGCCTGCCCAAAATTTGAGTTACACGCTCAATTTGATCCTGTCTGCCAACAACTGGGTCTAGTTTACCCTGCAAGAAAAAAGAATGAGATTCTTCTCTTTGCTGCTAAATATCCCCAATAGGCAAAAGGGCACATGGGACGGAGGTAATACCTCTTCTGCCAGCTTTGTCAAATTAGTACCGTATTCCTCAAGTGTAGGCATCTTCTGGCCACTGCTGCCCCCACCAACCCCAGCACCAACAGCTTCTGTGCTTTCACCAACCATTCTTATAACCTGCACAGCATGTAAAATATTCATTGTCTGGACAGATTAGACTAAAATAAGTAATAATGTAAGAAAGATATTAGTAAAGAAATTGCCTGGGTACGAATGTTGTTTGGATCAGCACCAAGGCTTTCGAGAACTCGAGCTGCCACACCTTCACCCTCACGAAGTAGCCCTAAGAGTAAGTGCTCAGATCCTATATAGTTATGCCCTGAACAATGAACATAAAGGAAAATCAGTACACATCTTATATATACTTATTGAACAAACAATAGTCTCAAGAAGCAGCAAAATAAGCAAGACTTGTTCTTAGTACCCCTGAGACTGATGTGATATAGTAATGTATCACCTGAGCTCAATAAATACTAAAATTTCATCATCTTCAAGAAAGGAACAATGCAATAGTGATATAGTAATAATATAGTAATGTTTCACTTTTTTAATGTATCAGGAGTATAGCAGTAAGTCCCCATCCCTACCAAATCCTATGGACCCGCAGCTACCCTGGATAGGACACTTCATGGTGAGGGATTCATGGTTGGCTTGCCAAAGAGGAAAGGTAACTGCTCGCTAGATGGGCAATGAAAGTCGAGGATGAGGGATGGTAAAATATCACTGTTAAGCTAGCACACTAGCTTTCCCCAGGGTTCCTGCCACAGTCACCTAATGGAGAATTTCCACAGCGTAAAAGAAGAACAAAGCCTCATTCTGCACAGGACCTGATGATCACTTTTGCTTAAGTATCACTCTGGATTAGTCACTGACTAAGACAATTGTACATGTTTAGTGTCTTTAGTGATCAAACCACTACATGAAATCTTACACCACTGTCCATACTTAATGTAGACTCTGAAAGAAAGAACAGGATACTACATAAATAAAACTAGAGTATATAAAAAAACACATAAAATAATATAAAAGCAACGGTCAGTCACTGTCCGGCCAAGTACATAGAATGGCAAAAAATGGGGCCTAGACTCAGATAGTCAGGGCCAGACAATGATCGGGGATGGCAATGGGGAAACATTCATGTGCTTGCTTCAACAGAAGGTGAGATGAATCCCCACACTCGTCACCGAATGGGAATGCAGCTCGATTCCCATGCCTACCAGAACACCTTATGATAACTTGTCCTCAACTACCATTCTATCACTAATGGAGTCATAAATTCGGATATTTTGTGCACTTTTCTGAACCAATTTACACTAGTATATAGCAAACTTATGTGACTAAGAAAAACAAAACAGGGTACAACAACAACAAAGCCTTTAGTCCCAAACATGTTGGGGTAGCTACAGGTGAAACCCATAAGATCTCGCGACCAACTCATGGTTCCGGCACATGGATTAACTGAGAAAATAAAATAGAATAAAAACAGACTAATTTGATTACAAACTAGATGTAAATAAAAAAAAATTGATGATGTGCATACAGTAATAATTACAGAATAGCTGATCAAAATGGATGAAACAAGAGCATGAAACTAGCTGATTTTCGTGAATAAATGAAGGTAATAATTAATACCTAGCTGGCGAGCTTCTTCAAGTGACAGTTCGAGTACACGCTTTGCACGAGGTGTAAATGGAATTTCAACGGCAACAAACCCACTGCCTCTTCCAATAATCTTTTCAACTTCCACACGGGCATCCTTAAGACTGATCCCCATAGACTTTAGAACCTTTGCTGCAATTCCAGTTCCCTCACCAATAAGGCCAAGCAGAATCTGTTCAGTCCCAACAAAGTTGTGGCCTAGGCGTCTTGCTTCCTCCTGTGCAAGCATAATCACCTTGATTGCTTTCTCTGTAAAGCGCTCGAACATGGCCCGGACAACCATTCTTGAACCTGACCCACGTGGTCGTGAAATCTGGCTTGCTACAATGGAGCCAAAGTCACGTTTGATAACAGACCTTGTATCCAGGAAATTTGTTTGCCGCAGTCCTTGAAAACCCCCGAGAATGAGGGTCCTCGTTGGCGTACTGCGTAACATTGTGGCCCTTGTGCGCACACGGGACCGCGTAGAGCTACTCCTGTAGGCGGTAGGAGCAATGGCAGACTGAACCAGAGTCCCCTCCATATTGAACTAACCAAAGAACCACAGGTTTACCAGTGCCTGCAAAAAAAAAAAAGCATTACTCAAACAGAAAACATAATAAAATGATTGCAAAGCAACTAAGGCATCTACTTCCGATGGTAGATCCCACATCTGTGCCTCAAAAACGAGGTTAAAAGAATTCGCCAACCATTCACATATCATTGAAACAACACCTAATGACCCCAAATCAAACAGCAGTACAGTACTATAAGAAATTCAGGCACGATGGTTTTTACCAAGCTTACAAGTTTCATGTATCCAGCCAACTTCAACACAGGATTATCCACACGTGACTGCTCCAACCAAGAGAAGAATACCATCTAAATCCGCTCGACAATAGCACCCAATAGGAAAGCCCCTACCGTGCGCCTACACGCGCCAAGCAAAAGCCAACATATATCCACATCCCGGCAGCTACCAAAATAGCGCGCTCGACTGCATCCACCGACGAGGTGGGTAAAAACAGGATTCGCAGAATTTCCCCTAGAACTATCCAACCAACCAGCCAATCGATCCCCGGAACCACCAAACCCAATCCACAAATCCGCCGACCCGAGGGAACGGAACAGGATAAGGTTCCCCATGAACTCCGAAAACAATCGGCGAAAACAACCGCGGGGAGTCATCGCTCCCCACGGGCGAAGGGCGCGGGGACGGGAGCGAGCGGCGGGCGCGGCGGGGGGAGCCTCACCTCGGCGACGACGTGGCCGCCCAGCGGCGGAGGACCTAGGGAGAACCTTGGGACGGGCGGAGTCGATAACACGGGGAAGAGAGCTAGATGCGAAATCCTAGCAATTCATAGGCTTAGCTAAAATTAATATAACTACTGCTCCGTAGGATCCATGTTACAATGAAAGCAGAATACACCTACCGAAGAAATACCTCAAGTCCTCAACTCGTGCACGCGGCGTGCTCGCTGCCTTGCCCCAGGTCCAGCCGCTGGCCGCCGCCCCACCCTCTCGCTCGCTTCTCGCTAGGGCTAGTCGCCTCGAATTACACGGCACCCGTGTCAATTGATAAGGAGCGACCACCCATGCTTATCGGATGTGCGTCGATTTAAAAGGCCCGCCGAGGCCCACAAGACACACCCCTTCACTCAGCGGTCTCTCCTCTTTTTCACTGGCGTGTTTGGTTTGGTTACCTGCATGGTTGTTTTTTTTTTACCTCTTTACATGTGTGTCTTAGTTAAATGGGCGGTTATCTGCGTCGGTGCGCCGGCCCAACAGTTGGGCCGGTCGAACGCCAACCGCCCGATGCAGCAAGCTGGGACCGTCCGATCTGGCACTTAACTCCGCCTCGTTCTTCTTCCTCCGATCTGGTGATTTGTAGCCTCTCGCTGAACCATCTCCTTCTCTCACGTTGGTCAACGCAAACAGAAATCCCCTCCTTCATGTTCCCCGCGAGCATCTCTGCCCTCGCCCCCCACGCGCTTGCGCTCCGGCAAGGGGCGGCAGCACCCCGTCCCCTTTCGCTGCTGCTCGTTGCAGCATCAGCGTCGTAGCCCCCATGCCACCCTTCTGCTGAAAGCTCGTCGTTGCCGCACGTCGTGTCCGTAGCTGACAAACTAGACCATTGCAGCTCTGATGCGGTCGGTTCCAGCGCGCATACACCATGGTTGGAGCACCACCGGCGTCGTTCGCGACCGTCAACTTGCACAATCATGCCCAACACAGAACTCCAAAAAGCAACAAAATCTTCTATTTGTCGGTTGAAGCAAAAATTTACCTGGTTCCAACAAAATTGAACACCAGTTCCAGCAAAATAACAACTCATCAGCAAGAACTCCATTGATCGATTGTAAAAAAAATACCCGGTTCCAGCAAAATTGAACACCGGTTCCAGCAAATAACAACTATTTCAGCAAGAACTCCTGATGATTGATTGTAGCAAAACAGAGAGCCCGTCCCAGCACCCTGCGACCCCGTTTCCAACAAAACAAAGAGTTGGTTCCAGCAAAATTTCTTTTCGGTTGTAGCAAAAATCAAATGTTCGATCAGCAAAAAAAGCTTACGGTCTCTAGTTCCAGCATTTGTTAATGTGGATCCAGCAATTTTTTTGCCGGTTGTAGCAAAACAAAAAACCTGTTGTAGCAAAATTACATGTATCGTCGTTCAGTTCCAGCACTGGTCATGTGAGGATACAGCTTTTTCGCCGGCTGGTTCCAGCAAAAATGATATATGGTTGTAGCACCGGAGCCCGTCGTCTTCGCCGCCGACAGCTGCTGATTGCAGCAAGCATGGTCTCCGGTTCTAGCATCTCGGGACTCTGGTTCCAACAAAACAAAAACCCGATTGCAACACTGAAGCCTCTCCCGTCTCCACCTCCAGCGACTGCTGGTTGTAGCAACCATGGCTGCTCGTTCCAGCATCGCTGGACTCTGGTTCTAACGGTGTCGGGCCCATGTGTGGCAAGCTCCTGGCAGGCAGCGCCGCAATCCCCCCTTTGTCTCCCCCAGAGCGGCGCCAGATCCTCCTGCGAAAAAAAGGCAGCGCCCATGGCCGGGGGCCTCCCTACCTGCCTTGCCAGAGAAGGAAAAGGAATGGAGCGGGGGGACGGCAGCGCAACTGAAGTGTGCCTTGTGGTGGTTTCGCGGTAGTGCGGGGAAGGGAGAGAAGAAACATGGCGCGAGAAGGATACGGCTGAAGGTAGGAGATGGAGTGCACGGGAATAGATAAGGCAGGAAGGGGCGGTTCTCACGGGTCCACCAAAATACACATGTCTCGCGCGAGGGGCTGCTTGAGTGGGCGCACGACGCCAGCGTGGCGCGTGATCGGTCGGGCGTTCGGTCGGTGCCCCGGTCCCAAACGTTTACCTAGTTAAATCCGGTTGAGAACAAAAACTATCATCTACATATAGTTTGATTGTTTGTGTCTAGTTGGCTGCATCAGGGAAGCAATATTTACCCAACGTCTGGTTGCCTATGTTGCACTGGATAGACAAATTACATGTTGTTTGGCTGTGAACTGTAACGCCCCGAGACCGACGTGCCAGGTGTCTCCCAGTTATTCGCTGTTGTTGCCATGTCATTTGCTTGCGTGTTGCATCTTGCCATGTCATCATGTGCATTGCATCATCTTGTTTTCAAAACTTGCATCCGTCCGGGTTTTTCCCAGTTCCGTCTGTTGTCCATTCTGAGCCCAGACACACTTGCACGCGCCCGCGGCACGTCCGAAATATTATTTTATAAGTGGCCGGAAAATGTTCTCGGATTGGGATGAAAGTTGGCGTGCGGTCTTATTTTAGTGTAGGAAGACCGCCTGTCAAATTTCATCACGTTTGGAGTCCGTTTGACGCCCCAACGGATAACTATAGTGGCAGTATAGCCGGTCTATCGCCGGACATTTTCGGTCTCCGGAATCTGCCGTCGGGCCCTCTCTCTCTCTCTCTCTTCTCTCCTCTCAGCCTCGCCACAATCCACCTAGACCCATGCCTACCCCTCTTTGCACAGTGCATCGTCCCCTCGTGCGCATCCGAAAATTGTCCCGAACCCGACCCGGACTGTCGCCACCGTTGTGTCCAGATCATCCCCAAACATCTACAAAACGTCTCCGTTTTGTTAATTCGACTTCCTAACATATTTTTTTCAACCGTCCGATTACGATCGGAGAGACGAGGTAGCCCCTAGCCTAACCTACCCGCTATATATATATATAGTCTATCCCTAGTCCATTTTGGACAAACCCTATTTTTCTAGGGATCCTCCTTGCGCCGCCACTCTCTCTGGTTCCCCTCGGGGATCACTAGCGAACCAACCAGTGCATCCCCTGGTCTCCTCCTTGTTGTCCCATCGAACCAATCCCACCACACCGCTCCTCCTCAGTTTCCGCGTTCCCCAAACCAGCGCAGCCACCAGACCCCGTCGAGCGCCACCGCAGTAGCAGCAACCGAGGCCCCCTGCTCCTGCCTCCTCCTCGTCGTCCAGCAGCAGCAGCGGAGCCGCCGGATCAGGCCAGGGTCCCCTCGCGCCCTCTCCATCCCGTTCCCCTTCCCTAATCTCTCTCTCATGCCCCGGTGTCTCTCTGTTTTCTCTCTCTCAGGAGTTCTCTCATGGTGCTCGAGGAAGCAACCACCCCGTCGGGTGCCCTCGTCAGCGTCTGATGCCGTCGCGCCAGATCCGGAGGAGATCGGCGCCGCCACGCCCGTTCCCGACCCCCACAACCCTCTCCCACCTCGCCTACTTCATCTCCGTCGAGTCCCGACGCCGTGCCGCCATGCCCGCTGCGCCCCTGTCGAGCTGCTCTGCTTCTTTCGAACCAGGAAGAGGACGAGCGCCCCGAACCGCCTTGTATCACTGTGCGTTGACCGCGCCCCGGCCCAGCTGCTCCCCTTCAGTGCCGCGCAGGCCCAGCTCCCTTCAGCCGCACAAACCCAGCTCCCTTCGCCCGCGAGGCCCAGCTCCACGCCCTGCAGGCCCAATGTGAGCACCCAGATCCAGTGCCCCTCCTGTACACAGTTGGGCCTGCTAGATTCAGCTCGTTCATGTTTTTTTCTCAGATCTACGAATTTAGCTTTATCCAGAAAAATGTTGTTTTACAGAAAGGTCCCTAAACTTCATGCATATAATAACTTAATAACCATGCATCGGATCTAAATAAATTATATATGAAAGTTGCTTAGAATTTTGTCTAGTTTAATAATATTCAACTTTTATGCATGTTTGAAATGTTTAAAATGTTGTTTGATTAAATTTGCTCCTATGCCTTGCTAAAATGCTTTAATTCATAACTAAATAACCGTAACTCGGAATTTAATAAACTTTATATGTAAATGGGGTAGAAAAATGCTTAGTTCAACATGGTGGCATCACTTTGCATGTTTAACAACTATTAAATATTGTTTAGGGCAGAACAATACCAAACCTAAAATATCCATATGGGGATTTACCGGAATTGTTGTTCGTTGCTTCCGGCCTCATTTAAACTTGACTAGATAGGTAGTTTTACTTTGCTTCACCCTCTTGCCATGTTTAACAACATTTAATATTGTTGGGTACATAAACGAGATCGAACTAAATAACTTGTCGTGGTGTTCGTCAATATGCAACTCGTTGCATATTGAGCTCCACTTAATTTGTAGGGATTGCTTGTGCACTTTGCCATGTCATGCTTCGTTAAACCGGACATGCATCATGACATGATTATGTGATGGTTCTTTACCATGATTGTTTGCTTCTTTCCGGTGTTGCTTCTTCGGGTTGGTTCCGATAACGTCGTGTTGTGAGGATTCGTATGACTACGTCCGTTTATCTTCTTCATGGACTCGTTCTTCTTCCTTGCGGGATTTCAGGCAAGATGACCATACCCTCGAAATCACTTCTATCTTTGCTTGCTAGTTGCTCGCTCTTTTGCTATGCCTATGCCGCGATACCTACCACTTGCTTATCATGCCTCCCGTATTGTTGAGCCAAGCCTCTAACCCACCTTGTTCTAGTAAACCGTTGTTGGGCTATGTTACCACTTTGTTCAGCCCCTCTTATAGCGTTGTTAGTTGCAGGTGAAGATTGGAGTTTGTTCCTTGTTGGAACATGGATATTTTGTTGAGATATCACAATATCTCTTATTTAATTAATGCATCTATATACTTGGTAAAGGATGGAAGGCTCGGCCTTATGCCTGGTGTTTTGTTCCACTCTTGCCGCCCTAGTTTCCATCATATCGGTGTTATGTTCCCGGATTTTGCGTTCCTTACACGGTTGAGTTATAATGGGAACCCCTTGACAATTTGCCTTGAATAAAACTCCTCCAGCAAGGCCCAACCTTGGTTTTACCATTCGCACTAACAACCTACCACCTTCCCTTGGGTTCTGCAGACTCAAGGGTCATCTTTATTTTAACCCCCCCGGGCCAGTGCTTCTCTAAGTGTTGGTCCGAAACGGGCAGCCTGCGGGGCCACCTCGGGGAAACTCGAGGGATGGTTTTACTCGTAGCTTGACCTATTTGAGTGTGCCCTGAGAACGAGATATGTGCAGCTCCTATTGGGATTTGTCGGCACATTCGGGCGGCTTTGCTGGACTTGTTTTACCATTGTCGAGGATGTCTTGTAACCGGGATGCCGAGTCTAATCAGATTATCTTGGGAGAAGGAATATCCTTCATTGACCGTGAGAGCTTGTGATGGGCTAAGTTGGGACACCCTGCAGGGATTTGAACTTTCGAAAGCCGTGCCCGCGGTTATGGGCAGATGGGAATTTGTTAATGTCCGGTTGTAGAAAACCTGAAGTTTATCTTAATTAAAATACATCAACCGCGTGTGTAACCGTGATGGTCTCTTCTCGGCGGAGTCCGGGAAGTGAACATGGTGTTGGAGCTATGTTTTGACGTAGGTTGTTCTAGGATCACTTCTTGATCATAGTTCATTGATCGTGCTTTGCCTTCTCTTCTCGCTCTCTTTTGCGTATGTTAGCCACCATATATGCTAGTCGCTTGCGCAGCTCCACCTCATACCTTTTACCTACCTATAAGCTTAAGTAGTCTTGATCGCGAGGGTGTGAGATTGTTGAGTCCCCGTGACTCACAGATACTTCCAAAACCAGCTTGCAGGTGCCGCTGAATCGTGCTGGTGACGCAACCAAGCTCAAGGAGGAGCTCGATGAAGTTCGTGTTCGTTTTGTTGTTCCGTTTCTAGTTGATCAATAGTGGAGCCCAGTTGGGACGATCGGGGATCTGTGTAGCATTTGGGGTAGTCTTCTTTTATTTTGGTTCTGTAGTCGGACCTTGATTGTATTTGGATGTTGTAATGCTTTATTCATGTATTGTGTGAAGTGGTGATTGTAAGCCAACTATGTATCTCTTCCCTTATGTATTACATGGGTTGTGTGAAGATTACCTCACTTGCGACATTGCTTACAATGCGGTTATGCCTCTAAGTCGTGCTTCGACACGTGGGAGATATAGCCGCATCGTGGGCGTTACAAGTTGGTATCAGAGCCTTCCTCGACCTTAGGAGCCCCTGCTTGATCGAATCGTTGGCGTTGTTGAGTCTAGAAAATGTTTTGAGTCATTTAGGATTATATATATATATATATATATATATATATATATATATATATATATATATATATATATATATCGGAGAGTAGGATTCTTTTTACTCCTCAGTCCCTTTGTCGCTCTGGTGAGGCATCCTGACGTAGAGTTTTGACTCTTCTCTTCTCAAATTTCACTAAAAAAATTTAGGATCACGCAGGTATCTTGGAATCATTCCGATGGATTTGTGACGAGAACATTGTCCTTGGTGCCTCCTGACATTTAGGGGTTGTGGCAGTGTCCCGGGGAGTTGAGCTCCGAGGTGTTGTTGTCACAATTTTATCGTTGTAGTTCTGGAATACATGAGTTTCGCCGACATCAAAAATCTCTTTTATGCAGTTGTTGGTGAGATAACCTCGACGCCACCCAGTACTGGGGCGGGAGTTCGGGAGTATTGCCATAACTCGTATAACGGATGCTTTTCGAAGGTTGAGGTAAATGATTTCCGAAGGTTTCTTGGTTATATGTTGAAGGATGGATACAGCTGGATGTAGGATTTGCTAGATTTGGGTGAGATATTATGCTTCCCCTGTATCCCCAACACCTGATTGCATAACCAGAAAATTTCGGGAGTTTATAAGTGGGAATTCAAGTAGCTCATAGGATATCTTTCCGACAAATGTATGATATGAAATTGGGGTTCGACGTCTAGTGGTCCGCCTATCCACGGTTGGTTTTATAGTGGTGTCGTTGTGTCTTAAAGAGTCCTTGGCTATGCTGACTCGGGGACGCTTCGTATGTCATGTGCACTGCCTTGTACATGATGGTGTTGTACGATCGAGCCCGTGTAGGCCCCATCACGAAAACTTCGGACGAAATCTCTATCATATGTTTGTTCCGGCTTATTCTGCAAGCCAATCCTTGTTTTTGTTTTGAGTTGTGGTATTCGAGTTGCTTCAATGTCAAGTGTTGATTCCATACCTTTCCTAAACGGTGTTCTCATACTCCGATGTGAATACCAATCCTTCATGATAATCGAGATTGTCATATCAATCCTTATCAACCAGTGTGCTCCTCTTCAAGCGGATCCGATCTTTTCAACATCCACAAGATTCAATCTCAGCTTTCTCAATGGTGTTCGTTTCATCCATCCCAAGTGTCTTTGTTGTCCCTCCCTCCCTCCCTTGTTTTCTTCAAGGAATCCGATGTCTTAATCAAGTATCCTTTTATTCTTGTGAATTCTCTCCATTCTCTTTCGTCAATGTTCTTATTCGGTGATTCTCATGAAGATGCTAAGGAAGCTACAAGTTCAATATTCTGCATTCTTTTTCTTCTCCGGTGGATTCAATTCAAGCTTTGGTATTGAGCATAGTCTTTTCTTTTTGCCCAATGCTTTTCTTATGCCGGTGCACCTCATATTCATTCATTTCTCGCTATTCAATTGTTTCGGAGTGCTCAAGATATCTCGAAGATTCATGTTTCCACTCTGCTTTCGTTCAAACTCTTTCGAGGATGTTATCTCATTCAAGCCTTTTAAATCAACCGGTGCAATCTCTCTTCAAAATCGTTCAACGGTGTATCTTTTCAGTGGGCTCTAACCCACAGGTTTTTTCCCAGGGTCTTACTTGACTCTTCTAATTTTTACTAGAGCTGTTCTCAAACCTTTCGAAGTTTGACATAAGAAGGAATTGTCATCAGTCAAATGTATTTCTCCAAGATCTTTCAAATTCTTTTCAACGTTGGCTCAAACTTTCCATTCTTCACTCTGGAGTATCTCAACAATTCATGGTGGTGTTTCTCATTGTCATTCTCGACATCTGAAGACCGAAGAAGATTTTCTATCAATCTTGCTCCATTCTCTTCTAGATTCGTGATTCTAGCTTGTTGCCATCCTCTCATAATTATTTTCGATTGTGGGAATTATTTTCACCCATCCGAAGCAATTCAAAAGTCTTCTCATTTTGTTATCCGGAGTCCATCAATTCAGGTTTATTCATTCTCAGCTGTCAGTTATCATTCTCCAATCTTACCGGTGCATTGTTCAAGTGATCTCTAATCAGTTCATGATCCCTTCGTTCTCATGTATCTAGATTGTCGCAAGTATATTCGTTCATTTCACAATTCTTACCCGGTGATTCATCCCTTTACTTCGTTCATTTTCAATTCTTATGGTGGTTCGTTCAAGAGATCTCTTCCTTCGTTACGTATCAAGTCACTCGTTCTTTTCAATCCTACCACTGGTTTCTTGAAGACCTTCTCAAGTTTGCGCTATATCTCGCTTAATCCTTTCTACGAGAATAAGTAGTATGCCAATTCCATTGCTTGTCATCAATTTGAATTGGTAAAGGATAAGCATAATGTAATTCTTATTCTTGTTTCATCGAGTTTATTCAATTTCTTTTTCCGGAGTGGTTCATCATATCACATTCTCAGTTCGAGATGCTTTATCTTTTCTTTTCTGGAGTTCCAAGTCTCCACTTTATCTCATCGCAAAGCTTCATCTAATCATTGCAAGGCTTAAACCTTATTCTTTTCATCCTTCTTTTTGTTTGATCATTCTTTTGTTTACCGGAGTTCTTCATGAAGGTTATACATGATGGTTCATCAAGGATTTAATTCCTTCTCGAAGTGTTCATCATCATTCTTTTCAGAGGAGCTCAAGCATTCTTCATCTTGCAATCCGGAGTGCAATTCTTTCACGCTTGTCTTTTGAGGTGGTGTTATGTCATTTTTGATAATTTTCCTTCGTGTTTCATGATTCACAAGTTATCAAGAATGAGATATTTTAAATCCATCAATCTCGTCATTGGAGTTATCTTGGGTTATATTTCACATTAAGCCTTCCCTAAGGATTGTTGCTATTATGGTGCTTATAAATGACCCAAGTTCTTCACTTATCCTCCCGGTGAATTAAGCTTCTCGTCTCCTTGTTCATATCAATCCAATTCTTCTTCCCGTGAGTGGCAGGTTGTCACCTCATAATTTGATATGTATTCCATAAGACCATATCAAGATTATTCTTTTTGTTGTTGGTTTTTCCAACAACTCTGTTCTAGAATTTGTTGTAAGCGTGCCCTCTCAAGATCGTGTTTCCCTTCGTTCATTCCATTCCATTCTTACTTTTGTTCCGGAGGCATTGTGATGTTGCTCTCTTCAACCCATCTTCTCGGATTGTCAGGACCATGTTCTGTTCATGCTTATCCTTTTAACCATAGTGCCGTGTCCTCTGCTCAAGTGCTTTTCGCCGTATCAAGTCTTGCATCACTTTTCAACCGGAGTGCTACCCGAATCGGTTCTTTCTTTTCCTCTGTCTTAACGGAGTGTTTTCTACTTCGTTCATCTCCGTTGTATTCTTTCTTTCAAGCTGTTCAACATCTCAAGGTTCTTTGGTTTCACTCGTTTGTCAAAGAAGCAACTTAGTTTTACCTCTTCTCTTTCCCTTCTGTTTTTCCCTCCGGTGTCATTCTAGATCTCGAGACGAGATCCTCTCGTAGTGGTGGAGTGTTGTAACGCCCCGAGACCGAAGCGCCAGGTGTCTCCCAGTTATTCGCTGTTCTTGCCATGTCATTTGCTTGCGTGTTGCATCTTGCCATGTCATCATGTGCATTGCATCATCTTGTTTTCAAAACTTGCATCCGTCCGGGGTTTTCCCAGTTCCGTCCGTTGTCCGTTCTAAGCCCAGACACACTTGCACGCGCCTGCGGCACGTCCGAAATATTATTTTATAAGTGGCCGGAAAATGTTCTCGGATTGGGATGAAAGTTGGCGTGCGGTCTTATTTTAGTGTAGGAAGACCGCCTGTCAAATTTCATCGCGTTCGGAGTCTGTTTGACGCCCCAACGGATAACTATAGCGGCAGTATAGCCGGTCTATCACCGGACGTTTTCTGTCTCCGGAATCTGCCGTCGGGCCCTCTCTCTCTCTCTTCTCTCCTCTCAGCCTCGCCACAGTCCACCTAGACCCATGCCTACCCCTCTTTGCACAGTGCATCGTCCCCTCGCGTGCGTCCTAAAGTTGTCCCGAACCCGACCCGGACTATCGCCACCGTTGTGTCCGGATCATCCCCAAACATCTACAAAACGTCTTCGTTTTGTTAATTCGACTTCCTAACATATTTTTTTCGACCGCCCGATTACGATCAGAGGGACGAGGTAGCCCATAGCCTAACCTACCCGCTATATATATAGTCTATCCCTAGTCCATTTTGGACAAACCCTATTTTTCTAGGGATCCTCCTTGCGCCGCCACTCTCTCTGGTTCCCCTCGGGATCACTAGCGAACCAACCAGCACATCCCCTGGTCTCCTCCTCGTTGTCCCATCGAACCAATCCCACCACACCGCTCCTCCTCAGTTTCCGTGTTCCCCAAACCAGCGCAGCCACTAGACCCCGTCGAGCGCCACCGCAGCAGCAGCAATTGAGGCCCCCTGCTCCTGCCTCCTCCTCGTCGTCCAGCAGCAGCAGCGGAGCCGCCGGATCAGGCTAGGGTCCCCTCGCGCCCTCTCCATCCCGTTCCCCTTCCCTAATCTCTCTCTCATGCCCCGATGTCTCTCTGTTTTCTCTCTCTCAGGAGTTCTCTCATGGTGCTCGAGGAAGCAACCACCCCGCCGGGTGCCCTCGTCAGCGTCCGATGTCGTCGCGCCAGATCCGGAGGAGATCGGCGCTACCGCTACGCGCCCATTCCCGACCCCCACAACCCTCTCCCACCTCGCCTGCTTCATCTCCGTCGAGTCCCGACGTCGTGCCGCCATGCCCGCTGCGCCCCTGTCGAGCTGCTCTGCTTCTTTCGAACCAGGAAGAGGACGAGCGCCCCGAACCGCCTTGTATCGCTATGCGTTGACCGCGCCCCGGCTCAGCTGCTCCCCTTGAGTGCCGCACAGGCCCAGCTCCCTTCAGCCGCGCAAGCCCATCTCCCTTCGCCCGCGAGGCCCAGCTCCACGCGCCCCTGCAAGCCCAATGTGAGCATCCAGATCCAGTGCCCCTCCTGTACACAGTTGGGCCTGCCAGATTCGGCCCGTTCATGTTTTTTTCTCAGATCTACGAATTTAGCTTTATCCAAAAAACTGTTGTTTTACAGAAAGGTCCTTAAACTTCATGCATATAATACCTTAATAACCGTGCATCGGATCTAAATAAATTATATATGAAAGTTGCTTAGAATTTTGTCTAGTTTAATAATATTCAACTTTCATGCATGTTTGAAATGTTTAAAATGATGTGTGATTAAATTTGCTCCTATGCCTTGCTAAAATGCTTTAATTCATAACTAAATAACTGTAACTCGGAATTTAATAAACTTTATATGTAAATGGGGTAGAACAATGCTTAGTTTAACATGGTGGCATCACTTTGCATGTTTAACAACTATTAAATATTGTTTAGGGCAGAACAGTACCAAACCTAAAATATGCATATGGGGATTGACCGAAATTGTTGTTCGTTGCTTCCGGCCTCATTTAAACTTGACTAGATAGGTAGTTTTACTTTTCTTCACCCTCTTGCCATGTTTAACAACATTTAATATTGTTGGGTACATAAACGAGATCAAACTAAATAACTTGTCGTGTAGTTTCGTCAATATGCAACTTGTTGCATATTGAGCTCCACTTAATTTGTAGGGTTGCTTGTGCACTTTGCCATGCCATGCTTCATTAAACCGGACATGCATCATACTTGATTGTGCATCATGACATGATTATGTGATGGTTGTTTACCATGACTGTTTGCTTCTTTCCGGTGTTGCTTCTTCGGGTTGGTTCCGATAACGTCGTGTTGTGAGGATTCGTTCGACTACGTCCGTTTATCTTCTTCATGGACTCGTTCTTCTTCCTTGTGGGATTTCAGGCAAGATGACCATACCCTTGAAATCACTTCTATCTTTGCTTGCTAGTTGCTCGCTCTTTTGCTATGCCTATGCCGCGATACCTACCACTTGCTTGTCATGCCTCCCATATTGTTGAGCCAAGCCTCTAACCCACCTTGTCCTAGCAAACCTTTGTTTGGCTATGTTACCGCTTTGTTCAGCCCCTCTTATAGCATTGTTAGTTGCAGGTGAAGATTGGAGTTTGTTCCTTGTTGGAACATGGATATTTTGTTGGGATATCACAATATCTCTTATTTAATTAATGCATCTATATAGTTGGTAAAGGGTGGAAGGCTCGGCCTTATGCCTGGTGTTTTGTTCCACTCTTGCCGCCCTAGTTTCCGTCATATCGGTGTTATGTTCCCGGATTTTGCGGTCCTTACACGGTTGGGTTATAATGGGAACCCCTTGACAGTTCGCCTTGAATAAAACTCCTCCAGCAAGGCCCAACCTTGGTTTTACCATTTGCACTAACAACCTACCACCTTCCCTTGGGTTCTGCAGACTCAAGGGTCATCTTTATTTTAACCCCCCGGGCCAGTGCTTCTCTAAGTGTTGGTCCAAAACGGGCAGCCTGCGGGGCCACCTCGGGGAAACTCGAGGGCTGGTTTTACTCGTAGCTTGACCTATCTGAGTGTGCCCTGAGAACGAGATATGTGCAGCTCCTATCGGGATTTGTCGGCACATTCGGGCGGCTTTGCTAGACTTGTTTTACCATTGTCGAGGATGTCTTGTAACCGGGATGCCGAGTCTGGTCGGATTGTCTTGGGAGAAGGAATATCCTTCGTTGACCGTGAGAGCTTGTGATGGGCTAAGTTGGGACACCCCTGCAGGGATTTGAACTTTCGAAAGCCGCTCCCGCGGTTATGGGCAGATGGGAATTTGTTAATGTCCGGTTGTAGAAAACTTGAAGTTTATCTTAATTAAGATACATCAACCGTGTGTGTAACCGTGATGGTCTCTTCTCGGCGGAGTCCGGGAAGTGAACAAGGTGTTGGAGTTATGTTTTGACGTAGGTTGTTCTAGGATCACGTCTTGATCATCGTTCATCGATCGTGCTTTGCCTTCTCTTCTCGCTCTCTTTTGCGTATGTTAGCCACCATATATGCTAGTCGCTTGCCGCAGCTCCACCTCATACCTTTTACCTACCTATAAGCTTAAATAGTCTTGATCGCGAGGGTGTGAGATTGTTGAGTCCCCGTGACTCACAGATACTTCCAAAACCAGCTTGCAGGTGCCGCTGAATCGTGCTGGTGACGCAACCAAGCTCAAGGAGGAGCTCGATGAAGTTCGTGTTCGTTTTGTTGTTCCATTTCCAGTTAATCAGTAGTGGAGCCTAGTTGGGACGATCGGGGATCTGCGTAGCATTTGGGGTAGTCTTCTTTTATTTTGTTTCCGTAGTCGGACCTTGATTGTATCTGGATGTTGTAATGCTTTATTCATGTATTGTGTGAAGTGGCGATTGTAAGCCAACTATGTATCTTTTCCCTTATGTATTACATGGGTTGTGTGAAGATTACCTCACTTGCGACATTGCTTACAATGCGGTTATGCCTCTAAGTCGTGCTTCGACACGTGGGAGATATAGCCGCATCGTGGGTGTTACATGAACGTCATAATGTGTGATCACCACTTCCCATTAGTGGTGACCTTACCGCACACGATTTTCCAACATCGTCTCAATCCTAACTAGAAAACAAATGACAGTTTAACAATAATAGGGAAAAGTTCATCAATGTCGAACTAGATGGAAGTCCATCCTTGTCAGTTGTTGTTGTTGTTGTTGTTGCTTCTGTTGTTGCTACTTCTTCTCTTCTGTTGTTGCTGCTTCTTCTTCTCTTCTGTTGTTGCTGCTTCTTCTTCTCTTCTGTTGCTGCTGCTTCTTCTTCTTCACATCCTTGTATGACATTTATTTTCTCACATTGTCGGAGACTCCATCCTTTTCTTCTTCCAGACTTTGTTGTCAAATGCCTCCACACCATGGTCGGAGCCAACAACATCATCAAGCATCACATCTTCCTCCTCCGGCACAAGGACATCACAACCCCATTGTAGGATCTAGTTATGAAGGATGCAACAAGAAAGAGCAAGCTTAACCTGGGATTTGGAAGGAATGACTTTTGATTAGAATCTTAAATCTATTCTTCAGATCTTCAAATGCCCTCTCAATTGTAGCTCTAAGGCTAAAGTGTCTGAAATTAAACAATTCATGTGTAGTCCTAGGATCGTTCCTACCAGAGAACTCATTTAGATGGTGTCTGGTTTTCCTGAAGGGTAGAAGAACACCAGGTCGACATGCATAGCCAGCATCTCTGTGGTAGAACTTGCCATCGGAGATATTGATGCCATCAGGTTAGAAAACACATTTGCTCCCTTGGTGGCTTTGGTAATTCATGTCAACATACATGTTGTTGCACTAACATTTTTCATCAAGTATATTTCAGGAATAGTTCGACCTAGGCTTGTAGATGGATGAAGTTGTGGACCCCTCAAGCTACAAAGGACAAGCATTGGCAAAAACTTCATGACTCTGCATTTTTGGTTGAGTGATGAAGATCACATTGAGTTCATAGGAAGACCAATACTATTAAGTGAATGAGGTTTTGATCATAAGTTATTTGCTCAAGTGCTTGAAAATGTTGCTCCAAAACTCTCAAACACATTCTCACAATCCAATCTGTCCAAAACCCTAAAGTCATTATCGGTCCCACCGAAATAGATACACCCGGACCCACTGAGATACACCACACAGTGCCACAACCTAAACCATAGAAACTCGGCTCCACCAAGATGGCATTCAGTCCCACCAAAGTACACTGGCAAACTTTTTGTACCCCATCGTGTTCATTTCAGAATTACTGAGTGAAATCTATCGGAATTACCAAAACGATGCAAGTGCTTAGCTCATCACATGTCAGAGCCACCAAGTGGATCCATCCTATCTCACTGAAATGCCTACATTCGAATCTTTTACACTAGTCGGTATCACCGAGTTTTTAACCGGTATCACCGAGTTTTTAACCGGTATCACCGAGTTGTGCATAAAGTTTGTAACGGCTAGATATTTGGTGATGGCTATATATACCCCACCCCCACCACCTACCCTCACAGAGAGCAATCAGGACAAAACTACACTTCTCATATCCATTTTCTAATAGAGAATCACCTACACTTGTGTCGAGATCAAGGCACTCCACTCCAATCCTTCTCCCACAACCATGTCAAATCCGTGAGAGAGTGATCGACTGTTGAGGACACTATCTTTTAAATCACAAGAGCAAGGAGTTCATCATCAACAACAACATCTATTACCTTTTGGAGAGTGGTGTCTCCTAGATTGGTTAGGTGTCACTTGGGAGCCTCCAAATCATGTGGAATTGAACCAAGAGTTTGTAAGGGAAAGGAGATAGCCTACTTCATGAAGATCTACCCCGAGTGAGGCTAGTCCTTCGTGGGTGTAAGCCATGATGGAACAGATAAGGTTGCTTCTTCGTGGACCCTTCGTGGATGGAGCCCTCCATGGACTCGCGCAACCGTTACCCTCTGTGGGTTGAAGTCTTCATCAACATGGATGTACGATAGAACCATCTATCGGAACCATGCCAAAAATCACCATGTCTTCATTGTGTTTGGTCTTCATATCTCTACCTCGCTTTACTTTCCTGCACTTGCATGTTGTTCATTTTCCGCTGCTCAATCTCTAGATATGCATGTGTAGGATGTATTGGTTGCCACTTAAATTGTGATAAAGTCTGCCTAATTGTCAAGAAAACTAAAAATTGCATCTTTGCCTTGTTAAGTGACTATTCACCCCCCTCTAGACCTGTCTTCTCGATCTTTCAATTGGTATCAGATATTTCGTCTCCATTGTTTTGGTTTAATCACCATTGGAGGAAGATATATGTGTCTACTTTGGGGAGTCACTACTGCAGGATGCTGCTAAGCGACACTACGATCAGAGAACCTTCGACGAAATTGTGTGCGATGCCATAATCGCAAATGGTGGTGTAAAAAAACCATCAAAAAAGTTGCAAAACATTTGCGATGGAGGATGCATCAAACATGGTTCAGATTTTAATTACGTGTGCGATGTAGGGCATACGGTTCAGTTCAATTAACCGTTTGTGATGAGGAGCAACAAAAGAAACGGGCAGCCAGATGGAGGTGGGTGTGATATACAACATACGGTTCACTCAGATTAACTGTTTGTGATTAGGAAACACAAAAGAAACGATCAGCCAGATTGTAACATCCCAAAATTCTAAATTTTGGAATGTTATAATAAATAGATAGATTTGATTGTTTGTTTAATTGTTGTGTGATTGATTGACTGAAAGTGAGTGAAATTTGAACTTTTTGAAAGTTAAATGAGAGGGAATAAAAGGACTTTCCCAAACTTTCATTTTGCATTTATGATCTTCGTGAATTCAAATTCTTTTCAAATACAAAACCCTAGAGAGAAGATGACATGACTTCTTCCATTTAAATAAATGAAAGGGTGTTTTGAAAAATATTTAAATTCCATTTGGAAATATTTTTTCCAATTCAGAAGATTTAAGCAACTCAATGATTTTCACGAGAGAAGATAATATGACTTCTTCAAAATATATGAAATATGAGTTGGAAGTTTTAAAAGAATTAAATTCAAAGTCCTTTTGAAACTATTTTCAATTTGGAGTTATTTGGATTTTATTCAAATTATTTTTCTCCAAAAATAAAATATATGGAAAACAGGGTAACACGATTCCCTACATCAAAAAATTGGAGAGAAATAAATTTGAATCAATTTTGGTATTTTTAAAATGATTTTTACTTGATTTTACTAGAGCAGTAGCACTCTTTGCTTTATTTGAATTTATGTGGATTTTATTTGACTCTAGAAAAATGTTCAGCTTGTAGGAAATCTTTTTCTGAAAATTTTGATATATTATATGCCTATATAGTATTTTTGTTTATTTTGTTTTATTTATTTTTTGTTTGTGTGGAAAGTCTTTATTTAAAAAAAACTTCTTCTCCGGACCGGGCCAACTGGGCCGAAGCCCAGCCAGCCGGCCCAGCTCCACCTTCCCCGACCTCCCGCAGGAGACCGAGCCCCGCACGCGCCGCCGCCGAGGTTTCCGACCCGGGCACGCCCCCGAGGTTCGCCGCCCCCTCACTATATATAGCAAGGCCCCGGGCCCCGCCTCTCTCTCCCCGTCCCGCTTCTCGCCGCCGCCGCATGCTCCAGCGCCGCCACCGGAGATTGCCACCTCCGCCCTCTGCTGATCCACCGCCACTGCTCGCCTTGCGCTGCCGCCGCTGCTCGCCCGCGCCACATCCACCTTGCGCCGCCGCAGCATAGCTGCTGCCACCGCCAGCGCCTCACTGCTGCAAGCACCGCGCCGCTCGCCGCCATTGTCGTAGTCGCCGGAGACGCCCACCTCATCGCCGGAGTTGGCCAAATCGGTAAAACCGCCGTCGACCTGTCCATATAGTTTTTTTCTTAGAAAACCGTTTTGTTTTATTATGCAGCGGACGTTTTCTGTTTAGATCTCCTTAGCGAACAGTTTTTGTTAGTTAGCGTTCGGCAGCGAACGTTCGCTCGATATGATTTTTCTTTTTATTTTCGGTCCAGGGACCTATTTGTAGTATTTCTTTTACAGATTAGTCCATGTACTTCAATCGGTCATTACTTTTTACTCGTTAGTCCAAATGCAACGAAACCAACGCCCGCTTCTTCGTTATGACCCCCTCTATCCAGTAATCCAACTCGAACATGTTCTTTAAAGTTTAAAATTTGAATTAGAATAGATTTGTATTCAAACTTCGTTTGATCGTAACTTGAGTTCCGTAGCTCCATTTGATTTGATTCTTTTTGCAAATTAAAGCTCTTGACCTACAATTTCTGATAAGGCCAAATTGACATAATTTTGGTACTGTTAGAAATTCTTTTATGTTGCAAGAGTTATTTGCTTGGTTTTGATGTTTTCCGAATTGTTTTCTTCGATCTTTTTGGTCTTTTGAGTGATTGCTTATGTGTGGTTACTATTGCTTGCTTACGATAGATTAACCGGAGTGAGACGAGTAGATCTATCAAGAGTGTTGAGTGCGAATCATTTTCATCAACATTGCAGGCAAGTTCACACTTTGATCATATCCCTTTCATACCCAGTTTTTATGCATTAGTTTCACCCTCAAACATTGCATGGTTAGGAATTGACAACATGTGGGTATTGGGAAGTAGTTGATGAGGTAGGAACCTATTGCCATGCATTCAAACCTTGGGAGTTACTTTTATGTTATGCTCATATTGCTATGCTATGCTCGTAGACGTGGATTGGTTTGAGAGAATTCATGACAGATGTGAGAGTTATTATTTAATGGTTAACTTAAGGTGGCTACTTTAATACACATCTGGGTGGATTGGTTGGGGCACCCTAGAGCACCCAGTGGTTTGCCCGGGCACCTGGAGAACCCAGTGTTTGCCCAAGGGGATCCCGGAGGACCCGTGTGATCACCCTATGGAATGACACCCAGGCTCAAAGGGATTATAAGATTATTCATGCTAGAAACTTCCGTGTGCAACCACAAGCTATTATGGGCTCTAGCATAGTTGAGTAAGTCGCGTGAAGCTCTTAAAGAGATAGACTAGCAGGTAGTGGGTTGTAGGTGGTATAGTCTATCCGGAGTAGAGAGTTAATGCTTATGAAAGACTGTGTCTCAGTCATCCGTTTCTCAAACATCATGTAGTGCAAGAAATCCAACGGAGGAGATTGAGTCTTGTGGGGAAAAGTGCGCAAACCTCTGCAGAGTGTACAAACTAATCATGATTAGCCGTGTCCTCGGTTATGGACATCTTGAGTATCTGGTTCTTGGATTATCATATTGATCTCATCACGTTACTTAAATAATTTGTTGGGTTATTGATGTTAATTCGGCATTGAGTTGGAGGAACCTTCTCAATATTTTCAACCAACTTTGTAGTTAAATAAATTTTATTCCTTTGTAGTAGGGAAAAATTGGCTTTTCGCAAAAACACTATAACCATAGAGCTTTTCCACCAGCCAAATATGCATGTAGTGATAGCTATTATTCATCATTATCTTCTGGTGTGAATTTGCCTGTACATTCAATGTACTGACCCTTTGTGGCTGCAACGTCTCATGTTGCAGGATTCTTACGACGAGTAAGTGATACGTTAGGGTTACGATTTCTACACTCAACTTTGCCGTTGGTGTTGATGGGAATCCACAACCTTGTTGTTACTTCCGCTATTTGGATTGAGGTAATAGTATTTACATTATTTTATACATGTGATTTACCTCTGTTATAAATCCTCGAGTACTGTGTGTGTCAGCATACCGATCCAGGGATGACACTTAAGCACAGAGACTTGACCGTCTGAGGTCAGGTCGGTACAAGATGGTATCAGAGCACATGTTGACTGTAGGACGTGACCCCTAGAAATTGGCAAGCCCATAGGAAAAAAATCTCTAAAAACTTTCTTTTCAGAAGGATCTTTTACCTCTCTTTTCTCTGCTGAGCTTATTAAAAAAGTTTTCTTTTAGTGAGACTATACCCCCCTTTTTACCATGCGAAGACTCAGCTGATGAGACCACACCGAGTAGGACAAGATATCAGACAAGTAAGATCATTTCGGAATGAAGAGGATTTTACCGTGCATTATAATAATGGAAACTGCAATAGTTGAAGACTCCGAAGACTAGGAGAATTTGAAGGCCTGTAGAATTTCTAGATTTGTATGACCTAGGAAGGCTACCCTATTGGAATTTTTCAGACTATGGAAGCCGTCAATACCCGAGATCAAGGTGTATCGGAGAAAGATCGGAACATGGAGCATGAGAACTCATAGTTTTGTCAAGAAAACCCTAAGGAAGGAGATACCAACTATGGAAGATATCTCATGGCAATGACAAGGGCAGAAACACGGTTATTCGTGATGTCATCGCCACTGATACTATGGTCACCGAGCTGAGCTAAGCATGCATTTCTTTGGAAGGATTGGATGGTAGAAGGCTGATGGAGCATCTATCAACAAAAGATGAAGTTTTACCCTTAGCCGGTGTATCACCAGGATCTGGAGTAGTACATTAAGAATTTTAAGATGGAGCTCCAGGAAGCCGTATTAGACAAGGAAGCATTTCGTGAAGAACTCAGGAACCAGAAGCTGAAAGTAGCCAAGCTGGAGGAGCTACAACCTCGAGATACCAGAGATTTGTCAGGAACTAAAATACAGTAGGACCATGGCTCATACCAAGGATGTTGAAACCCAGAAGTTTGGAACGCAACCACAAAATATTAAAAGACATCACGATAGACTTTGCGACAACAGAGATGATCTGGCAAAAGGACTTGAGAAGGACAAACATGATCGGAAGAAGCCATCAGAGACATGAATAAGACTTGAGGAGTTTAATGACTTTGAAGATTTATTGACCTTTAGAAGACCAAACCCCTGATATATACCTACGTTAGATGCGACGATTGTGAGCTGTCATTTGTTTGACGTTTTTCCGACAGTCACAAAATAAAAAAAATCTGTCTTTTCAAAACTTTTGCTTGTATTGTGTGTATCCCTCTCTATCTCTTTTATCTCACCCCAAACCCATGGACCCAATAGAGGATGAATGAAGATGAGCTTGTATTTTCTGGACCGATGAGTCAATTGGAGACAGACCGATGGACCCAGAACATGGAAGGTCATATGGAGTATAACACGATAGCTGGATAGGATATGGCCCAGCATGCTCTTCAGTGCTTTGTAAGAGTGCTGCTACTTGGTGGAGGATGTACCAAACCATCAATGGATGGCAAAGAGTAACCACTTGGGAATAATTTAAGTTGACTCTGCAAAGATCTCGTCTTGTGTCCCAAAAGTTGAGGCCTTATGGAAAGTATATGAAGAAACCTTGTGCCTACAAGCTTTGTGGAGAAATAGGACACAACCATAAAGAAAACAAGGACGAATACCCTCATAAGCGGAGGATTACCAAAGGAGTTAGCCGAGGATCTCAGGGAACTTCGGTTGGAGATTGTTCCTAAAGGTTTTGTTGCAGCAATGGAAGTTCAGTCTAGATTGTTGGGAAAGATCCATGAAGCTCAGAAGGATGACAAAGAGATTGCCGAGGTCAAAGAGAGGATGAGTAAAGGAAAGGCCAAAGGTTTTCGTAAGGATGAGCACGACACCTTATGGTTCGAGGACCGTGTATATGTGCCCAATAATGCAAAGACCAGGAAGAAAATACTTCAGGAGGCTCATGACTCACCATACTCGATTCGCCCTAGAAACACCAAGATGTATTTGGATTTGAAGGAGCGTTTCTGGTGGACTGGTATGAAGAAGGATATTGCGGAGTATGTAGTCGTAGGTGATGTATGCCAGAGAGAGTAAAAGCAGAGCATCAGAAGCTAGCAAGATTACTACAGCCTATGCCGATACCCGAATGGAAGTGGGATGAGCTTGGCATGGATTTCATTACCGGATTTCGCAGAACCTGATCGGGATATGATTCTATTTGGGTAGTAGTTGATTCGCTTGATCAAAGTGGCTCACGTTATCCCAGTGAAAACCACCTATACAAGTGCGAAGTTGGCCAAGATATATTTGATCAGGATCGTATGTCTGCATAGAGTTCCGAGGACCATCGTATCAGATAAAGGAACATAGTTTACCTCAAAGTTTTGGAATCAGCTGCACCAGACTTTGGGTACTAGGCTAGAGTTCAGTAGCCTTTCATCCGCAGACAGATGGATAGACCGAGAGAGTCAATCAGATTCTGGAGGACATGTTGAGAGCGTGTGCGCTAGATTATGGATCTAGTAGGGATGGTAATCTACCTTATGCGGAGTTCTCATACAATAACAGTTACGAAGCCAGTTTGAAGATGGCCCCTTTTGAAGCTTTGTATGGGAGAAGGAGCCAGACACCATTGATGTGGGATGAAGTTGGAGACCGTCAGTTGTTTGGACCAAATGTGATCAAGGAGTCAGAAGAGAATGTTAAGTTGATTCGAGATAGACTGAAGGTAGCTCAGTCCATGCAGAAGAGTTATGCAGACTCAAAAACGCAAGGATGTAGTCTATGAAATTGGAGATAGAGCATGTCTTCATGTGTCCCCTCTGCGAGGAGTTAAATGATTTGTAGTTAAGGGAAAGTTAGCCCCGAGATTTGTAGGACCATACCGAGTTTTGGAGCATATGAGAGAAGTGGCCAACAAGTTGGAGTCACCCGAAGGACTGTCAGGAGTTCATGATGTGTTTCACGTTTCCCAGTTGAAGAAGTGTCATGCAGAGATGGCCAATATTCCCCTGTAAGGACGCTTGACCCTGGAAAGGATAATGATGTTCCACGAAGTGGAGTATGGACTTCATAAGTATAAGTTTTTATCTCAATATGTGGGATAACCCACGAGGATGAAGAGATGAATTACTATTGGATATAAAGGAGGTATGGTGTTGGTATTATGGAACGATTATAACTCCATGATGAGTCTGAGTAATCACGTCTTAGTTTGGAACCAATATAAGGAAGAAGGACCGTACAATTGGATGGATTTAAGCATGCTAGAAAGCTGGATGTTGGAATAATGACTAGTTGCCCCGAGGATGAATTCAAGGATTTCAAGTGATGAGATGGGCCATAACCCACAGGCCCGAGGACCTTCCAAGAGGCAAGCACACTCTTGCTGAAGGAAAAACCCAGGAAGGAGTTACGACTTTATCAACCGACGATTTTATAGGAGTTTACGCAAAACATGAGAGTTGTGAAGGAACACTAGATGTTTGTTTGGCTTGGAGATCAATGGATTTATCCGAACCTTGGTTCATCAACAAGAGAAATTCTGCAATGCTTGTGAGGATGACCAAGTGTTAGAATGCGAGATTCACTAAACCGTATACATGGTAATGATTTGGGTGCGGGATGGATTGATCACCATACCGACTTACTCTTATTGTTCGCCTTGCTATACGGGATGGTAAATCTGAGTGACTTGCCTATAGTAGAGAGACGGCGATATTAAACCTTGTTGGAACCTTAGAAGGGTATATCAATTTTTTCCCTTGTACAAGGCAGCTACTGCCAATCGTAGGTTATACGGTGAGGTTCAACCCAGACCCATTTCCTGCAGGAGAACCATAATTGGATGACCGCCATGAGATATCGATAGTTGATTAGTATTGGCGCCAGACCCATCAGCTAAGAAGACCCAGTCTCGGAATAACCTTACCAGGATGAAAGTACAGAAGAATTAAGGAAAAGGTTATGCCGCTGCCGGAAGAGCCAGAGAAGGAATTATCCTTACGATCTGAGAAGACCGACCCTGTCAAGAATAAGGATGGAGTATATGAGTATTGATGGGACCGTAACGATGTTTCTAAGGGTGGTAGCACCCCAGACTCCCTGTGATGATCGATGGATTTTGAGAAGACCCCCAAACCCAACCTATTCTTTCTAGCCTCTCCGAATCTCGAGGACGAGATTCATTTTAAGGGTGGTAGGTTTGTAACATCCCAAAATTCTAAATTTTGGAATGTTATAATAAGTAGATAGATTTGGTTGTTTGTTTAATTGTTGTGTGATTGATTGACTGAAAGTGAGTGAAATTCGAACTTTTTGAAAGTTAAATGAGAGGGAATAAAAGGACTTCCCCAAACTTTCATTTTGCATTTATGATCTTCGTGAATTCAAATTATTTTCAAATGCAAAACCCTAGAGAGAAGATGACATGACTTCTTCCATTTAAATAAATGAAAAGGGTGTTTTGAAAAATATTTGAATTCCATTTGGAAATATTTTTTTCCAATTCAGAAACTTTAAGCAACTCAATGATTTTCACGAGAGAAGATAATATGACTTCTTCAAAATATATGAAATATGAGTTGGAAGTTTTAAAAGAATTAAATTCAAAGTCCTTTTGAAATTATTTTCAATTTGGAGTTATTTGGATTTTATTCAAATTATATTTCTCCAAAAATAAAATATATGGAAAATAGGGTAACATGATTCCCTACATCAGAAAATTGGAGAGAAATAAATTTGAATTAATTTGGTATTTTTTCTAAAAATGATTTTTACTGGATTTTACTAGAGCAGTAGCACTCTTTGCTTTATTTCAATTTATGTGGATTTTATTTGACTCTAGAAAAATGTTCAGCTTGTAGGAAATCGTTTTCTAAATTTTTTGATATATTATATGCCTATATAGTATTTTTGATTATTTTGTTTTATTTATTTTTTGTTTGTCTGGAAAGTCTTTATTTTAAAAAAACTTCTTCTCCGGACCGGGCCAACTGGGCCAAAGCCCAGCCAGCTGGCCCAGCTCCATCTTCCCCGACGTCCCGCAGGAGACCGAGCCCCGCACACGCCGCCACCGAGGTTTCCGACCCGGGCACGCCCCCGAGGTTCGCCGTCCCCACTACATATAGCGAGGCCCCGGGCCCCGCCTCTCTCTCCCCGTCCCGCTTCTCGCCGCCGTCGCATGCTCCAGCGCCGCCACCGCAGATCGCCGCCTCCGCCCTCTGCTGATCCACCGCCGCTGCTCGCCTTCCGCTGCCGCCGCTGCTCGCCCGCGCCGCATCCACCTCGCGCTGCCGCCGCGTAGCTGCTGCCACTGCCAGCGCCTCGCTGCTACAAGTGCCACGCTGCTCGCCGCCGTTGCCGTAGTCACCGGAGACGCCCGCCTCACCGCCGGAGTTGACCGAACCGGCCGAACCGATAAAACCGCCGTTGACCGGTCCATATCTATTTTTTCTTAGGTTTTGTTTTATTATGCAGCGGACGTTTTCCGTTTAGATCTCCTTAGCGAACAGTTTTTGTTAGTTAGCATTCGGCAGCGAACGTTTGCTCGATAGGATGTTTCTTTTTTCTTTTTATTTTCTGTCCAGGGACCTATTTATAGTATTTCTTTTACAGATTAGTCCTGTACTTCAATCGGTCATTACTTTTTACTCGTTAGTCCAAATCCAATGAAACCAACGCCCGCTTCTTCGTTATGACCCCCTCTATCTAGTAATCCAACTCGAACATGTTCTTTAAAGTTTAAAATTTGAATTAGAACATATTTATATTCAAACTTTGTTTGATCGTAACTTGAGTTCCGTAGCTCCATTTGAGTTGATTCTTTTTGCAAATTAAAGCTCTTGACCTACACTTTCTGATAAGGCCAAACTGACATAATTTTGGTATTGTTAGAAATTGTTTTATGTTGCAAGAGTTATTTGCTTGGTTTTGATGTTTTCCGAATTGTTTTCTTCGATCTTTTTGGTCTTTTGAGTGATTGCTTATGTGTGTTACTATTGCTTGCTTACGATAGATTAACCAGAGTGAGACGAGTAGATCTATCAAGATGTTGAGTGCGAATCATCTTCATCAACATTGCAGGCAAGTTCACACTTTGATCATATCCCTTTCATACCCAGTTTTTATGCATTAGTTTCACCCTCAAACATTGCATGGTTAGGAATTGACAACATGTGGGTATTGGGAAGTAGTTGATGAGGTAGGAACCTATTGCCATGCATTCAAACCTTGGGAGTTACTTTTACGTTATGCTCATATTGCTATGCTATGCTCGTAGACGTGGATTGGTTTGAGAGAATTCATGACAGATGTGAGAGTTATTATTTAACGGTTAACTTAAGGTGGCTACTTTAATACACATCTGGGTGGATTGGTTGGGGCACCCTAGAGCACCCAGTGGTTTGCCCGGGCACCTGGAGAACCCAGTGTTTGCCCAAGGGGATCCTGGAGGACCCATGCAATCACCCTATGGAATGCCACCCAGGCTCAAAGGGATCATAAGATTATTCATGCTAGAAACTTCCGTGTGCAGCCACAAGCTATTATGGGCTCTAGCATAGTTGAGTAAGTCACGTGAAGCTCTTGAAGAGATAGACTAGCAGGTAGTGGGTTGTAAGTGGTATAGTCTATTCGGAGTAGAGAGTTAATGCTTCTGGAAGACTGTGTCTCGGTCATCCGTTTCTCAAACATCATGTAGTGCGAGAAATCCAACGGAGGAGATCGAGTCTTGTGGGGAAAAGTGCGCAAACCTCTGCAGAGTGTACAAACTAATCATGATTAGCCGTGTCCCCGGTTATGGACATCTTGAGTATCTGGTTCTTGGATTATCATATTGATCTCATCACGTTACTTAAATAATTTGTTGGGTTATTGATGTTAATTTGGGATTGAGTTGGAGGAACCTTGTCAATATTTTCAACCAACTTTGTAGTTAAATAAATTTTATTCCTTTGCAGTAGGGAAAAATTGGCTTTTCGCAAAAACACTATAACCATAGAGTTTTTCCACCAGCCAAATATGCATGTGGTGATAGCTATTATTCATCATTATCTTCTGGTGTGAATTTGTGTGTACATTCAATGTACTGACCCTTTGTGGCTGCAACGTCTCATGTTGCAGGATTTTCTTAGAATGAGTAAGTGATATGTTAGGGTTACGATTTCTACACTCAACTTTGCCATTGGTGTTGATGGGAATCCATAACCTTGTTGTTACTTCCGCTATTTGGATTGAGGTAATAGTATTTACATTATTTTATACATGTGATTTACCTCTGTTATAAATCCTCGAGTACTGTGTGTGTCAGCATACCGATCCAGGGATGACACTTAAGCTTAGAGAGTTGACCGTCTGAGGTTGGGTCACTACAAGATGGTATCAGAGCACATGTTGACTGTAGGACGTGACCCCTAGAAATTGGCAAGCCCATAGGAAAAAATTCTCTAAAAGCTTTCTTTTCAAAAGGATCTTTTACCTCTCTTTTCTCTGCCGAGCTTATTCAAAAAAATTCTTTTAGTGAGACTATACCTGTCGGTGTCAAAACCGGCGGATCTCGGGTAGGGGGTCCCGAACTATGCGTCTAGGCGGATGGTAATAGGAGGCAGGGGACACGAAGTTTTACCTAGGTTCGGGCCCTCTTGATGGAGGTAAAACCCTACGTCCTGCTTGATTAATATTGATGATATGGGTAGTACAAGAGTAGATCTACCACGAGATCGGAGAGGCTAAACCCTAGAAGCTAGCCTATGGTATGATTGTATGTTGTCCTATGGACTAAAACCCTCCGGTTTATATAGACACCAGAGAGGGTTAGGGTTACACAAGGTCGGTTACAAAGGAGGAGATATCCATATCCGTACTGCCTAGCTTGCCTTCCACGCCAAGGAGAGTCCCATCCGGACACGAGACGAAGTCTTCAATCTTGTATCTTCATAGTCCAAAAGTCCGACCAAAGGGTATAGTTCGGCTGTCCGGAGACCCCTAATCCAGGACTCCCTCAGTAGCCCCTGAACCAGGCTTTCAATGACGATGAGTCCAGGGCGCAGTATTGTCTTCGGCATTGCAAGGCAGGTTCCTCCTCCGAATACATCACGGAAGAATTTGAATACAAGGATAGTGTCCGACCCTGCAAAATAAGTTCCACAAATCTAATCTGCTGACACCTCTTGGCAACACGACATTATGTCATGGCCCGGTGATTATTTGAACCGTTTCTTTTAACTAGCCCCGCACATAACACGAGGCAGTTTTTTGACATGTCTTGTCAAAGCAGAGATCGTGTCCCCTTATCACGGGATTCTCATCAATACGGGAATGGGTAACCCAACCGCGCCATCGATTACGGTGCTTAGGGGATAAGCAAGTTTTACCAAGCTAATGGGGGCGCATAGTTTCGGCCACCCATATAAAGGGACAAGGATTCACCTTTTTATCCATGCCTTCTTCCTCCTTTGCTCATCCATTTTCGCACATTCGAGCTCCAGCGCCCAAGTCCGCACTTCCCACCTCAACCTTCTCCAAGCATGTCCGGAGTGGGAGGCAGGTGGATGGTCTCCTCCATCACGGAGGGACACATCAAGAAGCTGAGGAGAGCCGGATACCTGCCCGACGACATCGTGCACCGGCTCCCAAATGAGGGGCAACTCATCCCCACCCCCAGGCCCCATGAGAGGGTAGTGTTCCTTACCCATTTCCCCCGTGGACTGGTATTCCCTCTCCACCCATTCGTCCGGGGGCTCATGTTCTACTACGGCCTGGATTTCCACGATCTGGCCCCGAACTTCATCCTCAACATCTTGGCGTTTATCATCGTGTGCGAGGCCTTCCTTGTTGGAAATATGCCCTAGAGGGAATAATAAAATGATTATTATATTTCCTTGTTCATGATAATTGTCTATTATTCATGCTATAATTGTATTATCCAGAAATCGTAATACATGTGTGAATACATAGACCACAATGTGTCCCTAGTGAGCCTCTAGTTGACTAGCTCGTTGATCAACAGATAGTCATGGTTTCCTGGCTATGGACATGGGGATGTCATTGATAACGGGATCACATCATTAGGAGAATGATGTGATGGACAAGACCCAAACCTAAGCATAGCACAAAGATTGTGTAGTTCGTTTGCTGTAGCTTTTCTGAATGTCAAGTATCATTTCCTTAGACCATGAGATTGTGCAACTCACGGATACCGTAGGAGTGCCTTGGGTGTGCCAAACGTCACAACGTAACTGGGTGACTATAAAGGCACATTACAGGTGTCTCCGAAAGTGTCTGTTGGGTTGGCACGAATCTAGACTGGGATTTGTCACTCCGTATGACGGAGAGGTATCTCCGGGCGCACTCGGTAATGCATCATCATATGAGCTCAATGTGATCAAGTGGTTGATCACGGGATCATGCATTACAGTACGAGTAAAGTGACTTGCTGGTAACGAGACTGGACAAGGTATTGGGATACCGACGATCGAGTGTTAGGCAAGTAACGTACCGATTGACAAAGGGAATTGAATACGGGATTGATTAAGTCCTCGACATCGTGGTTCATCCGATGAGATCATCGAGGAGCATGTGGGAGCCAACATGGGTATCCAGATCCCGCTGTTGGTTATTGGCCGGAGAGTCGTCTCGGTCATGTCTGCTTGTCTCCCGAACCCGTAGGGTCTACACACTTAAGGTTCGGTGACGCTAGGGTTGTAGAGATATGAGTATGCAGTAATCCGAAAGTTGTTCGGAGTCCTGGATGAGATCCTGGATGTCACAAGGTGTTCCGGAATGGTCCGGAGGTGAAGAATTATATATAGGAAGTGTAGTTTCGGCCATCGGGAAAAGATTCGGGGTCACCTGTATTGTACCGGGACCACCGGATGGGTCCCGGGGGTCCACCGGGTGGGGCCACCCATCCCGGAGGGCCCCATGGGCTGAAGTGGGGAGGGGAAACAGCCTATAGTGGGCTGGTGCGCCCCCCTTGGCCCCCCTACGCCTAGGGTTGGAAACCCTAGGGTGGGGGGTGCCTCCACTTGCCTTAGGGGGCACTCCACCCCCCTTGGCCGCCGCCCCCTTGGGAGATCCCATCTCCAGGGCTGGCGCCCCCCAGGGGGCCTATATAAGGAGGGGGGAGGGAGGGTAGCCGCACCAAAAGTCTTGGCGCCTCCCTCTCCCCTGCTACACCTCTCCCTCTCGCAGAAGCTCGGCGAAGCCCTACGGCGATCATTGCTGCATGCACCACCACGCCGTCGTGCTGCTGGATCTTCATCAACCTCTCCTTCCCCCTTGCTGGATCAAGAAGGAGGAGACGTCATCCGCTTCGTACGTGTGTTGAATGCGGAGGTGCCGTCCGTTTGGCACTTGGTCATCGGTGATTTGGATCACGGCGAGTACGACTCCATCATCCCCGTTCTCTTGAACGCTTCCGCTCGCGATCTACAAGGGTATGTAGATGCACTCTCCTCTCGTTGCTAGTTGACTCCATAGATTGATCTTGGTGAAACGTAGGAATTTTTTTTTGTTTTCTGCAATGTTCTCCAACAGTGGTATCAGAGCCAGGTTTATGTGTAGTTACTATGCACGAGTAGAACACAAAGTAGTTGTGGGCGTTGATATTGTCAATTTGCTTGCCGTTACTAGTCTTATCTTGATTCGGTGGCATCATGGGATGAAGCGGCCCGGACCAACCTTACACGTACGCTTACGTGAGACCGGTTCCACCGACTGACATGCACTAGTTGCATAAGGTGGCTGGCGGGTGTCTATCTCTCCCACTTTATTCGGATCGGATTCGATGAACAGGGTCCTTATGAAGGGTAAATAGAAATTAGCAATTCACGTTGTGGTTTTGGTGTAGGTAAGAAACGTTCTTGCTAGAAACCTATAGCAGCCACGTAAAAAGTTGCAACAACAATTAGAGGACGTCTAACTTGTTTTTGCAGCAAGTGTTTTGTGATGTGATATGGCCAAAGGTTGTGATGAATGATGAATGATATATGTGATGTATGAGATTGATCATGTTCTTGTAATAGGAATCACGACTTGCATGTCGATGAGTATGACAACCGGCAGGAGCCATAGGAGTTGTCTTTATTTATTTATGACCTGCGTGTCAAGATAAACGTCATGTAATTACTTTACTTTATTGCTAAAGCATTAGCCATAGTAGTAGAAGTAATAGATGACGAGACAACTTCAAGAAGACACGACGATGGAGATCATGATGATGGAGATCATGGTGTCATGCCGGTGACAAGATAATCATGGAGCCCCAAGATGGAGATCAAAGGAGCTATATGATATTGGCCATATCATGTCACTATTATTTGATTGCATGTGATGTTTATCATGTTTTTGCATCTTGTTTACTTAGAACGACGGTAGTAAATAAGATGATCCCTCATAATAATTTCAAGAAAGTGTTCCCCCTAACTGTGCGCCGTTGCGACAGTTTGTTGTTTCGAAGCACCACGTGATGATCGGGTGTGATAGATTCCAACGTTCACATACAACGGGTGTAAGACAGATTTACACACGCAATACACTTAGGTTGACTTGACGAGCCTAGCATGTACAGACATGGCCTCGGAACACAGAAGACCGAAAGGTCGAGCATGAGTCGTATAGAAGATACGATCAACATGAAGATGTTCACCGATGTTGACTAGTCCGTCTCACGTGATGATTGGACACGGCCTAGTCAACTCGGATCATGTTATACTTAGATGACTGGAGGGATGTCTATCTAAGTGGGAGTTCATTGAATAATTTGATTAGATGAACTTAATTATCATGAACTTAGTCTAAAATCTTTACAATATGCCTTGTAGATCAAATGGCCAATGTTGTCCTCAACTTCAACGCGTTCCTAGAGAAAACCAAGCTGAAAGACGATGGCAGCAACTATACGGACTGGGTCCGGAACTTGAGGATCATCCTCATAGCTGCCAAGAAAGATTATGTCCTAGAAGCACCGCTAGGTGATGCACCCGTCCCACAGAACCAAGATGTTATGAACGCTTGGTAGACACGTGCTGATGATTACTCCCTCGTTCAGTGCGGCATGCTTTACAGCTTAGAACCGTGGCTCCAAAAGCGTTTTGAGCGACACGGAGCATATGAGATGTTCGAAGAGCTGAAAATGGTTTTCCAAGCTCATGCCCGGGTCGAGAGATATGAAGTCTCCGACAAGTTCTTCAGCTGTAAGATGGAGGAAAATAGTTCTGTCAGTGAGCACATACTCAAAATGTGTGGGTTGCATAACCGCTTGACTCAGCTGGGAGTTAATCTCCCGGATGACGCGGTCAGAATCCTTCAGTCGCTTCCACCAAGCTACAAGAGCTTTGTGATGAACTTCAATATGCAAGGGATGGAAAAGACCATTCCTGAAGTATTTGCAATGCTGAAATCAGCAGAGGTAGAAGTCAAAAAGGAACATCAAGTGTTGATGGTGAATAAAACCACTAAGTTCAAGAAAGGCAAGGGTAAGAAGAACTTCAAGAAGGACGGCAAGGGAGTTGCCACGCCCAGTAAGCAAGCTGCCGGGAAGAAGCCAAAGAATGGACCCAAGCCCAAGACTGAGTGCTTTTATTGCAAGGGAAGTGGTCACTGGAAGCGGAACTGCCCCAAATACTTAGCGGACAAGAAGGCCGGCATCACAAAAGGTATATGTCATATACATGTAATTGATGTGTACCTTACCAGTACTCGTAGTAGCTCCTGGGTATTTGATACTGGTGCGGTTGCTCACATTTGTAACTCAAAGCAGGAGCTGCGGAATAAGCGGAGACTGGCGAAGGACGAGGTGACGATGCGTGTCGGGAATGGTTCCAAGGTCGATGTGATCGCCGTCGGCACGCTACCTCTACATTTACCTACGGGATTAGCTTTAAACCTCAATAATTGTTATTTAGTGCCAGCTTTGAGCATGAACATTGTATCAGGATCTCGTTTAATACGAGATGGCTACTCATTTAAATCCGAGAATAATGGTTGTTCTATTTATATGAGAGATATGTTTTATGGTCATGCTCTGATGGTGAATGGTTTATTCTTAATGAATCTCGAGCGTAATGCTACACATATTCATAGTGTGAATACCAAAAGATGTAAGGTTGATAATGATAGTCCCACATACTTGTGGCACTGCCGCCTTGGTCACATAGGTGTCAAACGCATGAAGAAGCTCCATGCAGATGGACTTTTAGAGTCTCTTGATTACGAATCATTTGACACGTGCGAACCATGCCTCATGGGTAAAATGACCAAGACTCCATTCTCAGGAACAATGGAGCGAGCAACCAACTTATTGGAAATCATACATACTGATGTGTGCGGTCCAATGAGTGTTGATGCTCACGGTGGCTATCGTTATGTTCTCACCCTCACCGATGACTTGAGTAGATATGGGTATGTCTACTTAATGAAACACAAGTCTGAGACCTTTGAAAAGTTCAAGGAATTTCAGAGTGAGGTTGAGAATCAACGTGACAGGAAAATCAAGTTCTTGCGATTAGATCATGGGGGAGAATACTTGAGTCACGAATTTGGCACACACTTAAGAAAATGTGGAATAGTTTCACAACTCACGCCGCCTGGAACACCTCAGCGTAATGGTGTGTCCGAACATCGTAATCGCACTCTATTAGATATGGTGCGATCTATGATGTCTCTTACCGATTTACCGCTATCATTTTGGGGCTATGCTTTAGAGACTGCCGCATTCACTTTAAATAGGGCTCCATCGAAATCCGTTGAGACGTCACTGTATGAATTATGGTTTGGGAAGAAACCTAAGCAGTTGTTTCTAAAAGTTTGGGGATGTGATGCTTATGTCAAGAAACTTCAACCTGAAAAGCTCGAACCCAAGTCAGAAAAATGCGTCTTCATAGGATACCCTAAAGAAACTGTTGGGTATACCTTCTACCTCAGATCCGAAGGCAAGATCTTTGTTGCCAAGAATGGGTCCTTTCTAGAGAAAGAGTTTCTCTCGAAAGAAATAAGTGGGAGGAAGGTAGAACTTGATGAAGTATTACCTCTTGAACCGGTAAGTGGCGCAGCTCAAGAAAATGTTCCTGAGGTGCCTGCACCGACTAGAGAGGAAGTTGATGATGATGATCATGAAACTTCAGATCAAGTTGCTACTGAACTTCGTAGGTCCACAAGGACACGTTCCGCACCAGAGTGGTATGGCAACCCTGTCTTGGAAATCATGTTGTTAGACAACGGTGAACCTTCGAACTGTGAAGAAGCGATGGCGGGCCCGGATTCCGACAAATGGCTGGAAGCCATGAAATCCGAGATAGGATCCATGTATGAAAACGAAGTATGGACTTTGACTGACTTGCCCGTTGATCGGCGAGCCATAGAAAATAAATGGATCTTTAAGAAGAAGACAAACGCGGATGGTAATGTGACCACTATAAAGCTCGGCTTGTCGCTAAGGGTTATCGACAAGTTCAAGGGGTTGACTACGATGAGACTTTCTCACCCGTAGCGAAGCTGAAGTCCGTCCGAATCATGTTAGCAATTGCCGCATTCTATGATTATGAGATATGGCAAATGGACGTCAAAACGACATTCCTTAATGGTTTCCTTAAGGAAGAATTGTATATGATGCAGCCAGAAGGTTTTGTCGATCCTAAGAATACTGACAAGGTGTGCAAGCTCCAACGCTCGATTTATGGGCTGGTGCAAGCATCTTGGAGTTGGAACATTCGCTTTGATGAGATGATCAAAGCGTTTGGGTTTATGCAGACTTATGGAGAAGCCTGCATTTACAAGAAAGTGAGTGGGAGCTCTGTAGCATTTCTCATATTGTATGTGGATGACATACTGTTGACGGGAAATGATATAGAATTCTTGGAAAGCATAAAGGCCTATTTTAACAAGTGTTTTTCAATGAAGGACCTTGGAGAAGCTGCTTATATATTAGGCATCAAGATCTATAGAGATAGATCGAGACGCCTCATTGGTCTTTCACAGAGTACGTACCTTGACAAGATATTGAAGACGTTCAAAATGGATCAGTCAAAGAAGGGGTTCTTGCCTGTATTGCAAGGTATGAGATTGAGCATGGCTCAATGCCCGACCATGCCAGAAGATGGAGAAAAGATGAGTGTCGTCCCCTATGCCTCGGCCATAGGGTCTATCATGTATGCTATGCTGTGTACCAGACCTGATGTAAACCTTGCCATGAGTTTGGTAGGAAGGTACCAAAGTAATCCCGGCATGGAACACTGGACAGCGGTCAAGAATATCCTGAAGTACATGAAAAGGACCAAGGAAATGTTTCTCGTTTATGGAGGTGACGAAGAGCTCGTCGTAAAGGGTTACGTCGATGCTAGCTTCGACACAGATCTGGATGACTCTAAGTCACAAACCGGATACGTGTATATTTTGAATGGTGGGGCAGTAAGCTGGTGCAGTTGCAAGCAAAGCATTGTGGCGGGATCTACATGTGAAGCGGAGTACATGGCAGCCTCGGAGGCAGCACACGAAGCAGTCTGGGTGAAGGAGTTCATTACCGACCTAGGAGTCATACCCAATGCGTCAGGCCCGATGACTCTCTTTTGTGACAACACTGGAGCTATTTCCCTTTCCAAGGAGCCCAGGTTTCACAGGAAGACCAGGCATATCAAGCGTCGCTTCAACTCCATTCGTGGAAGTGTCCAAAATGGAGACATAGAGATTTGTAAAGTACATACGGACCTGGATGTAGCAGATCCATTGACTAATCCTCTCCCTAGAGCAAAACATGATCAACACCAGAATTCCATGGGTGTTCGGTTCATCACAATGTAACTAGGTGATTGACTCTAGTGCAAGTGGGAGACTGTTGGAAATATGCCCTAGAGGGAATAATAAAATGATTATTATATTTCCTTGTTCATGATAATTGTCTATTATTCATGCTATAATTGTATTATCTGGAAATCGTAATACATGTGTGAATACATAGACCACAATGTGTCCCTAGTGAGCCTCTAGTTGACTAGCTCGTTGATCAACAGATAGTCATGGTTTCCTGGCTATGGACATGGAGATGTCATTGATAACGGGATCACATCATTAGGAGAATGATGTGATGGACAAGACCCAAACCTAAGCATGTCACAAAGATCGTGTAGTTCGTTTGCTGTAGCTTTTCTGAATGTCAAGTATCATTTCCTTAGACCATGAGATTGTGCAACTCCCGGATACCGTAGGAGTGCCTTGGGTGTGCCAAACGTCACAACGTAACTGGGTGACTATAAAGGTACATTAAAGGTGTCTCCGAAAGTGTATGTTGGGTTGGCACGAATCTAGACTGGGATTTGTCACTCCGTATGACGGAGAGGTATCTCTGGGCCCACTCGGTAATGCATCATCATATGAGCTCAATGTGATCAAGTGGTTGATCATGGGATCATTCATTACAGTACGAGTAAAGTGACTTGCCGGTAACGAGACTGAACAAGGTATTGGGATACCGACGATCGAGTGTTAGGCAAGTAACGTACCGATTGACAAAGGGAATTGAATACGGGATTGATTAAGTCCTCGACATCATGGTTCATCTGATGAGATCATCGAGGGGCATGTGGGAGCCAACATGGGTATCCAGATCCCGCTGTTGGTTATTGGTCGGAGAGTCGTCTCGGTCATGTCTGCTTGTCTCCCGAACCCGTAGGGTCTACACACTTAAGGTTCGGTGACGCTAGGGTTGTAGAGATATGAGTATGCAGTAATCCGAAAGTTGTTCGGAGTCCTGGATGAGATCCTGGATGTCACAAGGAGTTCCGGAATGGTCCAGAGGTGAAGAATTATATATAGGAAGTGTAGTTTCGGCCATCGGGAAAAGATTCGGGGTCACCGGTATTGTATCGGGACCACCGGATGGGTCCCGGGGGTCCACCGGGTGGGGCCACCCATCCCGGAGGGCCCCATGGGCTGAAGTGGTGCGCCCCCCCTTGGCCCCCCTACGCCTAGGGATGGAAACCCTAGGGTGGGGGGGGGGGCGCCTCCACTTGCCTTGGGGGGCACTCCACCCCCCTTGGCCGCCGCCCCCTTGGGAGATCCCATCTCCAGGGCCAGCGCCCCCCTAGGGGGCCTATATAAGGAGGGGGGAGGGAGGGCAGCCGCACCAAAAGTCTTGGCGCCTCCCTCTCCCCTGCTACACCTCTCCCTCTCGCAGAAGCTCGGCGAAGCCCTGCTGCATCCACCACCACGCCGTCGTGCTGCTGGATCTTCATCAACCTCTCCTTCCCCCTTGCTGGATCAAGAAGGAGGAGACGTCATCCGCTCCATACGTGTGTTGAATGCAGAGGTGCCGTCCGTTCGGCACTTGGTCATCGGTGATTTGGATCACGGCGAGTACGACTCCATCATCCCCGTTCTCTTGAACGCTTCCGCTCGCGATCTACAAGGGTATGTAGATGCACTCTCCTCTCATTGCTAGTTGACTCCATAGATTTATCTTGGTGAAACGTAGGAATTTTTTTGTTTTCTGCAACGTTCTCCAACATTCCTCCGCATCAAGCCCCACTTCGGCTTATGGCTGAAGACCTTCAGTGTCAAGCCGAAGGTAGTGGGTGGCCGCCAGGCGGAGTGCGGAGGCGCCATGGTGGGCAAGATGCCCAATGTTACATGGCTCGAGGGCTCCTTCGTGGAGACCATAAAGGGGTGGCAATCGGGGTGGTTCTACATCACCGAGCCGCGTGACCCTGCATGGGCAGCGGCCCCTGAGTTCCGATCTAGCATCCCCACGCGGCTCACCTCCTGGAAAGAGAAGGGCATGTCCTGGGGTAGTTCGGGAGAGCTGACCGGACTCCAAACATGTATTCAAAACATGGTGAACAAGAAGCTCAAACTCGTCAACGTAGTCCAGGTCATGCTCATCCGCCGGATCCTCCCGTGTCAACAACGGGCCTTCAACTTGTGGGAGTTCGACCCGGCCCAGCACCAAAACCTGAACAGGCTCTTCGATACAACACACGAGGATGCCTGGAAGGTGCTATTCAAGGGTGTCGAGGTTCCTCCTCCTACTACCAAGGATCGCGGATTCTGCGCGAAACGCCAAGCCAGCGCGGTAAGCTGTTTTACCTCTTACAGGATACTTGTTTTTCATAGTTTGACTCTATGCGGGATCTAAGCTCCCGTTCCTTTGACAGGACTGGCAGGAAATGGCCGGACAGATCGACTGGCCGGCTCCCTTGCCCTAAGGCCCAACAAATGCTCTCCTGATGGAGATGCTAACTCAGGCTCCTTACAAGGTGCCAAAGAAGACCAAGAAGGCCAGGGGAACCCGAAAGAGCTCCCGACGCTAGGTGTTATCGGACTCATCGTCCGATGACTCTGCGGCACACTCCTCCCCCGAAGACGAGGAGGAAGAAGAAGATGCTCCCCCTTCAGTTGGGGGAGACAAGAAAAGGAAGGCTGCCCCAACTGGGGGGGGGGGGGGGGCGAAGGGTCCAAGAAGGGAAGGACTCTCCTTCCGGACAGCTCCACCACCGCTGCCGAAGGCGAAGACGAGTGGTTGCCCAGGGCCAAGCCCCTGGGGAGGTTGTATGTATTCGGATACTAGAGTAACTCATAGCATTCCTTTATCGCACTACTTTCCCTAACGCCGAATATGATTATGTAGGCCGCCACGAGCCCGTATCGATGTATCGTCGGACGGCTCCCTGGGCTCGTCGGATATGGATAGCGATCCACTTCCGACCGCCACCTCGCCTTGCCCTACGGACGACACCGAGGTGTTGTCTCAAGAGGCACCGGGTCGAGGGGAGACAGTCCCGGAGGCGCCTCAAGGCGACCTTCCGGACTCCGGGAGCCGAGGGGACAAGGCTCCTGAGGGCCCCGAGTTCGGCCCTTAGCCGAACACCGTGCCGGAACCTCCAGCGGTTCCGGACTCGGGCAGGCGGCCTCCTTCTAAGAGGGGCGAGAAGCCTGTGCCGGTGACCTCTGTCCATCCAGAGGCGCCGAACAATATGCTGGAAGCGCTTCGCAGTGCTTCCATCAACGAGGAGCACCGTACTATTATGAGTGCGATGGTCCAGAAGGTTCAGTCTGCCAAGAGCGGATTGACTGAAGCCTGTGCCAACCTTCTAATAGGCTTTGAGGTAAGTGTTTAGAATATAGGAAAAATATTACTGCATAGACAGTAGCCCCTGATGCTCTGTTCGGTGTTCACAAAGAAAAGCCGAACAGAGGATCAAACAATATCACAGGAGTCTAATATAAGTATGTCAATATGCGTATGCAGGCTTCGCTACTGGCATCTGCCGCACTAACTGCGGAGGTCGCCGCACTGAAGCAGGACCTCGAGGGGTCCAAGAAAGAGCTCGGCCTTGCCAAGAAGCAGCTCGAGGAGAACAAGGGTAAGTAATAGCCTATCTATGTATATATAAAAGAATATGCGATTGCAAAATGACAGGATCATCGTATATTTGCCAGGGGCCACGACCGAGGTGGCGACCCTGAAGCAAGCGCTAACCAAGGCCGAAGACAAAGCGGCCAAGGAGCGGACCGAGCAGGAAAGGCAAGAAGCACGGGTGGGCGAGGTGCAGCAAGAGCTCCATGCTCTCGTGTCGAAGCATGAGGCGTTGGAGTGTGACTCGAAGACGCGAGAGTCCGAGCTTGCCGCCGCCCGTGAAAGTGCAAAGAGTGCCAAGGCCGAAGCACAGAAGGCCCTCCAGGAGATTGATGCGATGAGGAAGATAGCGGCGGGTAAGGCATTCTATATGCAAAGCAAGCATGTGAAAGTAAATTACCTGTCACTTACCCGAATCCGGAGCTCTCCAGGAGCATTCGTAGATTTGCCCCGCAGCGTGTCGGATGCCGCACAGTTTTACCAGGCCGAGGAGGGACTCTCAACGGAGAAGCTGTTCTAGTCTCAGTATACTAGGACTGAACACCCAGTGCCTATGAGCGACCAGCTGAAGCAGCTGGTCGAGCTACACAAGGCGGCCGAACAGGCCATGAAGGGCTTTATAGTCCGGCTGTGGCCTGGCGACGCCCTTCCGAACAACTACTTCGGCCTGGTGAGGCGGCTAGTGGATGCCTGCCCGCGGCTGGAAGTCGTCAAGCGGTCCGTCTGTATTGAAGTTGCACGCCGGGCTTTCGCCCGTGTGAAGGTGCAATGGGCCAAGCTAGATGCCGTGAAGCTGATCAAGGAAGGACTGCCGCAGGGCAAGGAGCATCGCACCCCCGAAATTTATTATGAGGGTGTCATGAAGGGTGCCCGTCTTATAGCGGACGAATGTTCAAAGGATGTAATATTTGAGTAGACTTGCTCGTGTGATCCTGTATGATGAAAACTTGTTTCATATGCGCTATGCAACGCTTGTTTGAATTTAAAATATTACCTTATGTTTGGCTATTTATCCAATCTGAGAGATGGCTAGTCCTCGGGTTCTGCCCCCATGCCACGAGTGCTGGGGTGTTCGGGATAAACCTGAGCACTCTTATTCCCATTTTTGGGTCCTTCGAGGGAGGTGCTCAGCACAGCGAACAAGGCAACCAGACTAATAGTGCTTTATTACTCTCACTTAGCCATAGAATTCTATAATTTTAAATTTCGGTGAAGCCCCTGGTATTCGGAAGGCTAAATTCGGGGCGCGATACACGCCTTTAAGCCGGACAGGACCGGCTCCTCGCTCTAAGCGGCATAAGTCTTTAGGGACTCGAAACCTCGCCGAACAGCGACCAGTCTCTCGCCTTATCATGACAGTCAGTTTTAGCTTTCTCTACTGAGGTGCTTAGCCCAGCAGAACCAGGGCACAATCGCAGTAGTTCTCCTAGCGCTACCTTAGCCGATAGAGCGGAACGTAAGGTACCAAAACATAGGAGCCGGGCAAACCCAACATTTGACCAAAGACATGATTCGGAGCTGATGCATATAATGCTATAAGTTCAGGGTGCCGCACTTGTGAAAGTGTTCGGACTTCTCACACCATATTGTGGGGTACTTAAGCCCCTAGTGTGTTGGCCGTACCAAAGTGTACAGTTGCAAGGTGTCGTTAATGAACACATATATATAAAACAAGAATGCAATAATAGTCGTAATGTTATGCGTTGTTTATTCAAAAAGGTGCGTTAAAGCAGAATGATACAGATAGTGCGATAAGAAAAAAGTAGGACTATGTCCCTTCCAAGGGCAAGCTGAGGAATAGTATTAAAGCAAATATTTCACTCGTTATCGTAATCCACCTGGAGCTCCATGGTGTGACGTAGCTTTCTGCCTCTCTTGGTTGCTGCATCATGTGTTCGGCAATCATGCTGCCGGACAAGGTTTCTAGAGATTAAAGTCCTGAAAGAGAAAAATAACAAAGCGGGAAGCCCCTAATGCGGTTTAGTCCGCCTCTTGGGGCGTGCCCTAGTTGTGCCCCCTTCCCCACCTGTGCCCATGGCATTTTTAATGCATAATTATGTACGCGTGGCACGGATTTCGCCGCTTGGCTAGGACTGGGGTGGGGGCCGCATTGCTACGCGAGCTCAGATCATGCCAGGTGGTCTAGTTGCCGATTACTCCGAGCGCGCTTGAAGGTGTCCTGGTCTTGAAACGTCGAACTGGTGGATTGCCTTGAGAGGCTGCTTTGCGCTTCTGCTGCGAGGCCGCAGTGTGCTCCTCCGTTCGAAGAGAGCGCGCTGTGTTTCCATTAACTGTAATAACCCCATGAGGTCCTGGCATCTTGAGCTTGAGGTATGCATAATGCGGTACCACATTGAATCTCGCAAATGCGGTTCGCCCAAGCAGTGCATGATAACCACTGCGGAACGGGACTATATCGAAGATTAATTCTTCGCTTCAGAAGTTATCCGGGGATCCGAAGACCACTTCCAGTGTAATTGAGCCTATGCAATGGGCCTCTACACCTGAAATGACGCCTTTAAAGGTCGTTTTGTGGGTTTGATCCTTGAGGGGTCTATACCCATTTTGCGCACTGTATCCTGATAAAGCAGGTTCAGGCTGCTGCCGCCATCCATAAGGACTCGAGTGAGGTGAAATCCTTTAATGATTGGGTCTAGGACCAGTGTGGGGAATCCGCCATGATGGATACTAGTGGGGTGGTCCCTGCGATCGAAGGTGATCGGACAGGAGGACCATGGGTTGAACTTTGGGGCGACTGGCTCCAACGCATATACGTCCCTGAGCGCATGCTTCCGCTCCCTCTTGGGGACGTGGGTTGCGTATATCATGTTCACCGTCCGCACTTGTGGGGGGAACCTTTTCTGTCCTCCGGTGTTCGGCTGCCGGGGCTCTTCCTCGTCATCGCTATGTGGCCCCTTATCTTTATCTTCGGCAATTAACTTGCCGGCCTCCTTGAACACCCAACAATCCCTGTTGGTGTGGTTGGCTGGCTTGTCGGGGGTGCCGTGTATTTGACACGAGCGATCGAGTATACAGTCCAAACTAGACGGGCCCATAGTGCTTCTTTTGAATGGCTTTTTCTGCTGGCCAGGTTTAGAGCCTTTGAATCCGGCATTGACTGTCGTATCCTCAGTATTATCGCTGTTAATGCGGCGCTTATGTTTGTTGTGACGTGACCTGCTATTGCCGTCCTTGGTATCCGAAGTACCATGGTTTTTTGATATGTTGTTACTATGAGCCAGCCAGCTGTCTTCTCCCGCACAGAAGCAGATCATGAGTGTCGTGAGGGCTGCCATAGATTTCGGCTTTTCCTGTCCAAGGTGCCGGGCAAGGCACTCGTCGCGGATGTTAGGCTTGAAGGCTGCTAAGGCCTCTGCATCTGGACAGTCGACGATTTGATTTTTCTTTGTTAGGAATCATGTCCAGAATTGCCTGGCCGATTCTTCTGGCTGCTGAATTAAGTGGCTCAAGTCATCAGCGTCTAGTGGTCGCACATAAGTGCCCTGAAAGTTGTCAAGGAATGCGGCCTCCAAATCTTCCCAACAGCTAATGGACTCTGCTGGCAAGCTGTTAAGCCAATGCCGCGCTGGTCCTTTGAGCTTTAGTGGGAGGTATTTGATGGCGTGTAAGTCATCGCCGCGGGCCATGTGTATGTGGAGGAGGAAATCCTCGATCCATACCGCAGGATCTGTTGTGCCATCGTATGATTCAATATTTACGGGTTTGAAACCCTCTGGGATTTGATGATCCATTACTTCGTCTGTGAAGCATAGGGGGTGTGCGGCGCCTCTGTATTGGGCTATATCACGGCGCAACTCGAATGGGTATTGCCCGCTGTGTTCGGCCCGGCCGGATTGACTTTTACTGTATCGGGCGTGACGTTTATCATCTCGCATAGTGGCGCGCCCTCGTGATCCGTAGATCGATCTTGCATGTTTTGCTTTGTCCTCCAATACGTCTCGCAGGTCTGGCGTATTTCCCCATGCCTTTTTATTTGAATGGCGTCAGGGTGCGGGCTGAGCTTTTGGCTGGAATGCCTCTCTATCACGGCCATGAGGTGGTCGATCGGCAGCGTCATACGCTTCTTCCTCCAGTCGAGGTAGCAACCTGCATTATGGGTAACTCTTGGAGGGGCGCTCGAGTTTATATTCCTCAGTCGCGAGGACTTCAGTCCATCTGTCAGCTAGCAGATCTTGATCAGCTAGAAGCTGCTGCTACTTTTTCTTAAGGCTATTTGTCGTGGCCATAAGCCGGCGCTTGAAGCGCTCTTGTTCGACGGGATCCTCTGGCATGGCGAATTCGTCATCGCCGAGGCTTGCCTCGTCTTCGGAGGGGGGCATGTAATTATCATCCTCCGCTTCTCCGTCTGCCACTCTCTCAGGAGGGCTGGCTCCTCCATCCTCCTACTCGAAATCTTGCTGGAGGGGATTGTTGTTATCTTCGGCACTATCCGGAGTGTTATTATCTCCTGTGCCGGTATCACCACTTTTGCTTTGGCGGGACTTAGAGCGGCGCCGCTGACGTCGGCGCTTGGGTTGCTTCTTGGAGGGGTCATCCGCCGCTATCTCGTCGCCATTGCCTTCTTTGGGTGTGTCCACCATGTATATATCGTATGATGAGGTGGCTGTCCAGTGCCTTGTGGGCAGTGGTTCATCTTTGTATCCCACATCGTCGTCCATACCGTCGATGTCTTCGGAGTCGAAGTCGAGCATGTCGGTTAAGTCATCGACAGTGGCTACTAAGTGGGTGGTGGGCGGGCCGCGGATTTCTTCGTCGTCCGCATCCCAATCCTGCCGGACATAGTTCGGCCAGGATCCTCCTGACAAGGAGAGAGACCTTAATGAGTTTAGTATGTCGCCAAAGGGCGAGTGCTGAAAAATATCCGCGGAGGTAAACTCCATGATCGGAGCCCAATCGAATTCGCTAGGAACGGGCGCAGGTGGTTCGGAGTCCGTGGCCGGAGAGAGATCCGGCAGTTTGTCAACACGGCTCTCGTGCAGAGTAAGGTCGATGTTCGGCTTGATCACCGATGAGGGTAAGGCCTCCATGGCGGGGTCCATCCACCCATCCATGGACGGCGCAACTGGCTCCGAATTGAGGGTCGGAGCGGCTGCCGGTGCGATCTCCTGAACACTATCGGATGGTAGAGCTAAATCATACTCATCATGACCACGTGATGCACAAGGCAGAGGCTTGAATCCGTCAAAGATCAAGTCTCTGCGGATATCGGCCGTGTAGTTTAAGCTGTCGGCATTCTGGGAACGGGGGTCCCCAGACTTGCCTGCCTCCGGCCTGCGGTGTGGCTCAAGCGGGGGCCTAGCGCGGCCCATCTTCATCAGCTCAAGCTCAAGACCCTCGCGAGGGGCTAAGCCTCGCGGGGCGGACGACAGGAAGCTTCCTCAGAGGCAGCCTCATCAGGTAGGCTCACGAGGAGGCGGAGAGATCAAGGCAGGGGTACCTCGCGAGGAACCCATGACGCAAGCCATGACGATCGAGACCAGGCGGGCGCCGGCCTGTGTAGTGTCCTTGTTTCCCCTTTGGTGCAAAGGGGGCAAGCACAGGCCAAGGCATCAGGCAAAGGTTACCATTCCAGTGCAACGAGATCAAGACCAGCCGGACGGCAGGACGGAGGTCACCGTGGAGCCCAAGACGGCATCATCACCAGTGCTTTTGGCAGCCGACGACCACCTTTGGTCAGGATAACTTGTACTAGATGTTCCCCTTTGAAATGGCCAATTGTTGGCGCCCTTCCCGCTCATTATTTGGGGAGAGGCCCAGGGCCTCTATAAATAGAGCTAGCCACCACAGAAGGAGAGGACGACTGGAAATCTGGTAGAACCATAGCAAAGAGAGAGAGAGAGAGAGAGAGAGAGAGAGAGAGAGAGGTGACTGAACTCACCCTAGCAGTTCATCCCACCAGCTCAAGAACACCTCTCGCGAGGCTGTACTTCCATTGTACTGTCCATCATCAGCCCCAGAGGCAATCCACCACACCACACACTGGAGTAGGGTATTACACCACAACGGTGGCCCGGACCAGTATAAACATCGTGTCCCTTGTGTTGTTAATCATTTTCATCTTAGTTCGCACGAGAGGATCGGACGTAGATCGGTAGGGGAGAGATCTCCGCGCGCACCCCAGTGTTCGAACCTCAAGGGTCTACCGAAACCTGAAACCCGACATTTGGCGCGCCAGGTAGGGTTGCGCCAGAATCTTCCTTCCGCTGTTCGCATGTGATCTTCCGTCGTGTCCATGGCTGACGCTCGTCGGGCTCGCGCCGAGCGCCGGGCTGCTCACGCCGCTCGCGTTGCCCAGACGGCGCCCGTCGGCAGCCCCCCTCATCGTTCCCCGTCGCCCGTCACCAACGGCCCGGCGGGGAACAAGCAGCAGGCCTCGTCCCAGCACCCCTCGGTGCGGCGGGATGGCCGCACCGCCACGTCGCTGACTCCAGCTGACTCGTCGTCCCACGCCCGTCGCGCACCCCTGGATGCGCATGCCACACTGCTCTTGGCGCGGGAGCTCCTGCACTATCGCCCCGTCGACGACCTCTACGAGGACTGGCTCGCCCGCATTGCCGAGCTCGTCAGTGCCACAGGGGGATCCCCCTTGCGGTCCCTCTCGCTGCCTCGCCCTCCGTCACGTGCAAGGGGCGAGGATCAGGAGGCGCCTCCGCCGCCTCCTCCCCAAGAAGGTGCCTTGGCTCCAAGGCACGCAGCCCCAGGGTGAGACCCTCCACGTCCGGCGCCTACGCAGCAAGAAGGGAGCTGCCAAGAGATCCCATGTCCCCGGGAAGGTGCTCACACGCTCCCAGCGCCGGCGCGCCAAGATCGCGCCCCAGCGCCTCCACGACAAAACCCCGCGCTGCTCCCAGTGGCAGCGCGTGGTGACCCGCAAGAACGAGTCCAGCACCAGTAAAGGGCGCCGGTGGCCACGGCGGGCTGCCTCGCCTTCACCCCCGAGCTACACGGCGTCACATGGCCAGGAAAGTTCAAGCCTGACCTCCCTCCCCGCTACGATGGCACAACGGACCCCGCGGAGTTCCTGCAGCTCTACGAGCTGGGCATTGTAGCCGCCAACGGAGACGAGAAGGTCATGGCGAATTGGTTTCCCATGGCGCTCAAGGACGGCGCCCGCACCTGGCTCCTGAACCTGGCTCCCGGCACGATCTCCTCCTGGAGCGAGATGCGCATCCGCTTCATCGCCAACTTCCAGGGCACTCGCGACCGGCCCCCGGCCGTGAGCGACCTGCGCCGCATCAAGAAACAGCCAGGAGAAACCCTGCAGAAGTACATCCAGTGCTTCAACTACGCTCGCCTCAAGATCCCCAAGGTGACCGAAGAAGCCATCATCTCAGCCTTCTCCGACGACGTGTGCGACGTCAAGATGAAGGAAGAGCTAGCAATCCATGAAGACCTGTGCACATCCCTGGAGCTGTTCAACTTGGTGAGCAAGTGTGCCAGGGCTGAGGAAGGGTGTCTCTCCCTCCTCAAGCTCCCGGCAGCCGACCCGGAAGAAAAGAAGCTCAAGGCCAAGGACGTGAAGCGCAAGGGGGCTGCCGTGCTAGCAACGGAACCGGACACCAAGCGAGGCAGGGATTAGCTTGAGTCATCCAAGGGCGGACGGTACTGCGTGTACCACAACCTCCACACCCACAACACCAACGAATGTCAAGAGCTCAGAGCTGTGCGAGATGGGCGAATCGGCCGACGCCCAGAGCGCAACAACAGGGGCTATGGCCGAGGAGGAGGAAGAGGTGGTGGACGATGGGAAGACCGTGGCCCTCGCCAGGGATGGCGTGACCACCCTCGTGAGGACCGCTGGCACGACCAGCCTCGCGAGGGAGGCTAGAGGGACCAGCCCCGTGAGGACCGTCCCCACGGCAACGCAGGCCTCCCTCCTCTGCTGCCTCCACCGAGGAGGAACGAAGATCAACACCAAGATGATGGGGCTGGGGGCTTCCAAGAGCCGCGTGCAATTGCTTGCATCTTGGGCGGCGCCCAGGCCCCAGCCTCACAGCACATCTTCAAGCAGTTTGCTCGCGAGGTGAATGAAGTCCTTCCCAAGCTTGAGGCCACGCGCCCTCTCAGGTGGTCTTCGTGCGCGATCACATTCAGTTCGGCAGACCAGCTCAAGTGTGCGGCAACGGCTGGAGTCCTCCCGATGCTTTGCTCCCCAGTCACCAGCAACGTGCAGGTCACCAGGACCCTCATCGATGGCGGGGCAGGACTCAGCGTCCCGTTCGTCGAGACGTTCGACAATCTCCAAGTGCCATACGACCAGCTTCAGCTGACCAAGCCTTTCTCAGGAGTCACCAATGGTTCCACTGTTCCAATTGGGCAGGTTCGCCTTCCGGTCACCTTCGGGCAACGCAACAACTACCGCACCGAGCTCATCGACTTCGACGTCGCTCACATCTGCCTGCCGTACAACACCATCCTCGGGTACCTAGCCCTAGCCAAGTTTATGGCAGTAACTCACCATGGTTACAATGTCCTCAAGATGCTAGGAAGCAGAGGAGTCATCACTGTACCCTGTGAAGAAAGGGACGCAGTGTGCTCGCTCAAGCGTGCGTTCCAAGCCACAACAATCGAAGACCCAGATTGCAGGAGCGGGAGGCCTCCCGAGGCGACCCTCAAGAAGAAGAAGACCTCACCTGGCCAGAGCCGCAAGGAAGCAGGCACCTCCGGAGGTATTGCGTCAGGATTCGCGCCCGATCAAGGAGCGCCGCCCTCTCGTGCATAGGAAGGCGCGCCCGGCGCCCTCCTCAAGCAGGGCTCGGGGGCTCTCTCTTGGAGAGCCACCGACCTTGCCAAGGTCGCGGGGGAGGCGCTCGGGCACCACTTGGAGGGGTGCTTTCAAGCACGCTTCCCTCAGAAAGTACAAGTCAAAGGAGACAAAACCCTCAGGAGTTCATCGCAAGGAACACCCATGAGCTACAAGAGTCCAGAGTCATGCGTGGCAGCCGCCGCTTACCAGCCGTGGCCTCACATCCAGGCGAGAATGGATGAATGCGCATATGTGTCGACGTACCAGGGCTCAACCGAGCTGCGTCCCAGGAGCGCCTATGGCCTTCATCCATAGGGCACTGTGTGGGACCACCCCACAGCTACGTTCGCATGCCCTTCGGCCTGCCGAGCGCGGTCGCCGCACATCAGCGCCTGTTGAGGAGCATTCTGGAGGCTCAGGAGGTCAGGCATCGCGCGGTACTGGCGGAGGTCGCGATGATCCCCGAAGACCTGCACGTGCCACCAGAGCCTCCCGAGGCCCCTGAGCCTGGGGGATCATGAGGGCCGACGTCTTCACCGCGCATCGCTCACTTCCTCAGCATCACTTCGTCTTCAACAACACCAGGTGACATCTTTCAGAGTTCTACTTTTAGCTGGGAGCGCCCACAGGGCTGCACAATTCCCAGGCCGCGTGGGTCTGTCCCCGCGGCATGTATCCATTTTGGTTATGCTCTTTACTTACCCTGTTAGGGGCGCCCCTCGGGATGCATCATCCCTACACCGCTCGGGCCCGACCCAGCGGAAGTTGCTTTTCCAGCGTTTACCCTAGGATGAAGTTGTTCTTTCACGCTTAATCTGATTCCCATAATTATCACCTACTGCTTGTCGTCGTGCAAAGCGCTTGCACGTTAAAAGGAGGGCGCCTGAGCATCACGACTCATGGGCTCTTACTGGCTCTCTAGCCCTCACCCCTGGCCTTGACCCACGGCATCGCGACCTATCATACCAGCGGCGGCTGAGCTTGCTCGGGGGTCGGGACCTGAGGACGTAGATCATTTGGATTGTAACAACCCTGCAGGAACACACCAATTGATAAAGGCCCAGAGCCAGGCACAACCCGCCTCGAGGTAGGGCCTCGTGAGTCCCGCGCTGGCTCACGGGTGCCCAGATACACCTCTCCTAGCCCTACCGTGCCGGCCACGTGTCAGGGTAGGGCTGTACACGCCCCAGGGGCTCCTCCTAGAGGGTAGCCCCCTCCCACGCACTAGTGGAAGCACCATGCTCCGCGCTGGCTGATGACACTGCCGAGGAGCGGCTATGCCCATACACATACGAAAGCGCTATGCTCCGCGCTGGTGATAAACAACTGAGGGCGGCCCATGGCCGTACCAACCTCAGGGAGCCCAGAGCTCAATGTCCGGCACCATCGCAACGCCTCCCCTCAGGAGTGCCGCGCGAGGGGGCTGGACACGGGGGCTATGTCCGGGCCTCGCCCGAGCGCACGCCACCCAGCCAGGTCCCTTGGACCTGGTCGTCGCGCGCCACTCCCCAAGCGGAGCCAAGGTACGAAACCCGTTTGAGCGTCTAGGGGGACTCCTGAGCATCGCGACTCAGGAGCCTAACTTGTCACGTAGCCCCTCACTCCTTAGTCCCATCCTTGGTTTCCGGTCGGGGCTAACGCTGGGTGAGGTACGTGCGGGGCCGGGCCCTGCCGACGTAGAACGATCAATCCACTCCTCGCTCCCCCCTTCCCTACTTGTTGCTCGCGCGTTAAGGGGGACTCCTGAGCATCGCGACTCAGGAGCCTAACTTGCCACGTAGCCCCTCACTCCTTAGCCCCGTCCTTGGTTTCTGGTCGGGGTTAACGCTGGGTGAGGTACGAGCGGGGCCGGGCCCTGCCGACGTAGAGCGTAAACAAGTAGGAGAGGAAAATGCAAATTCCGGGAAATTCAAAGCAAATATTACAAGCCATAAGATTGTTCCACAACGCCAAACACAAGTTTTAACGCCTCCGCGAGGCATGGTGCATGTGCAGGAATAAAACAGGATGGAAGTCACGAAGGAATCACTCCCCAGTAACACCGTCACCGGTGGTGGAGTCACGCTGGACGGCTTCGCCTCTCGAGGTCGCAAGGCCGGCGGCACCGTGCCCGGGCAGGACGCTGGGGGAGCGGAACTTCCCCAGCAAAACCTCGGCTCGGCCCCTCACGGCCTCAGCGGCGGCAGCGGCACGGTCGCCGCTCACGGGCTCCACCAGGCTGTCGAAGTCGACGTTGGGGTCGTGCAGGTAGACATGGCTGAGGACACGCGTCAACACCGCAAAAGACAGGGCACGCGCCTCGGCCTCGACCGTGGGGCCAAGGCCGTCTGCGACGTCCTCAAGCACATCAACCAGGAAGGGGAGCAGCTCGGCAGGGCCGTCCTCTGCACCAGCCAACGGGTCCTCCAGGCCGCTCTCATACAGCATCTTCAGTATGCCTCGAGCCTTCTTCTCCAGCTCCGCGAAGGCCGCCTGGTCCTTCTTCAGGACCTTTGCCTTGGCATCCAGCTCGGTCCTCTCCACCTTCAGCGACCGCTCCAGCGTCTCCAGTCGGCGGTGGCGGTCATCAAGCTTGGTGTCCCGGTCCTTGGCGGCGGCCTCCCTAGCCTTCATCTCCTTCTCCTTCTCCTGGCGGCTGCACACCTCCTTGGCGAGCTCGTCACGCAGGCCCTGCAGCTCGGCCTCAAGTGTCTTGCAGCGGCCCTGGGCATTTGCGACATCGCCCAGGGCAGCATCGCGAGTGGCCATGGCTTGGTTGGCGGCCCGCCTCTCCTCGTTGGAGGACGACACGACCTGGCTCAACACCGCTCGGACGAAGGCAGCAGAACTAGCCCAGCCAGAGGCCAACTCCAGGCGCCCGGCCACCAGATGAGGGTCCGCGCTCAGGAGATCCTCCCGCGACCGGCTCAGCTCGTTGGCAACCTGGTCCAGGACAGTGGCGGAGGGAGCAGAAGAGACAAGAACCTATGGAGCAGGCGGAGAAGATGGCAGCGTGGCCATGGCTTAGCAGGAAGGGACCTCCTAAGCCTTGGCCGCCACGACCGCAGAATCGGGCACAGTCGACTCCAGGTCCAGCGGGGCCACGGGGGCTGACTCCTCGCCGGGATGCCCCAGTTGGCCTCACGAGGGCAGTTGGGTCGGAGAGCCGTGGGCCTCGCCGTCCTCTCCCCCAACAGCCAAAGGCGTCGCCCCGGCAGACGGATTCGCCCCAAGCAGGGCCGCAGGAGCCTCCTTCAACCTCTTGGCCGCAGGTGCCGGCCTGGTAAAAGAGCGCAAACGTCAAGCCTCAGTGGCAGAAACCAAGCAGAGCACGAATCAAGCACTTACTAGACGTCTTCCGTGGAATCAAGTAACCTCTGGCCAAACTTGAAGCCCAAGAGCGTGCAACGGGGGTCAGCCTTTAGGGGCCCGGAAGCAGAAGGCGCGTCAGGAGGGATGGAGCTGGCCTTGGACCCCCCAGAGACCAGAGCAGACCCTAGGGGAACTAGGCTCGACCTGCCCTTCCTCGTGACCGAGGAAGAGCCCTCCTTTCCTCGCCTGGCACCGGCCTCGTCGTTGTCCGGCATGGAGCGGAGGGCCTGGGACCTGCGCTGAGGGAAGGACTCCCCCCAATCCTCGCCAGTCTCCTCCGAGTCGGACACTTCCTCCTCCGCCTCTTCTTCCTCCTCTTCCCCGTTGGAGCTGCCGGAGGACAAGTTCACCATCGCCAAGACCGCCAGATCTTCAGGAGCTGTCGCGGGCACCAGCCCCTCACCGTTGAAGGTGGGCATGGCGTTCACCACCAGCTCCCAGTCGTCACGAAGGAACAGGGGGACGGGGGTGCCCACCGGGCTCGCCACGTCTTCCCCAACCAAGGAATGTAGGGCCGCAGCTAGATCCTCGTCGGTCAGGGCCTCGAAGCTCAGGCGCAGGGCGGCGTCTGCTCCTCCAAGCCCCCACAGTGGGAGCGGGTGCTCCTGGAGCGGAGCCACCCGGTGCTCCAAGAACTCCCTCAGGAGCGTGGCCCCAGTCAGCTTCGCCGCCCCCAAGTTGCTTGGCCTCAGGTCGCGTTCATCCTCCAACACCGCCTTCACGCGAGGGTCGACGAGCTCCGGGCGGGACCATGCGTCAGCGGACTTAGGTTGCCCCGTGGGCAATACCAGCCGAGGATGGAGGTGCCCGACATCCATCATAACCCACTTGCTCCGGTAGCCTTCGATCCTCTTCCCAGGCTTCGAGATGGCGTTGGAGCTGGAGTATGCAATGAAGCTCATGCATGCGGAGACCTGAGCGCCGGAAACCCGGAGGGAGAAAAAGTGGCGTAGCAAGGCCACCGAGGGCTTCACACCAACATGAGCCTCGCAATAGTAGGCGAAAATCGCCAGGAGAAGGACATAGTTGGGGTGGAGATGCAGGGCCTGCAGGTTGTATTGGTGGAGAACGGCATGGAAGAACTCAGAGAAAGGAGGCACCAGACCAGCGACAATGGCGCTCACGAAGAATGGGTAGAAGGTGCTCCCTTTGCCCTCAAGCTGATCGGAGCCGACCTAGAGCACGATCGCTCCCTCGCTGCCCTGCGCCATCGTCATCAGGCGCGCGAGGGCGAGGTTCTTCTCTGACAAATTCGGGGAATCCAGGGCCGACGAGTACCAAGCATCAGCCGGGGACTTGCGAGTCACCATGGCGTGCCGAATGCGAAGGATTGAGACGGATCTGGAGGATTTCGGGAGCAAGGAGGAAAGCGAGAAAGGGGATCTAGGGCAAGAGGGACGAGAGCAGGGCAAGTAAGCCTGGCCCGGGCACCCCCCCTTTTTTGTCAGTCGTGCAGTTGCCGAGGCATCGTGGGAAGTGCAGACGCCCACGCCCACGCCCAATCAACCGCCACGCGACATCCAAGGCTGCAGGCTGTTAGGGCCCACGGTGCTTCGCGCTTGCCCTTTCACTTCTCTGCTAAGCCAAGCCCACGCGCGCCATGGGCCCGGGGGCTACTGTCGGCGTTCTAGGAACGGGGGTCCCCAGACTTGCCTGCCTGCGGCCTGCGGCGTGGCTCAAGCGGGGGCCCAGCGCGGCCCATCTTCATCAGCTCAAGCTCAAGACCCTCGCGAAGGGCCAAGCCTCGTGGGACGGACGACAAGAAGCTTCCTCAGAGGCAGCCTCATCAGGCAGGCTCACGAGGAGGTGGAGAGATCAAGGCAGGGGTACCTCGTGAGGAACCCGTGATGCAAGCCATGACGATCGAGACCAGGCGGGCACCAGCCTGCGCAGTGTCCTTGTTTCCCCTTTGGTGAAAAGGGGGCAAGCACAGGCCAAGGCATCAGACAAAGGTTACCATTCCGGTGCAATGAGACCAAGACCAGCCGGACGGCAGGACGGAGGTCACCGTGGAGCCCAAGACGGCGTCATCACCAGTGCTTTTGGCAGCCGAAGACCACCTTTGGTTAGGATAACTTGTACTAGATGTTCCCCTTTGAAATGGCCAATTGTTGGCGCCCTTCCCGCTCATTATTTGGGGAGAGGCCCAGGGCCTCTATAAGTAGAGCTAGCCACCACAGAAGGAGATGACGGCTGGAAATCTGGTAGAACCATAGCAAAGAGAGAGAGAGAGGCGACTGAACTCACCCTAGCAGTTCATCCCACCAGCTCAAGAACACCTCTCGCGAGGCTGTACTTCCCTTGTACTGTCCATCATCAGCCCCAGAGGCAATCCACCACACCACACACTGGAGTAGGGTATTACACCACAACGGTGGCCCGAACCAGTATAATCATCGTGTCCCTTGTGTTGTTCATCATTTTCATCTTAGTTCGCACGAGAGGATCAGACATAGATTGGTAGGGGAGATATCTCCGCACGCACCCCAGTGTTCGAACCTCAAGGGTCTGCCGGAACCCGAAACCCGACATAAGCTTCCAAACCTGACCTGATGGCCAGGGGCGTAGCTTTCAATCTGCTCCAGATGGCCAAGCGAATTGGCCCGCAGTGCAAAGCCGCCGAATACAAAAATCTGTCCGGGGAGAAAAGCCTCACCCTGGACTACATCACTAACGATGATAGAAGGAGCCATCAAGCCTAACGGCAACGACACAGAGGAACTCTCAATGAAAGCACCAATGTCGGTGTCAAAACCGGCGGATCTCGGGTAGGGGGTCCTGAACTGTGCGTCTAGGCGGATGGTAACAGGAGGCAGGGGACACGAAGTTTTACCTAGGTTCGGGCCCTCTTGATGGAGGTAAAACCCTACGTCCTACTTGATTAATATTGATGATATGGGTAGTACAAGAGTAGATCTACCACGAGATCAGAGAGGCTAAGCCCTAGAAGCTAGCCTATGGTATGATTGTATGTTGTCCTATGGACTAAAACCCTCCGGTTTATATAGACACCGGAGAGGGTCAGGGTTACACAAGGTTAGTTACAAAGGAGGAGATATCCATATCCGTACTACCTAGCTTGCCTTCCATGCCAAGGAGAGTCCCATCCGGACACGAGACGAAGTCTTCAATCTTGTATCTTCATAGTCCAACAGTCCGGCCAAAGGGTATAGTCCGGCTGTCCGGAGACCCCCTAATCCAGGACTCCCTCAATACCCCCCCTTTCCCCCTTTTTACCATGCGAAGATTCAGCTGACGAGACCACTCCGAGAAGGACAAGATATCGGACAAGTAAGATCATTTTAGAATGAAGAGGATTTTACCGTGCATTATAATAATGGAAACTGCAACAGTTGAAGACTCCGAAGACTAGGAGAATTTGAAGGCCCCGTAGAATTTCTAGATTTGTATGACCTAGGAAGGCTACCCTATTGGAATTTTTGAGACTATGGAAGCCGTCAATACCCGAGATCAAGGTGTATCGGAGAAATACCGGAACATGGAGCATGAGAACTCAAAGTTTTGTCAAGAAAACGCTAAGGCAGGAGATACCAACTATGGAAGATAGCTCATGGCAATGGCAAGGGTAGAAACATGGTTATCCGTGATGTCATCGCCACTGATACAATGGTCACCGAGCTGAGCTAAGCATGCATTTCTTCATAAGGATTGGATGGTAGAAGGCTGATGGAGCATCTATCAGCAAAAGATGAAGTTTTACCCTTAGCCGGTGTATCACCACGATCTGGAGTAGTACATCAAGAATTTTAAGATGGAGCTCTAGGAAGCCGTATTAGACAAGGAAGCATTTCGTGAAGAACTCAGGAACCAGAAGCTGAAAGTAGCCAAGCTGGAGGTGTGCGATATAAGGCATGCGGTTCACTCAAGATGAACTGTTTGCGTTGAGACATGAGAACAGAAACGGTTCAACTTAACAAGATGTGTGTGATATGCGGCAAACAGGTCTGTAATCAGAAATGTGTGTGAAGACCGATAATAATACAGACGGTTGCTGCTAATAAGACGTGTGTGTTGTGCGATGGGATTGCATACAGAACAACTATATATATATATAGAGAGAGATAGACACACACACACACTTATAAGAACATGCTTGCATAACCAAATTAAACATCCACTTACATAGGTGGCTACTACAACCATGGCATTTGCACACACCAAAGTAAACTATTACATGCATAATTACATAAGTGGCTACTACACACGTGACATTTACACACACCAAGAAAGTAACTATATATTACATGCATGATTAACTAGCATAAACGATCATCTAATCATCATCCACTTCTTGTGACGCTTGCTCTGCTTGTGGCTCGATCCAGACTCATCAATTTTGGTAACGAGGCACTTCCTCATGTCAATGATCCGCATGTGCATCTCGTAGCATGTGTACACGCTCTTGGCCGCGAACCTGAGGTGAGGTTCATCCAGTTGCCGCATCCAGGCCCTGTGCCAAGATAGGGGACTTGTTCTCTAGGCATCCTGCTTCATCTTTTCGTAGTAGGGGTCGATGATGGCCGAGGCGAGTTCGACCAGGGAGTCCTTCTTCGTGCCGCCCCAGACCCTGTAGTGGTCATAGATTTTGACAAGGTTCTTGCAGGCCAAGCCCGTAACACGGAGCGCGTTTACATCATCGGTGGTTTCAAGCATGACGAACTTCTAGTCGGTGCTGTTGACAAACCTGTTGAAACGGTCGTAAGGCTCTGTGGCCATGCAGTAGTGGTAGATGAGGACATGATGGCCCACGCACAACTGGGCGACGGCAACCTTCTGATCTATGCTGGGACGACCGATGGTGTACTGGAGGTCGATGCCGACCACCTTGTACTTGTCTCGAGCAAGCAACTGCTCAACGTTGTTGATGTAGTCGTCCACCACGGCCGGGTCGATGGTGTACACCACCGAGAGATCCGTCTCCCTCGCGTGGGTCTCCACTCTATGCTCGCCGAACTACATTGAAGCGCCGCTGGACATCCCCTCTCTATGTGTCATCGTGGATGTGCTTGTTATATTGTGGGGCGCGATCAAAAGGTTGAAGAGACTATGGTATAATGGCCGCGAGAATTAAAGGGGAAGCCGGGCGGCCAGGAGTATCAGCAGGCCCTGATGGCAGTTCTAATTTGCAGTGCGTAACTCCATCATGCCGCACGTAACTGCATCGCGTGGCAATGCGCACGGCGCAACCGCATGCATATGGGCCCCCCCCGACGTGATCGTGCGCACACCCAACCGCTGGCAGAGCGCGCGCGGAGGGACGCGAGCAGAGCGCTCCGCGGTCGCCTCAACGGGAAGCAACCATATATATATATGCATATAGTAGTTGAAAGCGCAAGGAAAAGCTGTCCACAAGCTGAGCACGCCGACGGACACGAGCAGAGCGCGCCGCGGTGCCTAACAGCGAGCACGGTGCGCTGCGACGCCTAACGGCAAGCAGAGCTTGCCGAGGAACGCGAGCAGAGGCCGGCACAGTGATACGTGGCAAATAAGATGAACTGTGTGAGTGATGTCGGAGACATCAAACACGAATCATATTAGAGTTGCGTGTACGATACGTGCCATACAGTTGATCCATCTGAGCTGTTTGTGATGGAATAAGCCATGTGTGTTGCGGACAAACGCTTGCTGGTATATAACCTTAAATTTAACCAAAAAAGTGTTAATGCATGTTACAAAAATTGTATAGCTGGAAACTATGTTCAAATACGACTCCAACGATATAATCATTGGCGGCATGCATTCGTATTTTATTAGTTAAATCCTACTTATAAACCATGACGGGGGTATAGTAGGTAATTAAATCACAAACATTTTTTTGTATTAACCGTATGTGTACGTGTCCTTTCGTCCTCCTCCCGCATGACACCCCGCTGCCGCAAACGGCTTACAACGTCAATGAATCGTCGGTGAGCCCATTCCCGCGCAACCTCGTAGGTTCCCGCGCAAGCTTCCCGCCCGATTTGGTGAAATCCCCCAAAATCTCAGTGCTTACCGGCCTGCTATAAAAACCCTCACGGCAGGTGAGTCTTGTGTCGCATTTTCCCCTCCCTCCCTGTAGCTTATCTCGTGTGCTTCTCCCACAATCACCAATGGCACCGGTCCGTCGTCGTTGCTCAGCCACTCTGCCATCATCAGAGGACAGCTCCAGCTGTGAGGCTACACCGCGGCGGCGGCGTAGTCCCCGGCATAGTGTAGTGCGTGTGGTGTCCTTGTTGGGTGTGCATGGAACACCCACCACACGCTCCGCCGTCGCTGCCCGTCGACAGCTGTTGTCGGCCACCGTTGCCGCCACACCATCATCAAAAGCCAGGGCCATCTCCCCCTCCGTCGTTGCGGCCCGAAGGCGGGAGGTGGCCGTCGTGGCCGCCACCCCACTGCCGGCCACCGTGGCCATCACCCTCTCCACCACCGCGGCCCGAAGGCAGGAGGTGGTGGTCGTGGCCGTCACCCCATCATCGGCCGCCGTGGCCGCCAGCCCACCATCGACCGCCAGGATCATCACCCGCTCCGCCACCGCCGCCCGAAGGAGGAAGGCGAAGGTGGAGGCCCGCACGTGCGCCAGCGACCTTGCGCGCTACATTGAGTTCTTGTGGGAGGAGGAGGAGCGCCTCGTCGAGCATGCAAAGAGCCTTACCGCAGCCGTGGCCGCAGCACACGCGGACGTAGAGGCGAGGAATCAGGAGATCTATGAGCAGTCCGGCCGCTTTGAGAGGGATTGTCTAGAGCGGCAGTGGACGTTCGAGCTAGCGAGCGTCGCTGAACATGCAGCAGCGACAGGCACCGTATTGCATTTCTCCAGCTCGTCGGTAGGCTTCTCCTCCTCCTCTGCCTCTTACTGAGCGTGCTCAGCAGAGGAGAGGCTGTCAGAAGTAGCACAAAGCCCCTCCGTGGTAGTAATAGTATTTAGGGGTTATTTTGTTTAGTTCATCTGACTATAGATATGTGGTCGAACTGTACAATGTACTTAAAATTAGCTAGTATATATAGTTGAACTAGCTATTTCAGTATGTGGTCGGCAAAAATTGAGGAAAAGTTTGGTCGGTTCAGCTGTCGAGTTGAACTGTTTGTATAAATTAGGAACGACTGCTTAATCTATGAATGAAATCTATGCTTAATTACTGAATTTTAGTTGCAAAAATTAGACAGTGCTAGTGATTTCTAGTTGCATATTTTGACAAATCGCAGTGTTACAAGGATTGACAAATGGCAACATACCCAATATGACTGATGCAAATCTTACCAAATTGTTTTTACGTGGTTGCACACGGGTCATCCAAAATAACCGTTTGCGTTGAAGGGATGCACAAATCCTGCGCTGCAGATTTTCCCTCGACTTAAGGGGGAAGACCATAGCTCTCACTTTGCATACGAGTGTTCTATCTAAAACGTTTGTGATCAAGAGCTGCAGAAATCCTGCTCGGCACATTTTCTCTTGGCTTCCTAGGGAAGCTGTCGGCACGCCTTCCGTTTAGTCAAGCACTCAAGCACCTGTCCGCATGGAACCTCCTAGCCATTAAAAGAGTGAGGTGTGGCTTCATGTGAATGGTTAACAGAACGCACACAATTTAAATTATACATAACATTTGAGATGTTACAGTGGCATCTATTTGTTTTAAAATGCATTTGTTGGCTGTTATTCGAGTGCGCCTTCTCTCAAAATGGACACAAAAAATACCACAACATGTCGGGTGCCATTCCATTATAGCATGCCAAGTTTCATGAATTTCAGACGAGTTTTGGATTTACTAGAATTTAAAAACAAAGTATCTCAACATTTTGCCGGCAATCAACACTGCCCTGGTGTTTGAAATTCATTCCCATTTCTTGCATGGGACCTAAGCATGCCCCGAAGGACACATATTTGATTTTTCAATCAATTTATATGCACTAGACCTTGTGCATGTAGTTCAAATTTTAATTATGCACATGAAATGCCTAGAAAACCCAGTTAATGTATAAAAATGTCCAAATGAACCCCCAAAAATCCCAAAAGTAAACACAACACTCTTGTTGTTCTATGTTGACACTGGAAAATTTTGAAAGCAATAAGAGGCAACGGATATCGTTTCGTCCCCAAAGGTGGCATGTTCCCTACCCAAACCATCACGCTTGTTGTGAGAAGATACGGTTTGTGAGAAGCTTATACCCAAACCTGCCCAAATGGGACAAAAAATTTACCACGACATGTTGATGCCGCTCCATGATAGCATGCCAAGTTTCATGAATTTTAGATTTACTAGAATTTAAAAACCAGGTATCTCAATGTTTTTCCGGAAATCAACAATGCCCTGGTGTTTGAAATTCATTCCCATTTCTTGCATGGGACCTAAGCATGCCCCGAGCGAGCAACAGTGTTATGTGCAATAGAGCTTGTGCATGTAGTTCAAATTTGAATTATGCACATGAAATGCCTAGAAAACCCAATGTATAAAAATGTCCAAACGAACCCCGAAAAATTCCAAAAGTAAACACAACACTCCTGTTGTTCTATGTTGACACTAGAAAAATTTTGAAAGCAATAAGAGGCAACGAATATCGTTTCATCCCCAGAGATGACACGTTCCCTACCGAAACCATCACACTTGTTGTGAGAAACTAAGGTTTGTGAGAAGATTATTGAAGGAAATATGCCCTAGAGGCAATAATAAAGTTGTCATTTATATTTCCATATATCATGATAAATGTTTATTATTCATGCTAGAATTGTATTAACCGGAAACTTAGTACATGTGTGAATACATAGACAAGCAGAGTGTCACTAGTTTGCCTCTACTTGACTAGCTCGTTGAATCAATGATGGTTATGTTTCCTAACCATAGACATGAGTTGCCATTTGATTAACGAGATCACATCATTAGAGAATGATGTGATTGACTTGACCCATCTGTTAGCTTAGCACGATGATCGATTAGTTTGTTGCTATTGCTTTCTCCATAACTATACATGTTCCTATGACTATGAGATCATGCAACTCCCGAATACCGGAGGAACACTTTTTGTGTGCTACCAAACATCACAGCGTAACTGGGTGATTATAAAGGTGCTCTACAGGTGCCTCCGATGGTGTTTGTTGAGTTGGCATGGATCAAGATTAGGATTTGTCACTCCGATTGTCGGAGAGGTATCTCTGGGCCCTCTCGGTAATGTACATCACTATAAGCCTTGCAAGAAATGTAGCTAATGAGTTAGTTACGGGATGTAGCATTACAGAACAAGTAAAGAGACTTGTCGGTAACGAGATTGAACTAGGTATTGAGATACCGACGATCGAATCTCGGGCAAGTAACATACCGATGACAAAGGGAACAACGTATATTGTTATGCGGTTTGACCGATAAAGATCTTCATAGAATATGTAGGAACCAATATGAGCATCTAGGTTCCGCTGTTGGTTATTGACCAGAGACATGTCTCGGTCATGTCTACATAGTTCTCTAACCCGTAGGGTCCGCATGCTTAACGTTCGATGACGATCGGTATTACGAGTTTATGTGTTTTGATGTACCGAAGGTAGTTCAGAGTCCCTCATTTGATCACAGACATGACGAGGAGTCTCTAAATGCTCGAGACGTAAAGATCGATATATTGGAAGCCTATGTTTGGACATCAGAATGGTTCCGGGTGAAATCAGGAGTATACCGGATCACCGGGAGGTTACCGGAACCCCCCTGGAGGTATATGGGCCTTATTGGGCCTTAGTGGAAGAGAGGGGAAAGAAGCAAAGGAGGCCCCCCAAGCCCAATCCGAATTGGGAGGGGGGCCGGCCCCCCTTTCCTTCCTTCTTCCCTCTCCTTCCTTCTCTCCCAGAACCAACAAAGGGAAGGGGGAATCCTACTCCCGGTGGGAGTAAGACTCCTTGGGGCGCGCCTAGAGAGGCCAGGCCCCTTCCCCTCCTCCACTCCTTTATATACGGGGGAGGGGGGCACCCCATAGGCACACAAGTTGATCATTGATCTTTTAGCCGTGTGCAGTGCCCCCCTCCACCATAATCCACCTCGGTAATATCGTAGCGGTGCTTAGGCGAAGCCCTATTCCGATAGCAACATCATCACCGTCATCACGCCGTCGTGCTGACAAAGCTCTCCCTCGAAGCTCTACTGGATCGTGAGTTCGCAGGACGTCACCGAGACGAACGTGTGCAGATCACGGAGGTGTTGTATCTTCGGTACTAGATCGGTCAATCGTGAAGACGTACGACTACATCAACCGCGTTGTCATAACGCTTCCGCTTATGGTCTGCGAGGGTACGTAGACGATACTCTCCCCTCTCGTTGCTATGCATCACCATGATCTTGCGTGTGCGTAGGAATTTTTTTGAAATTACTGCAATCCCCAACAGTGGCATCCGAGCCAGGTTTATGCATAGATGTTATATACACGAGTAGAACACAAAGGAGTTGTGGGAGTGGGTATATACATATTGCTTGCCGTCACTAGTTGATTCTTGATTCAGCGGCATTGTTGGATGAAGCGGCCCAGACCGACATTACGCGTACGCTTATGCGAGACTGGTTCTACCGACGTGCTTCGCACACAGGTGACTAGTGGGTGTCTGTTTCTCCAGCTTTAGTTGAATCGGATTCAATGAACAGGGTTCTTTCTGAAGATCAAAAAGCAATCACTATACCGTGTTGTGGTTTTTGATGCGTAGGTAAGAACGGTTCTTGCTCAGCCCGTAGCAGCCACGTAAAACTTGCAACAACAAAGTAGAGGACGTCTAACTTGTTTTTGCAGGGCATGTTGTGATGTGATATGGTCAAGACATGATGCTAAATTTTATTGTATGAGATGATCATGTTTTGTAACATAGTTATCGGCAACTGGCAGGAGCCGTATGATAGTCGCTTTATTGTATGAAATGCAGTCGCCATGTAATTGCTTTACTTTATCACTAAGCGGTAGCGATAGTCGTAGAAGCAATAGTTGGCGAGACGACAATGATGCTTCGATGGAGATCAAGGTGTCAAGCCCGTGACGATGGTGATCATGACGGTGCTTTGGAGATGGAGATCAAAGGCACAAGACGATGATGGCCATATCATATCACTTATATTGATTGCATGTGATGTTTATCCTTTATCATCTTATTTTGCTTAGTTCGGCAGTAGCATTATAAGATAATCTCTCACTAAATTTCAAGGTATAAGTGTTCTCCCCGAGTATGCACTGTTGTTACAGTTTGTCGTGCCAAGACACCACGTGATGATCGGGTGTGATAAGCTCTACGTTCACATACAATGAGTGCAAGCCAGTTTTTTGCACACGCGGAATACTCGGGTTAAACTTGACTAGCCTAGCATATGCGGATATGGCCTCGGAACACTGGAGACCGAAAGGTCGAGCGTGAATCATATAGTAATATGATCAACATAGTGATGTTCACCATTGAAAACTACTCCATCTCACGTGATGATCGGACATGGTTTAGTTGATATGGATCACGTGATCACTTAGATGATTAGAGAGATGTCTATCTAAGTGGGAGTTCTTAAGTAATTAGATCAATTGAACTTTAATTTATCATGAACTTAGTACCTGATAGTATTTTGCATGTCTATGTTGTTGTAGATAGATGGCCCGTGCTGTTGTTCTGTTGAATTTTAATGCGTTCCTTGAGAAAGCTAAGTTGAAAGATGATGGTAGCAACTACACGGACTGGGTCCGTAACTTGAGGATTATCCTCATTGTTGCACAAAAGAATTATGTCCTGGAAGCACCGCTAGGTGACAAACCCGCTGCAGGAGCTATGCCAGATGTTATGAACACCTGGCAGAGCAAAGCTGATGACTACTCGATAGTTCAGTCTGCCATGCTTTACAGCTTAGAATCGGGACTTCAACGACGTTTTGAACGTCATGGAGCATATGAGATGTTCCAGGAGTTGAAGTTAATATTTCAAGTAAAGGCCCGGATTGAGAGATATGAAGTCTCCAATAAGTTCTACAGCTGCAAGATGGAGGAGAATAGTTCTGTCAGTGAACATATACTCAGAATGTTTGGTGCCACAACCACTTGACTCAACTGGGAGTTAATCTTCCTAATGATAGTGTCATTGACAGAGTTATTCAATCACTGCCACCAAGCTACAAGAGCTTCGTGATGAACTATAATATGCAAGGGATGGATAAGACGATTCCTGAGCTGTTCGCAATGCTAAAGGTTGCGGAGGTAGAAATCAAGAAGGAGCATCAAGTGTTGATGGTCAAAAAAACCACCCGTTTCAAGAAAAAGGGTAAAGAGAAGAAGGGGAACTTCAAGAAGAACAGCAAGCCAGTTGCTACTCAAGTGAAGAAACCCAAGTCTGGACCTAAGCCTAAGACTGAGTGCTTCTACTGCAAAGGAACTAGTCACTGGAAGCAAAACTGCCCCAAGTATTTGGCGGAGAAGAAGGATGGCAAAGTGAAAGGGGCTACGGATTAAGCGAAGATTGGCTAAGGACAAGGCGACGATGCGCGCGGGAAATGGTTCCAAAGTCGATGTGATCGCCGTTGGCACACTACCTCTACATTTACATTCGGGATTAGTTTTAGACCTAAATAATTGTTATTTGGTGCCAGCCTTGAGCATGAACATTATATCTGGATCTTGTTTGATGTGAGACAGTTATTCATTTAAATCGGAGAATAATGGTTGTTCTATTTATATGAGTAATATCTTTTATGGTCATGCACCCCTGATGAGTGGTCTATTTTTACTAAATCTTGATAGTAGTGATACACATGTTCATAGTATTGAAGCCAAAAGATGCAGAGTTGATAATGATAGTGCAAATTATTTTTGGCATTACCGTTTAGGTCATATTGGTGTAAAACACATGAAGAAACTCCATTCCGATGGACTTCTGGAATCACTTGATTATGAATCACTTGGTACTTGCGAACCATGCCTCATGGGCAAGATGACTAAAACTCCGTTCTACGGAACAATGGAGCGAGCAACAGAGTTATGGGAAATCATACATACTGATGTATGTGGTCCAATGAACATTGAAGCTCGCGGCGGATATCATTATTTTCTCACCTTCACAGATGATTTGAGAAGATATGGGTATATCTACTTGATGAAACATAAGTCTGAAACATTTGAAAAGTTCAGAGAATTTCAGAGTGAAGTGGAAAATCATCGTAACAAGAAAATAAAGTTTCTACGATCTGATCGTGGAGTCGAATATTTGAGTTATGAGTTTGGACTTCATTTGAAACAATGCGGAATAGTTTCGCAACTCACGCCACCTGGAACACCACAGCGTAATGGTGTGTCCGATTGTCATAATCGTACTTTACTAGATATGGTGCGATCTATGATGTCTCTTACTAATTTACCGCTATCGTTTTGGGGTTACGCTTTAGAGACAACTGCATTCATGTTAAATAGGGCGCCATCTAAATCCATTGAGACAACACCTTATGAACTATGGTTTGGCAAGAAACCAAAGTTGTCGTTTCTTAAAGTTTGGGGCTGCGATGCTTATGTGAAAAAGCTTCAACCTGATAAGCTCGAACCCAAATCGGAGAAATGTGTCTTCACAGGATACCCAAAGGAGACTGTTGGGTACACCTTCTATCACAGATCCGAAGGCAAGATATTCGTTGCTAAGAATGGTTCCTTTCTAGAGAAGGAGTTTCTCTCGAAAGAAGTGAGCGGGAGGAAAGTAGAACTTGACGAGGTAATTGTACCTTCTCCCTTATTGGAAAGTAGTTCATCACTGAAATCAGTTCCAGTGATTCCTACACCAGTAAGTGAGGAAGCTAATGATGATGATCATGAAACTTCTGATCAAGTTACTACTGAACCTCGTAGGTCAACCAGAGTAAGATCTGCACTAGAGTGGTACGGTAATCCTATTTTGGAAGTCATGTTACTTGACCATGACGAACCTACGAACTATGAGGAAGTGATGATGAGCCCAGATTCCGCAAAATGGCTTGAAGCCATGAAATCTGAGATGGGATCCATGTATGAGAACAAAGTGTGGACTTTGGTTGACTTGCCTGATGATCGGCAGGCCATAGAGAATAAGTGGATCTTCAAGAAGAAGACTGACACTGATGGTAATGTTACTGTCTATAAAGCTCGACTTGTTGCAAAAGGTTTTGGACAAGTTCAAGGAGTTGACTACGATGAGACTTTCTCACCCGTAGCAATGCTTAAGTCCGTCCGAATCATGTTAGCAATTGCCGCATTTTATGATTATGAAATTTGGCAAATGGATGTCAAAACTTCATTCCTTAATGGATACCTTAAAGAAGAGTTGTATATGATGCAACCAGAAGGTTTTGTCAATACAAAAGGTGCTAACAAAGTGTGCAAGCTCCAACGATCCATTTATGGACTGATGCAAGCCTCTCGGAGTTGGAATATACGCTTTGATAGTGTGATCAAAGCATATCGTTTTATACAGACTTTTGGAGAAGCCTGTATTTACAAGAAAGTGAGTGGGAGCTCCGTAGCATTTCTGATATTATATGTAGATGACATATTGTTGATCGGAAATGATACTGAATTTCTGAATAGCATAAAAGGATACTTGAATAAGAATTTTTCAATGAAAGACCTTGGTGAAGCTGCTTATATATTGGGCATCAAGATCTATAGAGATATATCAAGACGCTTGATTGGACTTTCACAAAGCACATACCTTGATAAAGTTTTGAAGAAGTTCAAAATGGATCAGGCAAAGAAAGGGTTCTTGCCTGTATTACAAGGTGTGAAGTTGAGTCAGACTCAATGCCCGACCACTTCAGAAGATAGAGAGAAAAGGAAAGGTGTTCCCTATGCTTTAGCCATAGACTCTATCATGTATGCAATGCTATGTAGCAGACCTGATGTGTGCCTTGCTATAAGTTTAGCAGGGAGGTGCCAAAGTAATCCAGTAGTGGATCACTGGACATCGGTCAAGAACATCCTGAAATACTTGAAAAGGACTAAGGATATGTTTCTATTATATGGAGGTGACAAAGAGCTCGTCATAAACGGTTACGTCGATGCAAGCTTTGACACTGATCCGGATGACTCTAAGTCACAAACCGGATACATGTTTTTATTAAATGGTGGAGCTCTTAGTTGGTGCAGTTCCAAGCAGAGCGTTGTAGCGGGATCTACGTGTGAAGCGGAATACATAGCTGCTTCGGAAGCAGCAAATGAAGGAGTCTGGATGAAGGAGTTCATATCCGATCTAGGTGTCATACCTAGTGCATCGGGTCCAATGAAAATCTTTTGTGACAATACTGGTGCAATTGCCTTGGCAAAGGAATCCAGATTTCACAAGAGAACCAAGCACATCAAGAGACGCTTCAATTCGATCCACGATCAAGTCAAGGAGGGAGACATAGAGATTTGCAAGATACATACAGATCTGAATGTTGCAGACCCGTTGACTAAGCCTCTCTCACGAGCAAAACATGATCAACACCAAGACTCCATGGGTGTTAGAATCATTACAATGTAATCTAGATTATTGGCTCTAGTGCAAGTGGGAGACTGAAGGAAATATGCCCTAGAGGCAATAATAAAGTTGTTATTTATATGTCCTTATATCATGATAAATGTTTATTATTCATGCTAGAATTGTATTAACCGGAAACTTAGTACATGTGTGAATACATAGACAAACAAAGTGTCACTAGTTTGCCTCTACTTGACTAGCTCGTTGAATCAATGATGGTTTATGTTTCCTAACCATAGACATGAGTTGTCATTTGATTAACGGGATCACATCATTAGAGAATGATGTGATTGACTTGACCCATCCGTTAGCTTAGCACGATGATCAATTAGTTTGTTGCTATTGCTTTCTCCATAACTACACATGTTCCTATGGCTATGAGATCATGCAACTCCCGAATATCGGAGGAACACTTTGTGTGCTACCAAACGTCACAACGTAACTGGTGATTACAAAGGTGCTCTATAGGTGTCTCCGATGGTGTTTGTTGAGTTGGCATGGATCAAGATTAGGATTTGTCACTCCGATTGTCGGAGAGGTATCTCCTGGCCCTCTCGGTAATGTACATCACTATAAGCCTTACAAGCAATGTAGCTAATGAGTTAGTTACGGGATGTAGCATTACGGAACGAGTAAAGAGACTTGCCGGTAATGATATTGAACTAGGTGTTGAGATACCGACGATCGAATCTCGGGCAAGTAACATACTGATGACAAAGGGAACAACGTATATCGTTATGCGGTTTGATCGATAAATGTCTTTGTAGAATATGTAGGAACCAATATGCGCTATTCCGGTAGCAACATCATCACCGCATCACGCCTTCGTGCTGACAAAGCTCTCCCTCGAAGCTCTACTGGATCGTGAGTTCGCGAGATGTCACTGAGCCGAACATGTGCATATCGCGGAGGTGCCGTATCTTCGGTACTAGATCGGTCGATCGTGAAGACGTACGACTACATCAACCGCATTGTCATAACTCTTCCGCTTACGGTCTACGAGAGTACGTAGACGATACTCTCCCCTCTCGTTGCTATGCATCACCATGATCTTGCGTGTGCGTAGGAATTTTTTTGAAATTACTGTGTTCCGCAACACTTGTACCCAAACCCGCCCCAAATGGGACAAGATTTTTACCACGACATGTTGATGCTGCTCCATGATAGTTGTCGGGGGTTTGGTGCGACATATGCCAACGGATGGCTTATCATTGTTGGGGCGAGTAGAACATCGCCGGTGCCTGGAAACGGGATGAGGCAAAGACATGCACGCCGGCGAATCTTACCCAGCTTCGGGGCTCTCCGGGGAGATAATACCCCTACTGCTGCTCTGCGGGGTCTCCGCATGATCACTATGGCCAAGTGTTTACAAGGTTGCTCCTTGAGCTGTTCGGGTGGTAGGAGAGGGCAAGGCCAGCTCTCTCCTTCTATCTGGTGTGGTTTAGAACTACCGGGATCTAACCCTTTGCATGGGTGCCCTGGGGGGTTTATATAGGCCTACCCCCAGGGGTACAATGGTAATTTGACTGGGCGCGGGCCCAGCCGTCAGTGCCTCCAACCTCCGACTTCTCCGCCAACTGCTGGGGCCCGCCGACTGGTGGGTCCCGCCGACTGGTCTGGAACGGAGCTGATAGGCCGCGTCCGCCACGGGCGGGTCTTGCCGGCTGCTGATTACTGTAGCCGTGCTCCTGATGACGCAAGCTTGGTCATGGGGTCGTGGCAACAGCCCCGCCGCCTGGCGGGTGATCACTGTGGCCACTCCCCATCTCTTCTTGATTAATGGCGCGTGGGCCCGGGGGAGGGCTCGGCCGACTCCCCCGGGCCGACTCCCGACGGGTCCGACTGGCGGTTCTCCCGCCGACTCCCGAGGTCTCGCTGACTGGTGGGCCCTGCTGCCTCTATGCCGTACAGACAAGCCGTCGTGGGCGTAGGACCCGGTACAGTGGTGCTGATGTCAGGGCCGGCCGGGCAACAGTGTCACGCCGCAGGGAGATCTTCCCAAGTACGGCGTGCTGTAGCCATGCCTGTCCTTGGTAAAGGGCGGGGAGTGGGCTTCATTGTAGCCACGCCCCTGCCTCGTCCCCTTCGATGAGGTCATGGTTTGTTGGAGTCGCCGGCCGAATCCCCAAAGTCGGATTCTCTGGAAGTCGCCCCTGGGACTCGGCCGTGAGCGGGCAGTCGGCTGCCCTACCGTAGACTCCCCAGGAGGCGGCTCTTCGCCCTGTGGTTTTGAGGGGCGCAGCCTGCCCTGATGTCTTGAAAGGTTATGGGGCTCGGGTTGGCCTACCCGTGGCCCATTACTCCGACAGTAGTCCCCGAAGCTGGTGAGGCGCCGCGGACGATCGGCCGAGAAGCCTCAGCAGTTTCTCTTTTCGGGTGTTCAACACATGGTCTTGATTGACTTCTGCCAGGCTGACTAGAAGGAGTCGGACTCGCCCAACTCGGACTCACTCAATTCCGACTTGCTCAGTAGTTCGATCGTCGCGGCGGGATTTCAAGTGGCATGCCAGCTAAGCTCCCAGGCCGCCTCCCGTTCTTGGCCTGTCATGCGAGGGCACGTGGTCGGGCCGTCCTGCCAGCCCACGCGCGCGATGGGACATGCCCGTAGGCAGGGCACGCCACTACCGCGCCTCGGCGCCCGAGCGGATCCGCTGTGGCCCCGGCGGACGGTTGGGATTCCCGTGAAGTTACTGCACGCAGTAACTTTACGTGGATCGTGGGAGTCGTGGGGTTGCGGACGCAGTAAATCCCCACGTCCGCCCCCTCGGCTTCGCATCCCACGGGGTTATAAGTAGGGGGAAGAGGGGGGCACGAACGCCCCTCCTTCCCACTACCCCTTGCTTTCTTCCTCCTCGCAGCTCCTACTCTCCTGCTTCCTCTCCTCTTCTTCGCTCTGCCGCACGCCCAGGCTCCGGCGAACGCTGCGGTGACAGCTTCGCGATGAGTTCTTCCTCCGCTACCGCGCCTCCCCCAGTGCGCTCCGGCACATGGGACGGCTCTGAAGTCCACGAAGACCATATCGAGTTCCTCCGCCGGACCCATCGGCTTCCCGGCGAAGATCGTGTGCAGGTGCGCCTTGTGCCGGCAGGGGAGATTTCCCCCGCCCCGCAAGAGGGCGAGCGGGTCATCTTCCGCTTGCACTGCCTGTGCGGGCTGGGGCTGCCGGCGAGCAGCTTTTTCCGGTCGTTCATGGAGTTCTACGGCCTCCAGCCGCACCACCTCACCCCCAACACAGTGGTGCTGTTGTCCGCCTTCGTGGCTCTGTGCGAAGGCTTCCTCGGAGTCCTCCCCACCCTCGAGCTCTGGGGGGAGTTCTTCTTCTCCAAGCTCGGCACCCAGGCCGCGGGCGTGCCGGCTCAGTGCGGCGCCTTCATCGCCGTGCGAAGGACAGGAGCCGACAACCACTTCCCCTCCATCTCGCTGTTGAAGTCGGTGAAGATGTGGCAGAGGTCCTACTTCTACGTCAGGAATGTCGCCACGAGGGGCGACTGGGTCAATCTGCCGGCTTTCGAAGCCGGCCCGCCGGCTGGCAGACTGCCCAACTGGTCGTACCGGGCCAGGTCGCTGATGCCTGCGGGAGCCGGCGCCATCACGCGACTCCGAGTGCTGACGCAGTCGGAGGGTCTGACTGGTCCGGACCTGCTGGCCGCCTTCGTCTCGCGTCGAGTTCTCCCACTCCAAGGCTGCCCTCACATGATATGCCAGATGAGCGGGGGCCGCGACCCGAGTTGGATGTGTACCAAGGACATGCCTCACGGAGAGGTGGCCCTTATGGTGAACTACCTCTCGAACAGCAGGCTCCCGGGGGACTGGCGATTCGGCAAGGAGCCATACTCCCGCGCCACCCCCCGCCCGTGGTGAGTCGCCTTTCTTTTCTTTTTTTTTGGATTGTCTTCTTCTTGCCGAGTTTTTTTCCGATCAGTCAACCTTGGTTAGAATCCCCTTCTTCACCCACCAGCCGGCACCCCGGGGCCGGCCCGTGAGTTCGTCGCCGACCGGGTGGAGAGCGATGTCGACGACCCCGATCTGGGGGCGGCGGCTCTGGAAGACGATGCCGAGGGAGGAGGAGGGACGACAGGCGACTTCAGGCCCTCGGCTACCTTCGCAGACTATCCTGAAGACGACGTCGAGGGAGGAGTCGCCCCTCGCCATCGGCCAGGAGCCAGCCAGCCGGGCGCGGGCTCTTTTGCCGCGTCGGGCGCTCCAGGCGGCGGGAAGAAGCGTCGGGCTGCGCCGACTTTGTTCGGCAGCCGGCCGAAGAAGCCCAAGGCTCGGCTGCGGCGACCCGGCGGGACGAGGCGGCCGCGAAGGCCATCCGCTTCCACAAGGAAGTGAAGAAGCCGCCGTTGGTCTCTGCATAAGTATTCTGTCTTCAAAGTTTATTCTTTCTTCACGTTTCGTCTGAGTCTCTGCTCGCCCCTCTTTCTTCAGGGCTCCCCTCTCTCTTGAGTGGGTCGCCGCCGCCTCCGTCATGGGGTCAGTGGAGACGCTCGCCACCACTCGGCGGATAGACCCCGCTGCCGACCTCCAGGAGGCGACGGAGCGGAATGCGCAGGAGAAGCGCAACGAAGAAGAAGCTCTCCACTTGGAGAAGGCGGAGGCCGACAGGGCGGAGGCCTCCCTAAGAAAAAACTAGCGGAGGCCGAAGCCGCGGCGGTGGCGAAGCAGCAGGCTGAGGAAGCCTCACGCGGCCAATCGGCCTTGCTTGTTACCCCGCTGAACTCTGCGCCGCCGCCCTCGGAGTTCACGGGGCAGACTGGAGAAGCCGGCGGGGAGAACCTCGTCGAGGAGAGGGAAGGCGGCGATCCCTCTACTCCGGGCATGAACGTTCCGTCGCTGCCTCCTCCGCCGTCTGAAGGCGTGCAAGGCGAGCAGCCAGCGGACCCTACGGTGCCGCCGACCGAAGACGAGGCCGTGGCGAGGCTACTCCTCCAGGTCGGCTCGCCAGCGCGCCGTCGTCTGGAGAAGGCGACTTCGGCACCCCGCCCCCTGGAAGCCGGCACCGCCAGCTCGGTGGCTCCAGACGCCGAAGCGATGAGTGCCGCACCTGTTGGGTGGGTGCGAGGAGGCGACACAGGGCCGCTGAACCGGGCACTCCTGGACGTCCAGGCGAAGCTCCGCGCTGAGGGCTACGCCCTCCAGAGTTGCACCAAGGCGTTCCTAGCATCGCGGGCAGCCGTCCGGGTATGTTTTTTCTTTGAGCCTTGTTTTTCTTGTTCCTCTCTGTGGGGGCGCGCTAGCGCACCCATTGGGTGTAGTCCCCGAGTTTCGGGCCGGCTGCTGAGCAGGCGGCCCGGAACTCCAATTGATGAACTTCTGGTACTAACTTTGTCTGAAATGCTTGTTGCAGGATTACCACAACCTCCGCGTCACTGCCTTCAACCGTAATGTTGAAGAGTTGGGCAAGCGGACCGCCGACTTGGCGGAGAGCCGGAGTAAGTCCTTCCCTCTTTTTTCTTCTCTGCGGGGGCGCGCTAGCGCACCCGCAGGCTGTAGTCCCTGAGATTCGGGCCGACTGCTGAGCAGTCGGGCCGGATCTCCCCGGCGACCTACTTTATTGACGACTGTTGTCTTTCTTCCTTTCCTTCAGGAGCCAACGCTACTCTTCAACAGCAGCTGAGCGAAGCCAACTCCGCCCTGCTCGCCAAAGGGGAGGAGTGCAGCAGGCTCGCCATAGAGCGCGATCTGCTGGCCACTCAGTTGGCAGAGCGGAAGGAGCTGCTTGCGAAGTCGCAGAGGGAGGCAGAGGAGACAGACACCGCCCTCTTGGCCGAGTTCGCGAGAAAGCGCTCCTCCTGGTCTGACAAGGAGGCGCTGCTGTCCTCCGGCTTCCACGAGATTGAAGACATCGTTGATGGTGAGTCTCTTTATTTTCTTTCTTCTAGCTGCCGACTTAGACCGTGCCGACTCCTGGTTTTTGACTTGCTTTTTCATTTCTTCGTGTCTTTTGCAGACTTCTTCCCTGGGTAGTCGCAGGCCGGTATCCAAGCCATCGAGGCCAATCGTGAAAGTCGGAGGGTGGAGGGCGCGGAGATCGCCGCCGATGCCCCCGGAACTCTTGATGAGCACATCTTGAGCATCAAGGCTCGCCTCCGGCCGGCTCACCGGATGCTGCGTCGGCTTTAGCGCGTCGGTGCCCAGGCGATTTCCGCCCTTTGGCCGGATATGCAAGCTCCGCGCACCCCCAGCCTGACGGCAAACTGGTTGGAGGTCGCGGCTGGTCGCCTCGAGGCCTGGAAGGGCTCTTCGGCCTGGGCTGGAGCGCGCCGGGCCTTGGAGTTCGTCAAGGCGTGGTACCCGGGGCTGGATCTAGACCGGTTGGCTACGCTTCGGTCGGAGGCCCAACCAGAGCTGGCGCCTGCGGAAGACGCCCTCGTCAAGCGTGCTGCGGCGATCGCCGAGTACACCGACACGAGCATCTTCGTCCCCGAGCGGTCTGAAGACGGCGAGGAGGTACCGCCGGAGTGGTTTGGGATGAACCCAGACTATGGCGAAGACTCGGCGGAGGTGATTGGCTCCAGCGTCGAGGAGGAGGACGAGGCAGAGGATGAGGGCGAGGCGGAGGCACCAGAAGACGGAGCAGACGACCAGCCTCAGCCCGACCGCGCCTCCAGCAACGAGTCGCGTGCGACCGACCCGACTGCTGCCGGAGACGATCAAGCCGAGACTAGCCGGCCGACCGCCCCGACGCCTGACGCTGGTGCCTCCTCCGACCCCCCGAATCCGTCTGCCGCCTCCTAAGCTGCCGCTGTGTCTTTTGTTTTATCTGCTTCAGTAGTCTTTTGAAGAACTTGTTAATTCGCACAATTCCGCCCGCGGGGTGTATTTTGAACCTCTACTCGACAATTCGGCCAAGGGCCTATGTTATATATATATATATATATCTTTTCTTGCTCATTGTTCTTTTGGCTGTTTTCCTTTGCCGCTTTCTCTTAGTTGCCTGTCTTGCCAATCGGACAGCCGCTCTGCGGACTATTGCTGGATCAAGTGCTAGGCTTCTTTGGGAAAGCAAGTACTTAGCCAATTTCAAGATTGTTTGAGCAAGTTGGATAGAAAGCGACAATCCGACTGTTCGAGAGTCGGTTTGCGAGAAAGGCTGGAAGCCGTCTTGAGCTATGTTTTACGCTTTGAGTCCTTAGCCATTTTTCGTGCGAGCACCCATTCTACCTTACCTCTGCCCACCGTACAGTCGCTCTGCGAGCTGCGGCTTCTGAAAGAAGATGGCTTAGGTGTTACACACTACTTGTCCGGCTGCAGGAAGCATTTCATAGTGCAAGGCGGCAAGTCCCCGGGCCGACTTGTCGAGTCCAGTGCCAAGCGTCATGACAAAGAGTAACATACTTGTAGGCATAATTTTTATCATACAAACAAAAGAGGGCAGTCCCTGAGCTCGTCTCAGGGTCCCCGAAGTCTTGGTACTTTAATACAAAAGGTAGCGTGGTACATACTGCATCAACTGTAAAATCTTCGGAGAAGATTTGCATTCCATGGCCGCTCTGTCTCCTTGCAGGAGTCGTCCCTCTTGCGTGCTCGGGGCTTCTGAGCGTCGATCAGGTAGTAGGAATCGTTGCCTAGTACTTTCCTGATGATGAAAGGGCCTTCCCAAGGCGGCGACAGCTTGTGCTGGCCGGATGTTCGCTAGATCAGCCGGAGCACAAGGTCGCCTTCTTGGAAAGATCTTGGCCTGACCTTCCTGTTGTGGTACCGGCGCAGGCTCTGCTGGTAGATGTTGGACTGGCTGAGTGCCAACAACCGGCCCTCTTCCAGCAAATCGACGCCGTCTTGTCGTGCTTCTTCTGCTTCCTCCTGGGTGTACATAGTGACTCGTGGGGAGTCAAACTCTATGTCCGTTGGGATGACAGCTTTGGCACCGTAGACGAGGAAGAAGGGCGTGAAGCCGGTTGACTTGTTTGGAGTCGTGTGCAGACTCCAAAGGACAGCTGGTAGCTCGTCGAGCCAGCAGCCAGCCGAGTGCTCCAGAGGCTCGATCAACCGAGGCTTGATGCCAGACAGGATGAGGCCGTTTGCTCGCTCCACTTGGTCGTTTGACTGCAGGTGGGCGACGGACGCTAGGTCCAGTCGGATGCCCTGTGTTGCGCAGAAACGGGCCAAGGCGCCTTCGGCAAAATTTGTGCCATTGTCGGTGATGATGCTGTGTGGTATGCCGTATCGAATTGTGATATCGGTGATGAAGGTCACGGCAGTCGGACCGTTCAGTTTCTTAATTGGCTTCACTTCCACCCACCTGGTGAACTTGTCCACTGTGACAAGTAGGTGAGTTAGGCCACCTCGTGCTGTCTTGAATGGTCCCACCATGTCTAGACCCCAAACTACAAAAGGCCAAGCAATGGGGATGGTCTTGAGCGCGGAAGCCAGCTGGTGCGGCTTGGAGCTGAACTTCTGGCACCCTTTGCATTTTTGGACCAACTCCTTGGCCTCTTCCAAGGCAGTCGGCTAAAAGAAACCATGCCGAAAAGCTTTGGCGACGAGTGCTCTTGAAGCCGCATGGTGGCCGCATTCGCCTTGATGGATGTCTTTGAGGATCGCCTGGCCTTGCTCTGGCTCTACGCAGCACTGGTAGACACCAGTGACGCTGCGCCTGACCAGCTCTCTGTTGATTATGGTATAGGCTGCCGCCCGGCGTTGTACTTGCCGAGCTGAGGTCTCATCAGTTGGTAGCTCTTTGTTCACCAGGAATTTGAGGATGGGATGGGCCCATGAGGGTGCTGCTATTTCTTTGACTACCAGAACTGCAACTTGGACGAGGGCGGTTGGGCTGGGAGGCGGCGGGCTGGAGTCAACAGTCGCTTGCTGGGCTGATGAAGTCCCTAGGCCGACTGGCGCGGTCCTTGGGCCAAGTTCTAGAATCTTCGAGTCCGTCACCGCAGTCCCCGGGCCGGGCTCGACTGTGGCAGCTTTGGAGTCGCCTGCCAAAGTCCCTGTTCCGACTGCCGGAGCTCTGGAGTCGGATCCACCGTCTTCGGGAGGAGCCGGCACAAAAATGGAGTCTGATTCCGGTGAAGGCTTGACAGACGGCTTGAGGAGGCGTTGAAGGGCGACGCCAGATGGTATTGCTTGGTGGGTAGAGCCGATTCGTGCCAAGGCGTCTGCTTGGTCGTTGTCGTTTCTTGGCACATGGAGGAACTCGCACCCTTTGAAATACCCGCTGAGTTGCTGCACAAGGAAACGGTAGCTTGACATGTTTGCGTCTTTCGCATCCCCAGTCACCAGATGACTGCTGGACCACTAAGTCCGAGTCGCCATAACACAAGATCCGGCGGATGCCAAGCTCTTTGGCAAGCCGGAGCCCGTGAATGAGCGCCTCGTACTCGGCCACGTTGTTGGAGGCGGAAAAATGGATTTGCAGTGCATATTTGAGCTTGTCGCCTTTGGGAGAGGTGAGGACGACGCCGGCTCCCAAGCTGGTGCGCATCTTGGAGCCGTCGAAGTGCATCCGCCAATGGGTGGAGTCAGGCGTTGGAGGCAGGTACTGGGTCTCGGCCCAGGTGACGAGGAAGTCGGCCAGTGCTTGTGATTTGATAGCGGTGCGGGGCTGGTAGTAGATGGTGTAAGGAGCCAGCTCTATGGCCCACTTGGCCACTCGACCAGAGGCATCTCGGCTACCGATGATCTCGGCAAGTGGAGCCGTGCAGACCACTGTGATTGGATGCTCTTGAAAGTAAGGCTTCAATTTCTTGGCAGCAAAGTGCACGCCATAGCACATCTTCTGGTAGTGGGGGTAGTTCTGCTTGGAGGTCGATAGTACCTCGCTCAGGTAATATACTGGTCTCTGGACAGGTAGCGCCTTGCCTTCCTCCTTGCACTCTACTACAATGACTATGCTGACTACTCGACTGGTGGCGGCGATGTACAGGAGCATAGGTTCCTTGGGATTCAGAGCCGCCAGGACGGGTGGAGTAGTCAGCATTTTCTTCAACTGATGGAAGGCTTCGTCCGCCTTATGGTTCCACTCGAAAAAAGTGGTCTTCTTCATGAGTTGGTATAAGGGGAGAGCTTTCTCGCCCAACCGACTGATGAATCGGCTGATGGACGCCAAGCAGCCGGTGAACTTCTGCACATCCAGCAGTCGGCTGGGTACCTCCATTCTCTCGATGGCCTTGATTTTTACTGGGTTGCATTCTATGCCGCGTTCAGAGACCAGGAAACCTAACAGCTGGCCGGCTGGTACTCCGAAGACACACTTCTCGGGGTTGAGCTTGATCTGGAACTGGCGCAGGTTCTCAAAGGTCTCCTTGAGGTCTTCCAGTAGTGTTCCTCGCTTTTCCGTCTTCACCACCACGTTGTCCACGTAAACGTGGGTGTTCCTGCCGAGCTGCTTGAGGATGCACTTCTGCATGCAATGCTGAAAGGTGGCGCCGGCATTCCTCAAGCCGAACGTCATGGTGAGGTAGCAGAATGCTCCAAACGGCATGATGAAGGCAGTCTTCAATCTGTCAGCCAGATTCAGCTTGATCTGGTGATATCCTGAGTATGCATCCAAGAAGCTCAACAACTCGCATCCGGCTGTGGAGTCTATCACCTGGTCAATTCTTGGTAGAGCAAATGGGTCCTTGGGGCAGGCCTTGTTGAGGCTCGTGTAGTCAATACACATTCTCCATTGCTTGTTCTTCTTTAGCACCAGGACCGGATTTGCCAGCCACTCCGGGAAGAAAACTTCCATAATGAAGCCGGCTGCTAGGAGTCGGGCTATCTCTTCTCCGACAACTCTTCTCTTCTCTTCTGATAAGCGGCGTAGGGGCTGCCTGACCGGCTTTGCATCAGATCGGACGTGTAACTTGTGCTCAGTGAAATCCGTCGGTACACCTGGCATGTCCTTGGGAGACCATGCGAAGATGTCCCGATTCTCACGGAGGAAATCGACGAGCTCGCCTTCCTATTTGCTGTCGAGGTTTGCACCTACGATAGCGTACCTCTCTGGGCGCTCTGGATCCAAGGGTATCTTCTTTGTCTCTTTGGCCGGCTTGAACGAACCTTCGGCTTCCGACTCCTTCGGGTCGGGCGATATCTCTGGCTGCTTGTCGGCCATCGCCACAACTCGCTCAAGGAGTCGCTTCTCGGCTGCAATCACCAGGGACTCGGCGAGCCGACTGCTCTCAGCCGCGCAAGCGGACGACTTCCGGTAGTCGCCGGCCACAGTCAGAATTCCTCTGGAACTGGGCATCTTCATCTTGAGGTAGGCGTAGTGGGGGACCGCCATGAACTTGGCCAAGGCGGGCCGGCCAAGTAGCGCATGGTATGGGCTCTCAAGGTCCACTACCTCGAACCAAACAGACTTTCTTCGGAAGTGATCTTTATCCCCAAAGAGGACGTCAGTCAGGATCTTGCCGATTGGTGAGAAGGAGAGCCCAGTAACAATGCCGTGGAACACAGTCCGGCTGTTCTGAACCTGTCTCTGCTTGATTCCTAACTTCTCCATGGTGTCCTTGTACAGGATATTGATGCTGCTGCCCCCATCTATCAGAACTCGCGAGAAACGCGCGGCCCGTTTGTCCATGGCAAAGGTGGCGTCCAGGACCAAGGCGTAGGAGCCCGGACTCGGCATCACTTCTGGGTGGTCAACCCTGCTCCAGCTGATCGGCCTCTCGGACCAGTGCATGAACTCTGGCGTCTCTGAGGCTACTACGTTCACCTCTTGTCGCTGCAGCCGCCTGCTGCGTCGATCGTCAGCCATACTGGTGAACACCACGTAGGTCCGTGCTCTTCAGGGTATTCGTCTTGTACTGCGCCGACTGGCCTGACTGCCGGCTGCTGGGGTGGAGGCGGAGGCGGCTGCCCAGCAAGCGGAGGTGGCAGGAGGCCGTCTGCCTTGGCGATCCTGGTGAGCCAGTGGCACTTCCGGGTGGTGTGATTCGACGGCTTCGCACCGCTGTGAAACTTGCAAGGTCCATCCAAGGTCTGCTCGTAGGAGAAGGCCGACAACCAGTTCGGCTTGCCACCTTTCTGTCGCTTGGGCGGAGGCTGCTCTTCTGGCTGCTAGGCTTCAACGGTCGCGACCTGCCGGCTGCTGGAAGTTGGCTGTGGGGCCTTGCGCTTGTTGTTGCCCTGGTGTTGTCGCCGGCCGGCGTCTGCCGCCGGAGTTCTTGGAGCCGGAGGAGCTACTTTGCCAGTGTGCTAATTTGAATTTCCGTCTTCATGGAGGAGTCGGCCATAGCGTACTTGTCCGCTATGATCAGCAGCTCATCGAGGGTTTCTGGCTCGTCGTAGAGGAGCTTGTGCTTGAGGAGGGTGCCGAGAAGCTGTGAAGTACTCAATGGCCTGCACCTCGTGCACGCCCTCGCAGGAGTTCCGAAGCTCAGCCCAACGCGTGAGGTAGTCGCGAGTCGACACATCAGGACCTTGCACACACAAGGAGAGCTAACGAGGCTTGGGAGGACGCTTGTACGTGCTGGTGAAGTTGCAGATGAATGCTTCAGTGAAGTCGACCCAGCTATTGATGCTGCGGAGCTTTAGGCTGTTTAGCCATGTCCGGGCTGTGCCTTGGAGCATGAGCGGAACGTACTTTACGGCGACACGCTTGTTGCCGTTTGCTATGCTGACAGCCGTGGAGTAGTCGAATAGCCAGTCTTCCGGCTTTACGGAGCCGGTATACTTGGGCGTGTCTCTTGGGAGCGTGAACCCTCTTGGAAAGGGCTCGTCCCGAATGTGGGGCCCGAAACAAGGCGGACCCAGCTCGTCTTCTTCTTCCAGCGCCGGTCAATCCGGTGGCGGGCGTCATTCTCTCCAACTCCCTCTCGGCGGCCAAGGTGGTCACCGAGAGTCGGATGGTCAATAGGCAGCGGGGAGACTCGCCTCTCCTTGCGGGGAGGGGGAGGCGGACAGTCGTCCAGTCGTTCCACTGCTCTCGGGCGACCGTCTCGGTCGCGCTCTATGGTAATCCGAGTCCGACTGTGGCTGACAGCCGGCTCCTTGTCCTTTCTTCCTCAGGCACCGCCGGTCGGCGTCCGAGACGTCGCGCCTTGATCTTGGTGCGGGTCGTTGTTTGGCCGCTGCGGCGCCTCCGTGCGGTAGCCGGCCTCGTTCTGCGCGGCGACCGCGTCGAGAAGCCGTTGGACTTGCTCCATCATGAGGCGGCGCTCTTCGCCCTCGAAATTTTCCAGCTCATCCGCCGCTGCCTGGGCGGCTCGGATGTTCTCCGCTGGCGTGGCATACACGGGGCGGCTAGCCCCAAACTGGCTGGCGATGGCTACGCCGCGCTGCTGAACCGCGCCAAGGTGGCTGGGCCCTGCCGGGGCTGGCGAGCCACCAACAGCGCGATCCATCTCCCGCTGGTAAGCTTCTAACAAGCGTCTCATGCTGGCCAGCTTCTTCGCGCCTTCAACAAGCTGAAGGCGGCGCGCTTCTAACGTCTCTGCGTCAGCATCTTCCGGAATGGGCGTAGCTAGGTCTTGCAGTGCCGCGCCGAGTGAGTCGGGCGCCCCTCCGCCAGGGAACTCGTCATGACTGATGACCAGCACCTCAGTGACGGTGCTTCCGTCACTCTCCGCGTGGGGGAGAGGTTCATCGTAGACCACCACATTGGTGGGGAACGCGTCGACCGACACGGTGTCGGAGTCGACCAACATCGGGTCGGTGGAACCTACGGACTCCAAGTCTACGGCAGGCTCGCCGGAAACGTGGAGTTGATCGAGGAGGCCCGTGAGGAGGTTTTCAGGGCCGCCTGCGCCTGCGTCGGACGCAGGTTCGTCGGAGAGGCGGACCTCGCCGACAAGTTCGGCCAAGGAGCTGGCTGCGCAGGCGATCTCAATGCCACGCAGCGCGTAGACGCAGACTTTGTCTGGCGTGCCTGGCTGGCTGCGCTCGCCAGGGAGGAAAAGGGTTCCCGTCCAGAATAGATCTCCGGACGGCGGTGCACCAGGCCCCAAGGTGGGCGCCAAATGTCGGGGGTTTGGTGCGACATATGCCAACAGATGGCTTATCATGGTGGGGGCGAGTAGAACGTCGCCGGTGCCTGGAAACGGGATGAGGCGAAGACATGCACGCCGGCGAATCTTACCCATCTTCGGGGCTCTTCAGGGAGATAATACCCCTACTGCTGCTCTGCGCGGTCTCTGCATGATCACTATGGCCAAGTGTTTACAAGGTTGCTCCTTGAGCTGTTCGGGTGGTAGGAGAGGGCAAGGCCAGCTCTCTCCTTCTATCTGGTGTGGTTTAGAACTACTAGGATCCAACCCTTTGCAAGGGTGCCCTGGGGGGTTTATATAGGCCTACCCCCCAGGGGTACAATGGTACTTTGACTGGGCGCGGGCCCAGCCGTCAGTGCCTCCGACCTCCGACTTCTCCGCCAACTGCTGGGGCCCGCCGACTGGTGGGTCCCGCCGACTGGTCTGGTACGGAGCCGATAGGCCGCGTCCGCCACGGGCGGGTCTTACCGACTGCTGATTACTGTAGCCGTGCTCCTGATGATGCAAGCTTGGTCATGGGGTCGTGGCAACAGCCCCGCCGCCTGGCGGGCAATCACTGTGGCCACTCCCCATCTCTTCTTGATTAATGGCGCGTGGGCCCCGGGGGAGGGCTCGGCCGACTCCCCCGGGCCGACTCCCGACGGGTCCGACTGGCGGTTCTCCCGTCGACTCCCAAGGTCTCGCTGACTGGTGGGCCCCGCTGCCTCTAGGCCGTACAGACAAGCCGTCATGGGTGCAGGACCCGGTACAGTGGTGCTGATGTCAGGGCCGGCCAGGCAATAGTGTCACGCCGCAGGGAGATCTTCCCAAGTACGGCGTGCTGTAGCCATGCCTGCCTTGGTAAGGGGCGGCGAGTGGGCTTCATTGTAGCCACGCCCCTGCCCCGTCCCCTTCGATGAGGTCATGGTTTGTTGGAGTCGCCGGCCGACTCCCCAAAGCCGGATTCTCTAGAAGTCGCCCCTGGGACTCGGCCGTGAGCGGGCAGTCGGCCGCCCTGCCGTAGACTCCCCAGGAGGCGGCTCTTCGCCCTGTGGTTTTGAGGGGCACAGCCTGCCCCGATGTCTTGAAAGGTTATGGGGCTCGGGTTGGCCTACCCGTGGCCCATTACTCCGACAATAGCATGTCAAGTTTCATGAATTTCAGTCGAGTTTTGGATTTACTAGAATTTAAAAACCAGGTATCTCAATGTTTGTGTCTGAGTGGCGGTGGCAGGGTGTTTGAAATTCATTCCAATTTCTTGCATGGGACCTAAGCATGCAACCAAGAACACATATTTGATTTTTCCACAAGTTTATATGCACTAGAGAATGTGCATGTAGTTCAAATTTGAATTATGCACATAAAATGCCTGGAAAACCTAGTTAATGTATAAAAATGTACAAACGAACCCCGAAAAATTCAAAAGTAAACACAACACTCCTGTTGTTCTATGTTGACACTAGAAATTTTTTGAAAGCAATAAGAGGCAACGAATATCGTTTCGTCCCCAAAGGTGACACGTTCCCTACCGAAACCATCATGCTTGTTGTGAGAAACTAAGGTTTGTGAGAAGCTTACACCCAAACCTGCCCCAAATGGGACAAGATTTATACCATGGCATGTTGATGCCGCTCCATGATAGCATGCCAAGTTTCATGAATTTCAGACGAGTTTTGGATTTACAAGAATTTAAAAACCATGTATCTCAATGTTTGCGGCCGAGTAATGGTGGCAGGGTGTTTGAAATTCATTCCCATTTCTTGCATGGGACCTAAGCATGCAACCAAGGACACAAATTAATTTTTCAACTAGTTTATATGCACTGGAGAATGTGCATGTAGTTCAAATTTCAATTATGCGCATAAAATGCCTGGGAAACCCATTTAATGTATAAAAATGTCCAAACGAACCCCAAAAAAATCCAAAATTAAACACAACACTCCTGCTGTTCTATGTTGACACTCGAATTTTTTTTGAAAGCAATAAGACGCAACGGATATCATTTCATCCCCAAAGGTGGCACGTTCCCTACCAAAACCATCACGCTTGTTGTGAGAAGCTCTGGTTTAGGAGAAGCTTAAACCTGCCCCAAATGGGACAAAAAATTTACCGCGGCTTGTTGATGCCGCTCCATGATAGCATGCCAAGTTTCATGAATTTCATACAAGTTTTGGATTTACTAGAATTTAAAAACCGGGTATCGCAATGTTTGCGGCCGAGTGACGGTGGCAGGGTGTTTGAAATTCATTCCCATTTCTTGCATGGGACCTTAGCATGCAACCAAGGACACATATTTGATTTTTCAACCAGTTTATATGCACTGGAGAATGTGCATGTAGTTCAAATTTGAATTATGCACATAAAATGCCTAGGAAACCCGGTTAATGTATAAAAATGTCCAAACGAACCCCAAAAAATTCCAAAATTAAACACAACACTCATGTTGTTCTATGTTGACACTCGAATTGTTTTGAAAGCAATAAGAGACAACGAATATTGTTTCGTCCCCAAAGGTGGCACGTTCCCTACCAAAACCATCATGCTTGTTGTGAGAAGCTCTGGTTTATGAGAAGCTTATACCCAAACCTCCCCCAAATGAGACAAAATTTTTACCACGACATGTTGATGCCGCTCCAAGATAGCATGCCAAGTTTCATGAATTTCAAACGAGGATTTACTAGAATTTAAAAACCAGGTATCTCAATGTTTGCGGCCGAGTGACGGTGGAGGGTGTGTGACATTCATTCCCATTTTTTGCATGGGGCCTAAGCATGCAACTATGGACACATATTTGATTTTTCAACACGTTTATATGCACTGGGGCATGTGCATGTAGTTCAAATTAGAATTATGCACCTGAAATGCCTACAAAACAAAGTTAATGTATAAAAACGTCCAAATGGGCCCTGAATAATTCCATTTTTTACGACATACCTATAGTTGCATGTTCACTGCAGATAAAGGTTCTAGCAGTTCAAACACCATCCTTTGTAGGTGTGACCCCATTACGTAATTCAAATCAAGATGATAAATCAAGTAGATCGCACATAGTTTATTATCACCAACCGTGTGAGATGAAGCACAAAATCTCTCGGAGCACCGTTGGTGTATAGTACGCCTATGGCTTACGCGAGAAGGTGCGTCGGCTACAGTCCACAGCCGGCGTGTCAAGCACACTAGCTCACTCCCCAAATATCATTTCACTGTTCATTCATCACCGGTGAAATATGGGGATGTGGACCCATGTCGTGAGGGCATCTTCGGCGGACCACTCCGGCGAGAGCGCGGCCGTAGCTGCCAGGCGCGTGCTAACAAGCTTCGTGAGGGCGACCGCAGTCTGCGTCTGGGCGGCCAAGGCAGCCCAAACGGCCGTTGTTGCTTCTCAAGCGGCGACAGCAACATCTGCCTCGGGGATAGCAACCGGCGAGAGTGGCGCAACAGCTGTCCGTTCCACAGCGGCGGCCTTAGCCCTGATGGAGGCCACCCACTACCATGTCGAGGCCGTCCACGCCCAGCTCGTGGCGGTCACCGCACAAATCGAGCGAAGCTTCTCTGACAATGGTCGACAACCCACAGCTAAAGAGTTGGCAATCGCCAAGAGAGTTCGAGCAGCCGCCCATTCCTGCGCGGCATACCTTGCCATGACGGAGCCCGCCAGAGCCCAGATCGCGGCTGCCCACGCCCAGCTCGTGGCGGCCTATTCCAAAGATATGGCGGACGTGGATGGCGAGATGCTTGCCGAGTATGGTGCAATTGATGCCATGGAGCCCCTTCCCTAGGAGACAGTCGGGCGCGAGCTGGACATGGAGGCGGCGGCAGAGATCGACGAGCACCAGTCGTAGTAGTACTCTTTGTTTTGTTTAATTAAGAGCGTCGGTCTTTAATTTGTTAGAGTAATGTTTAGGTCAGCTAGCTTTGTTTAATTGTTGAACTTGCTCGATTAAGAAGTTAGTCTCCTTTGTGTACCTAAATTATGCAATGACGTGGATGACCACTGTAACCAGGGAAATTCGAACCAAAATTTTTTATGTTCGAACTCAACACACATGGGTTAAGCTATCTGAATCATTTGTGATGTTCACATATCGTACACAGTTTTGAATAAGGGACCGTGTCTGATGACACTTTGCGCGCCAATTGTTTCGTTGAAGCGATTCCAAATTTTTGGCTTCCACGGAAATATCTACCTCCCCGCCTCCTCCCCCTTACCAAAAGCCACATTTCCCCTGTTTCCGCCTTCCTTTCCAAGTTGAAACCTTCATTCCTTGTTTGCAGCGCTGCCTCCACATCGGCGACCCTCCTCCATGTTGCTCGACGTTGCCTATCCAGGCAGGTAATCCACACCCGACCCCCATCCTCCTTCTCCTTCCACATCCCACATGCCCCGACCGTCGCGCAACACCTTCCACCCAAATCACCGACCCCTCCACCAAATAAGCGTCACCATAAGCCATGGTGCATGCAGTATAGCTAGGATCCCAAGGTCCATTTGGCAGCGGAGAAGCAAATCGTGGCCGCACGCGCAGATGAGGTCACGATGGCTGCCATTAGTGTCGACCCCCAAATCTTGGAGGAGCACCTCGCCGTCAAGGCCACCATCGACGCCTTGCACGCGACGATGCGGCGTGGTTGGCTATTTGGTTCAATTCTGCAATGCGATGTTCAATTGTTGTGGGTGCATTCTTTTATTGTATACCATTTGAGAAATAATCTAATTTGGCTGTACTAAATACATGAGAAACAAATACAATTGCTATATTTCCATTTTGTTAAGCACGCTTGGTTTGGTTAGCTGTCTGATCTTCCATTTGGAGTATGTTATATTGTGCAATGTGGTGCTCAGTTAACGTCTGGTTCATTTGTTGTGGTGTTTAATTAACTATTTTGTTTGGTTCAATTCTGCAATGTGATGTTCAATAGTTGTGGGTGCATTCTGTTATTGTATACCACATGAGGAATAAATCGAATTTGGCTCTAGTAAATACAGGACAAAAAAATACAATTGCTATATTTCCAAGTTGTTAAGCATGCTTAGTTTGGTTAACTGTCTGATCTTCTATTAGGAGTATGTTATATTGTGCAATGTGGTGCTCAGTTAACGTTTGGTTCATTTGTTGTGGTGTTTAGCTAACTACTTGTGACATCCTGGATCTGCCTTCTCTCTTTCTCCGGACTTTCTTTTGCATTTGCTTTGGATTTGGAGTTTTGAATCAATTCAAATGGACTTGAACACTTGGGCCTACCCTTGATTTTCACCCAATTGACCCATCCACCTCTAACTCACCTTCTCCGAAAAACTCCAACAAAAGCCCAAGGAATATTTTTCATAAAAGAAAAATATTCATTTTCTTCCCAGAAAATCACTTCAGAGAAGTATGCTCCAAAGCAACCCCTAGATTTCTTGCTCCAAAAATCCTAAATAAATTCACAAATATTCTTTGAACCCTAGGGCACCTTCCCGAGCAAAAATATTGCATAACTTTTTCTAATATTTTTGCTACAGAAAATCATTTCTGTTCTGGACAGAATGATCACTTTGCATAGCAAGTATATTTTTGCTTGATCTTTTGGGGCTCATATTTTTTGAGCTTGATTACCCTTCTAAGAGATTGCTAAACCCCAAAGCACAACCTTTAGTTCTCACTAAATTTTTCTTAGTGAAGCTCACAAGTTTCTGTCCAGAAACTTGCTAGGAAGAAATACACTCCCACAGTTCACGTGTGACCCAGCCAACCGTGCAAACAACCAAAACCACTAAGGACTAATTGCGAAACATGGTGTTTGCACTTAGCTCAGCCTGATGCCAAAGTTCACGCGGTGACCACGAGCATCCAAGGGGGTTGGTATTTGGCCGACGCGCTTTGCGGTGCGCCAGCATCTCTGTTTTGCGCGTGCTCACTGCCCCGGCCGCCGCACCTTGCCAAACCACGACCCATCCTTGTTTGCACCTCCATAACTCCACCCCGGCGCTCGCCGATGCCGGAGCTCGCCGCAGCAAGCACATGCACGGCGCGGCCAAGGCAACAGTGCGCCCGTGCCCCTGTGCTCGTCGCATACCACGCTCCTGTGCTCGTCGCAGCTCGTCTACAGCCCCCGCGTGATCTTCGGCGTCTTCTCCCCCTCTCACTAACGCCATTCATCACCGGGCGACACTCCAGAGAGCTTCGGCGAGCTCTCGATCCCCGCCTCGACCTTGCCTATGAATAGAGCTCCCCCGAGCTCGTTTCCCTCCGTACACACACTCAGCACACCTCCACACCACCATAGGAAGTCGCAGCCCGGCCGGGCAGGCCTCTGGCCGTCGTCATCTTCCCGAGCTCGCTGACGATCCCCGTCCTCTGCCCCCTCCCACTCCAGAGCCGCTCGAGCTCCACTGACCTCTCCGGCATGTTCATGGTGGTCCACTGGTGCATGTTGGTGCCGTTGGAGCTGCTAGACTGGCCCTGCTTCACCAGAACCACCATCTCCGACAAGCTCCACCCACGGCCGCCGCTGGAGAGCTTCGTTCCGACCCCGTCTGGCCACCACTAGCCACGCTACAGGTACGGGCAGGTGCGCCTCAATCTCCTCTACAACCCTATACTCTTAGATCTCATCGCCTGGCACTCCTTGCTAGAGAAAGCACCGTCGCCGCGTCGGCCGCCTCTACTTCTCTTCCCCTCCCCCTCCGACCTGACCGATGGGGCCCGTTGTCAGTCACTCAGTGAAGGAAATATGCCCTAGAGGCAATAATAAAGTTATTATTTATTTGCTTATGTCATGATAAATGTTTATTATTCATGCAAGAATTGTATTAACCGGAAACATAATACATGTGTGAATACATAGACAAACAGAGTGTCACTAGTATGCCTCTACTTGACTAGCTCGTTGATCAAAGATGGTTATGTTTCCTAACCATAGACATGAGTTGTCATTTAATTAACGGGATCACATCATTAGGAGAATGATGTGATTGACTTGACCCATTCTGTTAGCTTAGCACTTGATCGTTTAGTTTGTTGCTATTGCTTTCTTCATGACTTATACATGTTCCTATGACTATGAGATTATGCAACTCCTGTTCACTAGAGGAACACTTTGTGTGCCACCAAACGTCACAATGTAACTGGGTGATTATAAAGGTTCTCTACAAGTGTCTCCGAAGGTACTTGTTGGGTTGGCGTATTTCGAGATTAGGATTTGTCACTCCGATTGTCGGAGAGGTATCTCTGGGCCCACTCGGTTATGCACATCACTATAAGCCTTGCAAGCATTGCAACTAATGAGGTAGTTGCGGGATGATGTATTACGGAACGAGTAAAGAGACTTGCCGATAACGAGATTGAACTAGGTATTGACATACCGACGATCGAATCTCGGGCAAGTAACATACCGATGACAAAGGGACAACGTATATTGTTATGCGGTTTGAGCGATAAAGATCTTCGTAGAATATGTAGGAGCCAATATGAGCATCTAGGTTCCGCTATTGGTTATTGACCGGAGACGTGTCTCGCTCATGTCTACATAGTTCTCGAACCCGTAGGTCCGCACGCTTAAAGTTTGATGATGGTTATATTATGTTTTTATGTGTTTTGATGTACCAAAGGTAGTTCAGAGTCCCGAATGAGATCGGGGACATGATGAGGAGTCTCGAAATAGTCCAGACGTAAAGATCGATATATTGGACGAGTATATTCGGACATCGGAAAGGTTTCGAGTGATTCGGGTATTTATCGGAGTACCGGGGAGTTACGGGAATTCGCCGGGGAGTGTATGGGCCTTATTGGGCTTTAGGGGAAAGAGAGAGAGGCAGGCCGCACGCCCCCCAAGGCCTAGTCCGAATTGGACTAGGGGGAAGGGCTGCGCCCCCTCCTTCCTTCTCTTCTCTTTTCCCTTTCCTTCTCTCCTACTCCTACTACTTGGAAGGGCTCCTAGATCTACTAGGAAAGCGGGAATCCTAGTCCCAGTGGGAGTAGGACTCCCCTAGGGCACGCCATAGAGAGGGCCGGCCCCTCCCCTCCTCCACTCCTTTATATACGTGGCCAGGGGGCACCCCATAGACACAACAATTGATCTGTTCGTCTTTTAGCCGTGTGCGGTGCCCCCCTCCACCATAGTCCACCTCGATAATACTGTAGTGGTGCTTAGGCGAAGCCCTGCGTCGGTAGAACATCATCATCGTCACCACGCCGTTGTGCTGACGAAACTCTCCCTCAACACTCGGCTGGATCGGAGTTCGAGGGACGTCATTGGGCTGAATGTGTGCTGAACTCGGAGGTGCCTTGCGTTCGGTACTTGATCGGTCGGATCGTGAGGACATACGACTACATCAAACGCATTGTGCTAACGCTTCCACTTTCAGTCTACGAGGGTACGTGGACACACTCTACCCTCCCGTTGCTATGCATCACCATGATCTTGCGTGTGCGTAGGAATTTTTTTGAAATTACTACGTTCCCCAACAGTGGCATCCGAGCCAGGTTTTATGCGTAGATGTCATATACACGAGTAGAACACAAGTGAGTTGTGGGGATATAAGTCATACTGCTTACCAGCATGTCATACTTTGGTTCGGCGGTATTGTTGGATGAAGCGGACCGGACCGACATTACGCGTACGCTTACACGATACTGGTTCTACCGACGTGCTTTGCACACAGGAGGCTGGCAGGTGCTCTATAGGTGCCTCCGATGGTGTTTGTTGAGTTGGCATGGATCAAGATTAGGATTTGTCACTCCGATTGTCGGAGAGGTATCTCTGGGCCCTCTCGGTAATGTACATCACTATAAGCCTTGCAAGCAATGTAGCTAATGAGTTAGTTACGGGATGTAGCATTACAGAACGAGTAAAGAGACTTGCTGGTAACGAGATTGAACTAGGTATTGAGATACCGACGATCGAATCTCGGGCAAGTAACATACCGATGACAAAGGGAACAACGTATATCGTTATGCGGTTTGACCAATAAAGATCTTCATAGAATATGTAGGAACCAATATGAGAATCCAGGTTCTGCTGTTTGTTATTAACTGGAGACATGTCTCGGTCATGTCTACATAGTTCTCGAACCCGTAGGGTCCGCACGCTTAACATTCGGTGACGATCGGTATTACGAGTTTATGTGTTTTGATGTACCGAAGGTAGTTCGGAGTCCCTGATTTGATCACGGACATGACGAGAAGTCTCGAAATGCTTGAGACGTAAAGATCGATATATTGGAAGCCTATGTTTGGACATCAGAATGGTTTCGGGTGAAATCGGGAGTATACCGGATCACCGGGAGGTTACCGGAACCCCCCGGGAGGTATATGGGCCTTATTGGGCCTTAGTGGAAGAGAGAGGAAAGAAGCAAAGGAACCCCCCCGAAGCCCAATCCGAATTGGGAGGGGGGCCGGGCCCCCTTTCCTTCCTTCTTCCCTCTACTTCCTTCTCTCCTAGAACCAACAAAGGGAAGGGGGAATCCTACTCCCGGTGGGAGTAGGACCCCTTCGGGCATGCCTAGAGAGGTCGGGCCCCTTCCCCTCCTCCACTCCTTTATATACGGGGGAGGGGGGCACCCCATAGACACACAAGTTGATCATTGATCTTTTAGCCGTGTGCGGTGCCCCCCTCCACCATAATCCACCTCGGTAATATCGTAACAGTGCTTAGGAGAAGCCCTATTCCGATAGCAACATCATCACGGTCATCACGCTGTCGTGCTGACAAACCTCTCCCTTGAAGCTCTACTGGATCGTGAATTCTTGGGACGTCACTGAGCCGAACGTGTGCAGATCACAGAGGTTCCGTATCTTTGGTACTAGATCGGTCAATCGTGAAGACGTACGACTACATCAACCGCTTTGTCATAACGCTTCCGCTTACGGTCTACGAGGGTACGTAGACGATACTCTCCCCTCTCGTTGCTATGCATCACCATGAACTTGCGTGTGCGTAGGATTTTTTTTGAAATTACCGCGTTCCCCAATAGTGGCATCCGAGCCAGGTTTATGTGTAGATGTTATATGCACGAGTAGAGCACAAAGGAGTTGTGGTCTTGGGTATATACATATTGCTTGCCGTCACTACTTGATTCTTGATTCAGTGGCATTGTTGGATGAAGCGGCCCAGACCGACATTACGCGTACGCTTACTCGAGACTGGTTCTACCGACGTGCTTCGCACACAGGTGGCTAGTGGGTGTCTGTTTCTCCAGCTTTAGTTGAATCGGATTCAATGAATAGGGTTCTTTCCGAAGATCAAAAAGCAATCACTATACCGCGTTGTGGTTTTTGATGCGTAGGTAAGAACGGTTCTTGCTCAGCCCGTTGCAGCCATGTAAAACTTGCAACAACAAAGTAGAGGATGTCTAACTTGTTTTTGCAGGGCATGTTGTGATGTGATATGTTCAAGACATGATGCTAAATTTTATTGTATGAGATGATCATGTTTTGTAACACAGTTATCGGCAACTGGCAGGAGCCATATGGTTGTCGCTTTATTGTATGAAATGCATTCGCCATGTAATTGCTTTACTTTATCACTAAGCGGTAGTGATAGTCGTAGAAGCAATAGTTGGCGAGACGACAACGATGCTTCGATGGAGATCAAGGTGTCAAGCCAGTGACGATGGTGATCATGATGGTGCTTTGGAGATGGAGATCAAAGGCACAAGATGATGATGGCCATATCATATCACTTATATTGATTGCATGTGATGTTTATCCTTTATCATCTTATTTTTCTTAGTTCAGCGGTAGCATTATAAGATAATCTCTCACTAAATTTCAAGGTATAAGTGTTCTCCCTTAGTATGCACCATTGTTACAGTTTGTCGTGCCGAGACACCACGTGATGATCGGGTGTGATAAGCTCTACGTTCACATACAACGAGTGCAAGCCAGTTTTTTGCACACGTGGAATACTTGGGTTAAGCTTGACTAGCCTAGCATATGCAGATATGGCCTCGGAACATTGGAGACCGAAAGGTCGAGCGTGAATCATATAGTAGATATGATCAACATAGTGATGTTCACCATTGAAAACTACTCCATCTCACGTGATGATCGGACATGGTTTAGTTTATATGGATCACGTGATCACTTAGATGATTAGAGAGTTGTCTATTTATGTGGGAGTTCTTAAGTAATTTGATCAATTGAACTTTAATTTATCATGAACTTAGTACCTGATAGTATTTTGCATGTCTATGTTGTTGTAGATTGATGGCCCGTGCTATTGTTCCCTTGAATTTTAATGCGTTCCTTGAGAAAGCTAAGTTGAAAGATGATGGTAGCAACTACACGGACTGGGTCCATAACTTGAGGATTATCCTCATTGTTGCACAGAAGAATTACGTCCTGGAAGCACCGCTAGGTGACAAACCCGCTTCAGGAGCAACGCCAGATGTTATGAACACCTGGCAGAGCAAAGCTGATGACTACTCGATAGTTCAGTGTGCCATGCTTTACGGCTTAGAATCGGGACTTCAATGACGTTTTGAACGTCATGGCGCATATGAGATGTTCGAGGAGTTGAGGTTAATATTTCAAGTAAATGCCCGGATTGAGAGATATGAAGTCTCCAATAAGTTCTACAGCTGCAAGATGGAGGAGAATAGTTTTGTCAGTGAACATATACTCAGAATGTTTGGGTGCCACAACCACTTGACTCATCTGGGAGTTAATCTTCCTAATGATAGTGTCATTGACAGAGTTATTCAATCACTGCCACCAAGATACAAGAGCTTCGTGACGAACTATAATATGCAAGGGATGGATAAGACGATTCCTGAGCTCTTCGCAATGCTAAAGGTTGCGGAGGTAGAAATCAAGAAGGAGCATCAAGTGTTGATGGTCAACAAGACCACCAGTTTCAAGAAAAAGGGTAAAGGGAAGAAGGGGAACTTCAAGAAGAACAGCAAGCCAGTTGCTACTCAAGTGAAGAAACCCAAGTATGGACCTAAGCCTAAGACTGAGTGCTTCCACTGCAAAGGAACTAGTCACTGGAAGCGGAACTGCCCCAAGTATTTGGCGGAGAAGAAGGATGGAAAAGTGAAAGGGGCTATGGATTAAGAGAAGATTGGCTAAGGACGAGGTGACGATGCGCGCAGGAAATTCTTCCAAAGTCGACGTGATCGCCGTTGGCATGCTACCTCTACATTTACCTTCGGGATTAGTTTTAGACCTAAATAATTGTTATTTGGTGCCAGCCTTGAGCATGACCATTATATCTGGATCTTGTTTGATGCGATACGGTTATTCATTTAAATCGGAGAATAATGGTTGTTCTATTTATATGAGTAATATCTTTTACGGTCATGCACCCCTAATGAGTGGTCTATTTTTACTAAATCTTGATAGTAGTGATACACATGTTCATAGTATTGAAGCCAAAAGATGCAGAGTTGATAATGATAGTGCATTGCCGTTTAGGTCATATTGGTGTAAAACACATGAAGAAACTCCATTCCGATGGACTTCTGGAATCACTTGATTATGAATCACTTGGTACTTGCGAACCATGGCTGATGGGCAAGATGACTAAAACTCCGTTCTACGGAACAATGGAGTGAGTAACAGAGCTATGGGAAGTCATACATACTGATGTATGTGGTCCAATGAACATTGAAGCTCGCGGCGGATATCGTTATTTTCTCACCTTCACAGATGATTTGAGAAGATATGGGTATATCTACTTGATGAAACATAAGTCTGAAACATTTGGAAAGTTCAAAGAATTTCAGAGTGAAGTGGAAAATCATCGTAACAAGAAAATCAAGTTTCTACGATCTGATCGTGGAGGCAAATATTTGAGTTATGAGTTTGGACTTCATTTGAAACAATGCGGAATAGTTTCGCAACTCACGCCACCTGGAACACCACAGCGTAATGGTGTGTCCGAATGTCATAATCGTACTTTACTAGATATGGTGCGATCTATGATGTCTCTTACTGATTTACTGCTATCGTTTTGGGGTTACACTTTAGAGACAACTGCATTCATGTTAAATAGGGCGCCATCTAAATCCGTTGAGACGACACCTTATGAACTATGGTTTGGCAAGATACCAAAGTTGTCGTTTCTTAAAGTTTGGGGCTGCGATGCTTATGTGAAAAAGCTTCAACCTGATAAGCTCGAACCCAAATCGGAGAAATGTGTCTTCATATGATACCCAAAGGAGACTGTTGGGTACACCTTCTATCACAGATCCGAAGGCAAGATATTCGTTGCTAAGAATGGATCCTTTCTAGAGAAGGAGTTTCTCTCGAAAGATGTGAGTGGGAGGAAAGTAGAACTTGACGAGGTAATTGTACCTTCTCCCTTATTGGAAAGTAGTTCATCACTGAAATCAGTTCCAATGATTCCTACACCAGTAAGTGAGGAAGCTAATGATGATGATCATGAAACTTCTGATCAATTTACTACTGAACCTCGTAGGTCAATCAGAGTAAGATCCACACTAGAGTGGTAGGGTAATCCTGTTTTGGAAGTCATGTTACTTGACCATGACGAACCTACGAACTATGAGGAAGTGATGATGAGCCCAGATTCCGCAAAATGGCTTGAAGCCATGAAATCTGAGACGGGATCCATGTATGAGAACAAAGTGTGGACTTTGGTTGACTTGCCCGATGATCGGCAGGCCATAGAGAATAAGTGGATCTTCAAGAAGAAGACTGACATTGATGGTAATGTTACTGTCTATAAATCTCGACTTGTTGCGAAAGGTTTTGGACAAGTTCAAGGAGTTGACTATGATGAGACTTTCTCACCCGTAGCGATGCTTAAGTCCGTCCGAATCATGTTAGCAATTGCCGCATTTTATGATTATGAAATTTGGCAAATGGATGTCAAAACTTCATTCCTTAATGGATACCTTAAAGAAGAGTTGTATATGATGCAACCAGAAGGTTTTGTCAATCCAAAAGGTGCTAACAAAGTGTGCAAACTCCAGCGATCCATTTATGGACTGATACAAGCCTCTCGGAGTTGGAATATACGCTTTGATAGTGTGATCAAAGCATATGGTTTTATACAGACTTTTGGAGAAGCCTGTATTTACAAGAAAGTGAGTGGGAGCTCCGTAGCATTTCTGATATTATATGTAGATGACATATTGTTGATCGGAAATGATACTGAATTTCTGAATAGCATAAAAGGATACTTGAATAAGAATTTTTGAATGAAAGACCTTGGTGAAGCTGCTTATATATTGGGCATCAAGATCTATAGAGATATATCAAGACGCTTGATTGGACTTTCACAAAGCACATACCTTGATAAAGTTTTGAAGAAGTTCAAAATGGATCAGGCAAAGAAAGGGTTCTTGCCTGTATTACAAGGTGTGAAGTTGAGTCAGACTCAATGCCCGACCACTACAGAAGATAGAGAGAAAATGAAAGGTGTTCCCTATGCTTTAGCCATAGGCTCTATCATGTATGCAATGCTATGTACCAGACCTGATTTGTGCCTTGCTATAAGTTTAGCAGGGAGGTGCCAAAGTAATCCAGGAGTGGACCACTGGACATCGGTCAAGAACATCCTGAAATACTTGAAAAAGACTAAGGATATGTTTCTCTTATATGGAGGTGACAAAGAGCTCGTCGTAAACGGTTACGTCGATGCAAGCTTTGACACTGATCCGGATGACTCTAAGTCACAAACCGGATACATGTTTTTATTAAATGGTGGAGCTCTTAGTTGGTGTAGTTCCAAGCAGAGCATTGTGGCGGGATCTACGTGTGAAGTGGAATACATAGCTGCTTCGGAAGCAGCAAATGAAGGAGTCTGGATGAAGGAGTTCATATCCGATCTAGGTGTCATACCTAGTGCATCAGGTCCAATGAAAATCTTTTGTGACAATACTGGTGCAATTGCCTTGGCAAAGGAATCCAGATTTCACAAGAGAACCAAGCACATCAAGAGACGCGTCAATTCCATCCACGATCAAGTCAAGGGGGGAGACATAGAGATTTGCAAGATACATACGGATCTGAATGTTGCAGACCCATTGACTAAGCCGCTCTCACGAGCAAAACATGATCAGCACCAAGACTCCATGGGTGTTAGAATCATTACAATGTAATCTAGATTATTGACTCTAGTGCAAGTGGGAGACTGAAGGAAATATACCCTAGAGGCAATAATAAAGTTGTTATTTATATTTCCTTATATCATGAAAAATGTTTATTATTCATGCTAGAATTGTATTAACCGGAAACTTAGTACATGTGTGAATACATAGACAAACAAAGTGTCACTAGTTTGCCTCTACTTGACTAGCTCATTGAATCAATGATGGTTTATGTTTCGTAACCATAGACACGAGTTGTCATTTGATTAACGGGATCACATCATTAGAGAATGATGTGATTGACTTGACCCATCCATTAGCTTAGCACGATGATCAATTAGTTTGTTGCTATTGCTTTCTCCATAACTACACATGTTCCTATGGCTATGAGATCATGCAACTCCCGAATACCGGAGGAACACTTTGTGTGCTACCAAACATCACAACATAACTGGTGATTACAAAGGTGCTCTATAGGTGTCTCCGATGGTGTTTTTTGAGTTGGCAAGGATCAAGATTAGGATTTGTCACTCCGATTGTCGGAGAGGTATTTCTGGGCCCTCTCGGTAATGTACATCACTATAAGCCTTACAAGCAATGTAGCTAATGAGTTAGTTACGGGATGTAGCATTACAGAACGAGTAAAGAGACTTGTCGGTAATGAGATTGAACTAGGTATTGAGATACCGACGATCGAATCTCGGGCAAGTAACATACCGATGACAAAGGGAACAACGTATATCGTTATGCGGTTTGACCAATAAATATCGTTGTAGAATATGTAGGAACCAATATGGGCAGCAAGGTTCCGCTATTGGTTATTGACCGGAGACATGTCTCGGTCATGTCTACATAGTTCTCGAACTCGTAGGGTCCGCACGCTTAACGTGCGGTGACGATCGATATTACGAGTTTATGTGTTTTGATGTACCGAAGGTAGTTAGGAGTCCCGGATTTGGTTACGGACATGACGAGGAGTCTCGAAATGGTCGAGACGTAAAGATTGATATATTGGAAGCCTATGTTTGGACATCGGAATGGTTTCGGGTGAAATCGGGAGTATACCGGGGCACCAGGAGGTTACCGGAACCCCCGGGAGGTATATGGGTCTTATTGGGCCTTAGTGGAAGAGAGGGGAAAGAAGCAAAGGAGGGGGCGCACCCCCCAAGCCCAATCCGAGTTGGGAGGGGGGCCGCCCCCTTTCCTTCCTTCTTCCCTCTCCTTCCTTCTCTCCAAGAACCAACAAAGGGAAGGGGGAATCCTACTCCCGGTGGGAGTAGGACTCCTTGGGGCGCGCCTAGAGAGGCCGGCCCCCTCCCCCTCCTCCACTCCTTTATATACGGGGGAGGGGCACCCCATAGACACACAAGTTGATCATTGATCTTTTAGCCGTGTGCGGTGCCCCCTCCACCATAATCCACCTCGGTAATATCATAGCGGTGCTTAGGCGAAGCGCTGTTCCGGTAGCAACATCATCTCCGTCATCACGCCTTCGTGCTGACAAAGCTCTCCCTCGAAGATCTACTGGATCGTGAGTTCGCGGGACGTCACTGAGCCGAACGTGTGCAGATCGCGGAGGTGATGTATCTTCGGTACTAGATCGGTCGATCGTGAAGACGTACGACTACATCAACTGCATTGTCATAACGCTTCCGCTTATGGTCTACGAGAGTACGTAGACGATACTCTCCCCTCTTGTTGCTATGCATCACCATGATCTTGCATGTGCGTAGGAATTTTTTTGAAATTACTGTGTTCCCCAACAGTTATACCCAAACCTGCCCCAGATGGGACAAGATTTTTACCACGACATGTAGATGCTGCTCCATGATAGCATGCCAAGTTTCATCAATTTCAGTCGAGTTTTGGATTTACTAGAATTTAAAAACCAGGTATCTCAATGTTTGTGTCTGAGTGGCGGTGGCAGGGTGTTTGAAATTCATTCCCATTTCTTGCATGGGACCTAAGCATGCAACCAAGAACACATATTTGATTTTTCCGCAAGTTTATATGCACTCGAGAATGTGCATGTAGTTCAAATTTGAATTATGCACATAAAATGCCTGGAAAACCTTGTTAATGTATAAAAAATGTCCAAACGAACCCTGAAAAATTCGAAAGTAAACACAACACTCCTGTTGTTCTATGTTGACAATAGAATTTTTTTGAAAGCAATAAGAGGCAACGAATATCGTTTCGTCCCCAAAGGTGACACGTTCGCTACCGAAACCATCACGCTTGTTGTGAGAAACTAAGGTTTGTGAGAAGCTTATACCCAAACCTACCCCAAATGGGACAAGATTTATACCATGGCATGTTGATGCCGCTCCATGATAGCATGCCAAGTTTCATGAATTTCAGACGAGTTTTGAATTTACTAGAATTTAAAAACCATGTATCTCAATGTTTGCGGCCGAGTAATGGTGGCAGGGTATTTGAAATTCATTCCCATTTCTTGCATGGGACCTAAGCATGCATCCAAGGACACAAATTAATTTTTCAACTAGTTTATATACACTGGAGAATGTGCATGTAGTTCAAATTTCAATTATGCGCATAAAATGCCTGGGAAACACATTTAATGTATAAAATGTCCAAACAAACCCCGAAAAATTCCAAAATTAAACACAATACTCCTGTTGTTCTATGTTGACACTCAATTTTTTTTGAAAGCAATAAGACGCAACGGATATCGTTTCGTCCCCAAAGGTGGCACATTCCCTACCGAAACCATCACACTTGTTGTGAGAAGCTCTGGTTTATGAGAAGCTTGTACCCAAACCTGCCCCAAATGGGACAAAAAATTTACCGCGGCATGTTGATGCCGCTCCATGATAGCATGCCAAGTTTCATGAATTTCATACAAGTTTTGGATTTACTAGAATTTAAAAACCAGGTATCTCAATGTTTGCGGCCGAGTGACGGTGGCAGGGTGTTTGAAATTCATTCCCATTTCTTGCATGGGACCTAAGCATGCAACCAAAGACACATATTTGATTTTTCAACCAGTTTATATGCACTTGAGAATGTGCATGTAGTTCAAATTTGAATTATGCACATAAAATGCCTAGGAAACCCGGTTAATGTATAAAAATGTCAAAACGAACCCCAAAAAATTCCAAAATTAAACACAACACTCCTGTTGTTCTATGTTGACACTCGAATTTTTTTAAAGCAATAAGAGGCAACGAATATCATTTCGTCCCCAAAGGTGGCACGTTCCCTACCAAAACCATCATGCTTGTTGTGAGAAGCTCTGGTTTATGAGAAGCTTATACCCAAACCTCCCCCAAATGGGACAAAAATTTTACCATGGCATGTTGATGCCGCTGCAAGATAGCATGCCAAGTTTCATGAATTTCAAACGAGGATTTACTAGAATTTAAAAACCAGGTATCTCAATGTTTGCGGCCGAGTGACGGTGGAGGGTGTGTGACATTCATTCCCATTTCTTGCATGGGACCTAAGCATGCAACTATGGACACATATTTGATTTTTCAACCCATTTATATGCACTGGGGCATGTGCATGTAGTTCGAATTAGAATTATGCACCTAAAATGCCTACAAAACAAAGTTAATGTATAAAAACGTCCAAACGGGCCCTGAATAATTCCATTTTTTACGACACACCTATAGTTGCATGTTCACTACACATAAAAGTTCTAGCAATTCAAACACCATCCTTTGTAGGTGTGACCCCATTACGTAATTCAAATCAAGATGATAAATCGAGTAGATCACACACAGTTTATTATCACCAACCGTGTGAGATGAAGCACAAAATATCTCGGAGCACCATTGGTGTATAGTACGCCTATGGATTACGCGAGAAGGTGCGTCGGCTACAGTCCACAGCCGTCGTGTCAAGCACACTAGCTCACTCCCCAAATATCATTTCACTGTTCATTCGTCGCCGGTGAAATATGGGGATGTGGACCCATGTCGTGAGGGCAACTTTGGCGGCCCACTCCAGTGAGAGCGCGGCCGTAGCTTCCAGGAGCATGCTAACAAGCTTCGTGAGGGCGACCGCAGTCTGCGTCTGGGCGGCCAAGGCAGCCCAAACGGCCGTTGTTGCTTCTCAAGCGGCGACAGCAACATCTTCCTCGGGGATAGCAACCGGCGAGAGTGGCACAACAGCTGTCTGTTCCACAGCGGCGGCCTTAGCCCTGATGGAGGCCGCCCACTACCATGTCAAGGCCGTCCACGCCCAGCTCGTGGCGGTCACCGCACAAATCGAACAAAGCTTCTCCGACAACGGTCGACAACCCACGGCCAAAGAGTTGGCAATCGCCAACAGAGTTCGAGCAACCGCCCATTCCTGCGTGGCATACCTTGCCACGACGGAGCCCGCCAGAGCCCAGATCGCGGCCATCCACGCCCAGCTCGTGGCAGCCTATTCCAAAGATATGGCGGACGTGGATGGCGAGATGCTTGCCGAGTATGGTGCAATTGATGCCATGGAGCCCCTTCCCTAGGAGACAGTCAGGCGCGAGCTAGACATGGAGGCGGCGGCGGAGATCGACGAGCACCAGTCGTAGTAGTACTCTTTGTTTTGTTTAATTAAGAGCGCCGGTCTTTAATTTGTTAGAGTAATATTTAGGTCAGCTAGCTTTGTTTAATTGTTGAACTTGCTCGATTAAGAAGTTAGTCTCCTTTGTGTACCTAAATTATGCAATGACGTGGATGACCACTGTAACCAGGGAAATTCGAACCAAAATTTTTTATGTTCAAACTCAACACACATGGGTTAAGCTATCTAAATCGTTTGTGATGTTCACATATCGTAAAAAGTTTTGAATAAGGGACCGTGTCTGATGACACTTTGCGCGCCAATTTTTTCGTTGAAGCGATTCCAAATTTTCGGCTTCCACGGAAATATCTACCTCCCCGCCTCCTCCCCCTTACCAAAAGCTACATTTCCCCTGTTTCCGCCTTCCTTTCCAAGTTGAAACCTTCATTCCTTGTTTGCAGCGCCTTCTCATCGGTGACCCTCCTCCATGCTGCTCGACGTCGCCTATCCAGGCAGGTAATCCACACCCGACCCCCATCCTCCTTCTCCTTCCACATCCCACTTGCCCTGACCGTCGGCGCAACACCTTCCACCCAAATCACTGACCCCTCCACCAAATAAGCGTCTCCATAAGCCATGGAGCATGCAGTATAGCTAGGATCCCAAGGACCATTTGGCAGCGGAGAAACAAATCGCGGCCGCACGCACGGATGAGGTCACGATGGCTGCCATTCGTGTCGACCCCCAAATCTTGGAGGAGCACCTCACTGTCGAGGCCACCATCGACGCCTTGCACGCGATGATGCGGCGCGGTTGGCTGTTTGGTTCAATTATGCAATGCGTTGTTCAATTGTTGTGGGTGCATTCTTTTATTGTATACCATTTGAGAAATAATCTAATTTGGCTGTACTATATACATGTGAAACAAATACAATTGCTATATTTCCATGTTGTTAAGCATGCTTGGTTTGGTTAGCTGTCTGATCTTCCATTTGGAGTATGTTATATTGTGCAATGTGGTGCTCAGTTAACGTTTGGTTCATTTGTTGTGGTGTTTAATTAACTGTTTTGTTTGGTTCAATTCTGCAATGTGATGTTCAATAGTTGTGGGTGCATTCTGTTATTGTATACCACATGAGGAATAAATTGAATTTGGTTGTAGTAAATACATGACAAAAAAAATACAATTTCTATATTTCCAAGTTGTTAAGCATGCTTAGTTTGGTTAACTATCTGATCTTCTATTAGGAGTATGTTATATTGTGCAATGTGGTGCTCAGTTAATGTTTGGTTCATTTGTTGTGGTGTTTAGCTAACTGCTTGTGACATCCTGGATTTGCCTTCTCTCTTTCTCCGGACTTTCTTTTGCATTTGCTTTGGATTTGGAGTTTCGAATCAATTCAAATGGACTTGAACACTTGGGCCTACCCTTGATTTTCACCCAAGTGACCCATCCACCTCTAACTCACCTTTCCTTCTCTGAAAAACTCCAACAAAAGCCCAAGGAATATTTTTCATAAAAGAAAAATATTCATTTTCTTCCCAGAAAATCACTTCAGAGAAGTATGCTCCAAAGCAACCCCTAGATTTCTTGCTTCAAAAATCCTGAATAAATTCACAAATATTCTTTGAACCCTAGGGCACCTTCCCGAGCAAAAATATTGCATAATGTTTTGTAATATTTTTGCTACAGAAAATCATTTCTGTTCTGGACAAAATGATCACTTTGCATAGCAAGTATATTTTTGCTTGATCTTTTGGGGCTGATATTTTCTGATCTTGATTACCCTCCTAAGAGATTGCTAAACCCCAAAGCACAACCTTTAGTTCTCACTAAATTTTTCTCAGTGAAGCTCACAAGTTTCTGTCCAGAAACTTGCTAGGAAGAAATCCACTCCCACAGTTCACCTGTGACCCAGCCAACCGTGCAAACAACCAAAACCACTAAGGACTAATTGCGAAACATGGTGTTTGCACTTAGCTCAGCCTGATGCCAAAGTTCACGCGGTGACCACGAGCGTCCAAGGGGGTTGGTATGCGGCCGACACGCTTTGCGGTGCGCCAGCGTCTCTGTTTTGCGCGTGCTCACTGCCCCGGCCGCCGCACCTTGCCAAACCACGCCACATCCTTGTTTGCACCTCCATAACTCCACCCCGGCGCTCATCGATGCCGGAGCTCGCCGCAACAAGCACATGCACGGCGCGGCCAAGGCAAGAGTGCGCCCATGCCCCTGTGCTCGTCGCGTACCACGCTCCTGTGCTCGTCGCAGCTCGTCTACAGCCCCCGCGTGATCTCCGGCGTCTTCTCCCCCTCTCACTGACGCCATTCGTCGCCGGGCGACACTCCAGAGAGCTTCGGCGAGCTCTCGATCCCCGCCTCGGCCTTGCCTATAAATAGAGCTCCCCCGAGCTCGTTTCCCTCCGCACACACACTCAGCACACCTCCACACCACCGTAGGAAGCCGCAGCCCGGCCGGGCAGGCCTCTGGCCGTCGTCATCGTCCCAAGCTCGCCGACGATCCCTGTCCTCTGCCCCCTCCCTCTCCAGAGCCGCTCGAGCTCCACTAACCTCTCCGGCATGTTCATGGTGGTCCACTGGTGCATGCCGGTGCCGTTGGAGCTGCTAGACTAGCCCTGCTTCACCAGAACCACCATCTCCGACAAGCTCCGCCCACGGCCACCGCTGGAGAGCTCCGTTCCGACCCCGTCTGGCCACCCCTAGCCACGCTACGGGTACGGGCAGGTGCGCCTTGATCTCCTCTACAACCCTATCCTCTTAGATCTCATCGCCGGGCACTCCTTGCCAGATAAAGCATCGTCGCCGCGTCGGCCGCCTCTACTTCTGTTCCCCTCCCCCTCCGACCTGACCGCTCGGGCCCGTTGTCAGCCACTCAGTGAAGGAAATATGCCCTAGAGGCAATAATAAAGTTATTATTTATTTGCTTATGTCATGATAAATGTTTATTATTCATGCAAGAATTGTATTAACCGGAAACATAATACATGTGTGAATACATAGACAAACAGAGTGTCACTAGTATGCCTCTACTTGACTAGCTCGTTGATCAAAGATGGTTATGTTTCCTAACCATAGACATGAGTTGTCATTTAATTAACGGGATCACATCATTAGGAGAATGATGTGATTGACTTGACCCATTCCGTTAGCTTAGCACTTGATCGTTTAGTTTGTTGCTATTGCTTTCTTCATGACTTATACATGTTCCCATGACTATGAGATTATGCAACTCCTTTTCACCGGAGGAACACTTTGTGTGCCACCAAACGTCACAATGTAACTGGGTGATTATAAAGGTTCTCTACAAGTGTCTCCGAAGGTACTTGTTGGGTTGGCGTATTTCGAGATTAGGATTTGTCACTCCGATTGTCGAAGAGGTATCTCTGGGCCCACTCGGTTATGCACATCACTATAAGCCTTGCAAGCATTGCAACTAAATGAGGTAGTTGCGGGATGATGTATTACGGAACGAGTAAAGAGACTTGCCGATAACGAGATTGAACTAGGTATTGACATACCGACGATCGAATCTCGGGCAAGTAACATACCGATGACAAAGGGACAACGTATGTTGTTATGCAGTTTGACCGATAAAGATCTTCGTAGAATATGTAGGAGCCAATATGAGCATCTAGGTTCCGCTATTGGTTATTGACTGGAGATGTGTCTCGGTCATGTCTACATAGTTCTCGAACCCGTAGGGTCCACACGCTTAAAGTTCGATGACGGTTATATTATGTGTTTATGTGTTTTGCTGTACCGAAGGTAGTTCGGAGTCCCGAATGAGATCGGGGACATGACGAGGAGTCTCTAAATAGTCGAGATGTAAAGATCGATATATTGGACGACTATATTCGGACATCGAAAAGGTTTCGAGTGATTCGGGTATTTATCGGAGTACCGGGGAGTTACGGGAATTCACCGGGGAGTGTATGGGCCTTATTGGGCTTTAGGGGAAAGAGAGAGAGGCAGGCCGCGCCCCCCAAGGCCTAGTCCGAATTGGACTAGGGGGAAGGGCTGCGCCCCCTCCTTCCTTCTCTTCTCTTTTCCCTTTCCTTCTCTCCTACTCCTACTACTTGGAAGGGCTCCTAGTTCTACTAGGAAAGGGGGAATCCTAGTCCTGGTGGGAGTTGGACTCCCCTAGGGCGCGCCATAGAGAGGGCCGGCCCTCCCCTCCTCCACTCCTTTATATACGTGGCCAGGGGGCACCCCATAGACACAATAATTGATCTGTTCATCTTTTAGCCATGTGCGGTGCCCCCTCCACCATAGTCCACCTCGATAATACTATAGCGGTGCTTAGGCGAAGCCCTGCGTCGGTAGAACATCATCATCGTCAGCACGCCATCGTGCTGACGAAACTCTCCCTCAACACTCGGCTGTATCGGAGTTCGAGGGACGTCATCGGGCTGAACGTGTGCTGAACTCGGAGGTGCCGTGTATTCGGTACTTGATCGGTCGGATCGTGAAGACGCACGACTACATCAAACACATTGTGCTAACGCTGCCGCTTTCGGTCTACGAGGGTACGTGGAAACACTCTACCCTCCCGTTGCTATGCATCACCATGATCTTGTGTGTGCGTAGGAATTTTTTTGAAATTACTGCGTTCCCCAACAGTGGCATCCGAGCCAAGTTTTATGCGTAGATGTCATATGCACGGGTAGAACACAAGTGAGTTGTGGGCGATATAAGTCATACTTCTTACCAGCATGTCATACTTTGGTTCGGCGGTATTGTTGGATGAAGCGGCCCGTATCGACATTACGCGTACGCTTACACGATACTGGTTCTACCGACGTGCTTTGCACACAGGAGGCTGGCAGGTGCTCTACAGGTGCCTCCGATGCTGTTTGTTGAGTTGGCATGGAAAAATTAGGATTTGTCACTCCGATTGTCGGAGAGGTATCTCTGGGCCCTCTCGGTAATGTACATCACTATAAGCCTTGCAAGCAATGTAGCTAATGAGTTAGTTACGGGATGTAGCATTACAGAACGAGTAAAGAGACTTGCCGGTAACGAGATTGAACTAGGTATTGAGATACCGACGATCGAATCTCGGGCAAGTAACATACCGATGACAAAGGGAACAACGTATATCGTTATGCGGTTTGACCGATAAAGATCTTCATAGAATATGTAGGAACCAATATGAGCATCCAGGTTCTGCTGTTGGTTATTGACTGGAGACATGTCTCGGTCATGTCTACATAGTTCTCGAACCCGTAGGGTCGGCACGCTTAACGTTCGGTGACGATCGGTATTACGAGTTTATATGTTTTGATATACCGAAGGTAGTTCGGAGTCCCTGATTTGATCACGGACATGAAGAGGAGTCTCGAAATGCTCGAGACGTAAAGATCGGTATATTGGAAGCCTATGTTTGGACATCAGAATGGTTCCGGGTGAAATCAGGAGTATACCGGATCACCGGGAGGTTACCGGAACCCCCCGGGAGGTATATGAGCCTTATTGGGCCTTAGTGGAAGAGAGGGGAAAGAAGCAAAGGAGGCCCCCCAAGCCCAATCCGAATTGGGAGGGGGGCCGGGCCCCCTTTCCTTCCTTCTTCCCTCTCCTTCTCTCCTAGAACCAACAAAGGGAAGGGGGAATCCTACTCCCGGTGGGAGTAGGACTCCTTGGGGCATGCCTAGAGAGGCCAGGCCCCTTCCCCTCCTGCACTCCTTTATATACGGGGGAGGGGGGGCACCCCATAGACACACAAATTGATCATTGATCTTTTAGCCTTGTGTGGTGCCCCCCTCCACCATAATCCACCTCGGTAATATCGTAGTGGTGCTTAGGAGAAGCCCTATTCCGATAGCAACATCATCACCGTCATCACGCCGTCATGCTGGCAAACCTCTCCCTCGAAGCTCTACTGGATCATGAGTTCATGGGACGTCACTGAGCCGAACGTGTGCAGATCACGGAGGTGTCGTATCTTCGGTACTAGATCGGTCAATCGTGAAGACGTACGACTACATCAACCGCGTTGTCATAACGCTTCCGCTTACGGTCTATGAGGGTACGTAGACGATACTCTCCCCTCTCATTGCTATGCATCACCATGATCTTGCGTGTGCGTAGGAATTTTTTTGAAATTACTGCGTTCCCCAACAATGGCATCCGAGCCAGGTTTATGCGTAGATGTTATATGCACGAGTAGAACACAAAGGAGTTGTGGGCGTGTGTATATACATATTGCTTGCCGTCACTAGTTGATTCTTGATTCAGCGGCATTGTTGGATGAAGCGGCCCAGACCCACATTACGTGTACGCTTACGCGAGACTGGTTCTACCGACGTGCTTCGCACACAGGTGGCTAGTGGGTGTCTGTTTCTCCAGCTTTAGTTGAATCAGATTCAATGAACAGGGTTCTTTCTGAAGATCAAAAAGCAATCACTATACCGCGTTGTGGTTTTTGATGCGTAGGTAAGAACAGTTCTTGCTCAGCCCGTAGCAGCCATGTAAAACTTGCAACAACAAAGTAGAGGACGTCTAACTTGTTTTTGCAGGGCATGTTGTGATGTGATATGGTCAAGACATGATGCTAAATTTTATTGTATGAGATGATCATGTTTTGTAACACAGTTATCGGCAACTGGCAGGAGCCATATGGTTGTCGCTTTACTGTATGAAATGCATTCGCCATGTAATTGCTTTACTTTATGACTAAGCGGTAGCGGTAGTCATAGAAGCAATATTTGGCGAGACAACAACGATGCTTCGATGGAGATCAAGGTGTCAAGCTGGTGACGATGGTGATCATGACGGTGCTTTGGAGATGGAGATCAAAGGCACAAGATGATGATGGCCATATCATATCACTTATATTGATTGCATGTGATGTTTATCCTTTATCATCTTATTTTGCTTAGTTCGGTGGTACCATTATAAGATAATCTCTCACTAAATTTCAAGGTATAAGTGTTCTCCCTGAGTATGCACTGTTGTTACAGTTTGTCGTGCCGAGACACCACGTGATGATCGGGTGTGATAAGCTCTACGTTCACATACAACGAGTGCAAGCCAGTTTTTTGCACACGTGGAATACTTGGGTTAAGCTTGACTAGCCTAGCATATGCAGATATGGCCTCGGAACATTGGAGACCGAAAGGTCGAGCGTGAATCATATAGTAGATATGATCAACATAGTGATGTTCACCATTGAAAACTACTCCATCTCACGTGATGATCGGACATGGTTTAGTTGATATGGATCACGTGGTCACTTAGATGATTAGAGAGATGACTATCTAAGTGGGATTTCTTAAGTAATTTGATCAATTGAACTTTAATTTATCATGAACTTAGTACCTGATAGTATTTTGCATGTCTATGTTGTTGTAGATAGATGGCTCGTGTTGTTGTTCCGTTGAATTTTAATGTGTTCCTTGAGAAAGCTAAGTTGAAAGATGATGGTAGAAACTACACGGACTGGGTCCGTAACTTGAGGATTATCCTCATTGTTGCACAGAAGAATTATGTCCTGGAAGCACCGCTAGGTGACAAACCCAGTGCAGGAGCAACGCCAGATGTTATGAACAGCTGGCAGAGCAAAGCTGATGACTACTCGATAGTTCAGTGTGCCATGCTTTACGGCTTAGAATCGGGACTTCAACGACGTTTTGAACGTCATGGAGCATATGATATGTTCCAGGAGTTGAAGTTAATATTTCAAGTAGATGCCCGGATTGAGAGATATGAAGCCTCCAATAAGTTCTACAGCTGCAAGATGGAGGAGAATAGTTATGTCAGTGAACATATACTCAGAATGTTTGGGTTCCACAACCACTTGACTCAACTGGGAGTTAATCTTCCTAATGATAGTGTCATTGACAGAGTTATTCAATCACTGCCACCAAGCTACAGGAGCTTCATGACGAACTATAATATGCAAGGGATGGATAAGACGATTCCTGAGCTCTTCGCAATGCTAAAGGTTGTGGAGGTAGAAATCAAGAAGGAGCATCAAGTGTTGATGGTCAGCAAGACCACCAGTTTCAAGAAAAAGGGTAAAGGCAAGAAGGGGAACTTCAAGAAGAACAGCAAGCCAGTTGCTACTCAAGTGAAGAAACCCAAGTCTGGACCTAAGCCTGAGACTGAGTGCTTCTATTGTAAAGGAACTAGTCACTAGAAGCGGAACTGCCCCAAGTATTTGGCGGAGAAGAAGGATGGCAAAGTGAAAAGGGCTACGGATTAAGCGAAGATTGGCTAAGGACGAGGTGACGATGCGCGCGGGAAACGGTTCCAAAGTCGACGTGATCGCCGTTCGCACGCTACCTCTACATTTACCTTCGGGATTAGTTTTAGACCTAAATAATTGTTATTTGGTGCCAGCCTTGAGCATGACCATTATATCTGGATCTTGTTTGATGCGAGACGGTTATTCATTTAAATCGGAGAATAATTGTTGTTCTATTTATATGAGTAATATCTTTTATGGTCATGCACCCCTGATGAGTGGTCTATTTTTACTAAATCTTGATAGTAGTGATACACATGTGCATAGTATTGAAGCCAAAAGATGCAGAGTTGATAATGATAGTGCAAATTATGTTTGGCATTGCCGTTTAGGTCATATTGGTGTAATACACATGAAGAAACTCCATTCCGATGGACTTCTGGAATCACTTGATTATGAATCACTTGGTACTTGCGAACCATGGCTGATGGGCAAGATGACTAAAACTCCGTTCTACAGAACAATGGAGCGAGTAACAGAGTTATGGGAAATCATACATACTGATTTATGTGGTCCAATGAACATTGAAGCTCGTGGTGGATATCGTTATTTTCTCACCTTCACAGATGATTTGAGAAGATATGGGTATATCTACTTGATGAAACATAAGTCTGAAACATTTGTAAAGTTCAAAGAATTTCAGAGTGAAGTGGAAAACCATCATAACAAGAAAATCAAGTTTCTACGATCTGATCGTGGAGGCAAATATTTGAGTTATGAGTTTGGACTTCATTTGAAACAATGCGAAATAGTTTCGCAACTCACACCACCTGGAACACCACAGCGTAATGGTGTGTCCGAACGTCATAATCGTACTTTACTAGATATGGTGCGATCTATGATGTCACTTACTGATTTACCGCTATCGTTTTGGGGTTACGCTTTAGAGATAGCTGCGTTCATGTTAAATAGGGCGCCATCTAAATCCATTGAGATGACACCTTATGAACTATGGTTTGGCAAGAAACCAAAGTTGTCGTTTCTTAAAGTTTGGGGCTGCGATGCTTATGTGAAAAAGCTTCAACCTGATAAGCTCGAACCCAAATCGGAGAAATGTGTCTTCATAGGATACCCAAAGGAGACTGTTGGGTACACCTTCTATCACAGATCCGAAGGCAAGATATTCGTTGCTAAGAATGGATCCTTTCTAGAGAAGGAGTTTCTCTCGAAAGAAGTGAGTGGAAGGAAAGTAGAACTTGACGAGGTAATTGTACCTTCTCCCTTACTGGAAAGTAGTTCATCACTGAAATCAGCTCCAATGATTCCTACACCAGTAAGTGAGGAAGCTAATGATGATGATCATAAAACGTCTGATCAAGTTACTACTGAACCTCGTAGGTCAATCAGAGTAAGATCCGCACCAGAGTGGTATGGTAATCCTGTTTTGGAAGTCATGTTACTTGACCATGACGAACCTACGAACTATGAGGAAGTGATGATGAGCCCAGATTCCGCAAAATGGCTTGCAGCCATGAAATCTGAGACGGGATCCATGTATGAGAACAAAGTATGGACTTTGGTTGACTTGCCCGATGATCGGCAGGCCATAGAGAATAAGTGGATCTTCAAGAATAAGACTGACACTGATGGTAATGTTACTGTCTATAAAGCTCGACTTGTTGTGAAAGGTTTTGGACAAGTTCAAGGAGTTGACTACGATGAGACTTTCTCACCCGTAGCGATGCTTAAGTCCGTCCGAATCATGTTAGTAATTGCCGCATTTTATGATTATGAAATTTGGCAAATGGATGTCAAAACTTCATTCCTTAATGGATACCTTAAAGAAGAGTTGTATATGATGCAACCAAAAGGTTTTGTCAATCCAAAAGGTGCTAACAAAGTGTGCAAACTCCAGCGATCCATTTATGGAGTGATGCAAGCCTCTCGAAGTTGGAATATACGCTTTGATAGTGAGTGTGATCAAAGCATATGGTTTTATACAGACTTTTGGAGAAGCCTGTATTTACAAGAAAGTGAGTGGGAGCTCCGTAGCATTTCTGATATTATATGTAGATGACATATTGTTGATCGGAAATGATACTGAATTTCTGAATAGCATAAAAGGATACTTGAATAAGAATTTTTGAATGAAAGACCTCGGTGAAGCTGCTTATATATTGGGCATCAAGATCTATAGAGATATATCAAGACGCTTGATTGGACTTTCACAAAGCACATACCTTGATAAAGTTTTGAAGAAGTTCAAAATGGATCAGGCAAAGAAAGGGTTCTTGCCTGTATTACAAGGTGTGAAGTTGAGTCAGACTCAATGCCCGACCACTACAGAAGATAGAGAGAAAATGAAAGGTGTTCCCTATGCTTTAGCCATAGGCTCTATCATGTATGCAATGCTATGTACCAGACCTGATTTGTGCCTTGCTATAAGTTTAGCAGGGAGGTGCCAAAGTAATCCAGGAGTGGATCACTGGACATCAGTCAAGAACATCCTGAAATACTTGAAAAAGACTAAGGATGTGTTTCTCTTATATGGAGGTGACAAAGAGCTCGTCGTAAACGGTTACGTCGATGCAAGCTTTGACACTGATCCGGATGACTCTAAGTCACAAACCGGATACATGTTTTTATTAAATGGTGGAGCTCTTAGTTGGTGTAGTTCCAAGCAGAGCATTGTGGCGGGATTTACATGTGAAGTGGAATACATAGCTGCTTCGGAAGCAGCAAATGAAGGAGTCTGGATGAAGGAGTTCATATCCGATCTAGGTGTCATACCTAGTGCATCAGGTCCAATGAAAATCTTTTGTGACAATATTGGTGCAATTGCCTTGGCAAAGGAATCCAGATTTCACAAGAGAACCAAGCACATCAAGAGACGCTTCAATTCCATCCACGATCAAGTCAAGGAGGGAGACATAGAGATTTGCAAGATACATACGGATCTGAATGTTGCAGACCCGTTGACTAAGCCTCTCTCACGAGCAAAACATGATCAGCACCAAGACTCCATGGGTGTTAGAATCATTACAATGTAATCTAGATTATTGACTCTAGTTCAAGTGGGAGACTGAAGGAAATATACCCTAGAGGCAACAATAAAGTTGTTATTTATATTTCCTTATATCATGATAAATGTTTATTATTCATGCTAGAATTGTATTAACCGGAAACTTAGTGCATGTGTGAATACATAGACAAACAAAGTGTCATTAGTTTGCCTCTACTTGACTAGCTCGTTGAATCAATGATGGTTTGTGTTTCCTAACCATAGACATGAGTTGTCATTTGATTAACGGGATCACATCATTAGAGCATGATGTGATTGACTTGACCCATCCGTTAGCTTAGCATGATGATCAATTAGTTTGTTGCTATTGCTTTCTCCATAACTACACATGTTCCTATGGCTATGAGATCATGCAACTCCCGAATACCGGAGGAACACTTTGTGTGCTACCAAACATCACAACGTAACTGGTGATTACAAAGGTGCTCTATAGGTGTCTCCGATGGTGTTTGTTGAGTTGGCGTGGATCAAGATTAGGATTTGTCACTCCGATTGTCGGAGAGGTATCTCTGGGCCCTCTCGGTAATGTACATCACTATAAGCCTTACAAGCAATATAGCTAATGAGTTAGTTATGGGATGTAGCATTACGGAACGAGTAAAGAGACTTGCCGGTAACGAGATTGAACTAGGTATTGAGATACCGACGATCGAATCTCGGGCAAGTAACATACCGATGACAAAGGGAACAACGTATATCGTTATGCGGTTTGACCGATAAATATCTTTGTAGAATATGTAGGAACCAATATGGGAAGCAAGGTTCTGCTATTGGTTATTAACCGGAGACATGTCTCGGTCATGTCTACATAGTTCTCGAACTCGTAGGGTCCGCACGCTTAACGTTCGGTGACGATCGGTATTACGAGTTTATGTGTTTTGATGTACCGAAGGTAGTTAGGAGTCCCGGATTTGATTACGGACATGACGAGGAGTCTCGAAATGGTCGAGACGTAAAGATTGATATATTGGAAGCCTATGTTTGGACATCGGAATGGTTTCGGGTGAAATCGGGAGTATACCGGGGCACCAGGAGGTTACCGGAACCCCCGGGAGGTATATGGGCCTTATTGGGCCTTAGTGGAAGAGAGGGGAAAGAAGCAAAGGAGGGGGCGCATCCCCCAAGCCCAATCCTAATTGGGAGGGGGGGCGCCCCCCTTTCCTTCCTTCTTCCCTCTCCTTCCTTCTCTCCAAGAACCAACAAAGGGAAGGGGGAATCCTACTCCCGGTGGGCGTAGGACTCCTTGGGGCGCGCCTAGGGAGGCCGGCCCCCTCCCCCTCGTCCACTCCTTATATATGGGGGAGGGGTACCCCATAGACACACAAGTTGATCATTGATCTTTTAGCCGTGTGCGGTGCCCCCTCCACCATAATCCACCTCGGTAATATCGTAGCGGTGCTCAGGCGAAGCGCTGTTCCGGTAGCAACATCATCACCGTCATCACGCCTTTGTGCTGACAAAGCTCTCCCACGAAGCTCTACTGGATCGTGAGTTCACGGGACGTCACTGAGCCGAACATGTGCAGATCGCGGAGGTGCCGTATCTTCGGTACTAGATCGGTCGATCGTGAAGACATATGACTACACCAACCGCATTGTCATAACGCTTCCGCTTGCGGTCCACGAGAGTATGTAGACGATACTCTCCCCTCTCGTTGCTATGCATCACCATGATCTTGCGTGTGCGTAGGAATTTTTTTGAAATTACTGTCTTCCCCAACACTTATACCCTAACCTGCCCCGAATGGGACAAGATTTTTACCACGACATGTTGATGCTGCTCCATGATAGCATGCCAAGTTTCATGAATTTCAGTTGAGTTTTGGATTTACTTGAATTTAAAAACCAGGTATCTCAATGTTTGTGTCTGAGTGGCGGTGGCAGGGTGTTTGAAATTCATTCCCATTTCTTGCATGGGACCTAAGCATGCAACCAAGAACACATATTTGATTTTTCCACAAGTTTATATGCACTGGACAATGTGCATGTAGTTCAAATTTGAATTATGCACATAAAATGCCTGGAAAACCTAGTTAATGTATAAAAATGTCCAAACAAACCCCGAAAAATTCAAAAGTAAACACAACACTCCTGTTGTTCTATGTTGACACTAGAAATTTTTTGAAAGCAATAAGAGGCAACGAATATCGTTTCGTCCCCAAAGGTGACACGTTCCCTACCGAAACCATCACGCTTGTTGTGAGAAACTAAGGTTTGTGAGAAGCTTATACCCAAACATGCCCCAAATGGGACAAGATTTATACCATGGCATGTTGATGCCGCTCCATGATAGCATACCAAGTTTCATGAATTTCAGACGAGTTTTGGATTTACTAGAATTTAAAAACCATGTATCTCAATGTTTGCGGCCGAGTGATGGTGGCAGGGTGTTTGAAATTCATTCCCATTTCTTGCATGGGACCTAAGCATGCAATCAAGGACACATATTTGATTTTTCAACCAGTTTATATGCACTTGAGAATGTGCATGTAGTTCAAATTTGAATTATGCACATAAAATGCCTGGGAAACCCGGTTAATGTATAAAAATGTCCAAACGAACCCCAAAAAATTCCAAAATTAAACACAACACTCCTGTTGTTCTATGTTGACACTCGAATTTTTTTGAGAGCAATAAGAGGCAACGAATATCGTTTCGTCCCCAAAGGTGGCACGTTCCCTACCAAAACCATCACGCTTGTTGTGAGAAGCTCTGGTTTATGAGAAGCTTATACCCAAACCTCCCCCAAATGGGACAAAATTTTTACCACGGCATGCTGATGCCGCTCCAAGATAGCATGCCAAGTTTCATGAATTTGAAACGAGGATTTACTAGAATTTAAAAACCAGGTATCTCAATGTTTGCGGCCGAGTGACGGTGGAGGGTGTGTGACATTCATTCCCATTTCTTGCATGGGACCTAAGCATGCAACTAAGGACACATATTTGATTTTTTAACCCGTTTATATGCACTGGGGCATGTGCATGTAGTTCAAATTAGAATTATGCACCTGAAATGCCTACAAAACAAAGTTAATGTATAAAAACGTCCAAACGGGCCCTGAATAATGTACAAAGTTTCTACGATCTGATCGTGGAGGTGAATATTTGAGTTATGAGTTTGGACTTCATTTGAAACAATGCGGAATAGTTTCACAACTCACGCCACCTGGAACACCACAGCGTAATGGTGTGTCCGAACGTCATAATCATACTTTACTAGATATGGTGCGATCTATGATGTCTCTTACTGATTTACCGCTATCGTTTTGGGGTTACACTTTAGAGACAGTTGCATTCATGTTAAATAGGGCGCCATCTAAATCCGTTGAGACGACACCTTATGAAGTATGGTTTGGCAAGAAACCAAAGTTGTCGTTTCTTAAAGTTTGGGGTTGCGATGCTTATGTGAAAAAGCTTTAACCTGATAAGCTCGAACCCAAATCGGAGAAATGTGTCTTCATAGGATACCCAAAAGAGACTGTTGGGTACCTTCTATCACAGATCTGAAGGCAAGATATTCGTTGCTAAGCATGGATCCTTTCTAGATAAGGATTTTCTCTCGAAAGAAGTGAGTGGGAGGAAAGTAGAACTTGACAAGGTAATTGTACCTTCTCCCTTATTGGAAAGTAGTTCATCACTGAAATCAGTTCCAGTGATACCTACACCAGTAAGTGAGGAAGCTAATGATGATGATCATGAAACTTCTGATCAAGTTACTACAGAACCTCGTAGGTAAAACAGAGTGAGATCCGCACCAGAGTGGTAGTGTAATCCTGTTCTGGAGGTCATATTACTTGACCATGACGAACCTACAAACTATGAGGAAGCGATGATGATCCCAGATTCTGCGAAATGGCTTGAGGCCATGAAATCTGAGATGAGATCCATTGATAAGAACAAAGTATGGACTTTGATTGACTTGCCCAAAGATCGGCAAGCCATTGAGATTAAATGTATCTTCAAGAGGAAGACGGACGCTGATAGTAGTGTTACTATCTACAAAGCTAGAATTGTCACAAAAGGTTTTCGACAAGTTCAAGGTGTTGACTATGATGAGAGTTTCTCACTCGTATCTATGCTTAAGTCTGTCCAAATCATGTTAGCAATTGCCACATTTTATGAAATCTGGCAAATGGATAAACAAAACTACATTCCTTAATGGATTTATTAAAGACGAGTTGTATATGATGCAACAAGAAAGTTTTGTCAATCCTAAAGGTGCTAACAAAACATGCAAGATCCAGTGATCCATCTATGGACTGGTGCAAGCATCTCGGAGTTGGAATATACGCTTTGATAAGTTGATCAAAGCATATAGTTTTATACAGACTTGCGGTGAAGCCTGTATTTACAAGAAAGTGAGTGGGAGCACTACAACATTTCTAATAAGTATATGTGAATGACATATTGTTGATCGGAGATAATGTAGAATTATTCTGCAAAGCATAAAGGAGTGTTTGAAAGGAGTTTTTCAAAGAAAGACCTCGGTGAAGCTGCTTACATATTGAGCATCAAGATCTATAGAGATAGATCAAGACGCTTGATAAATTTTCAATGAGTACATGCCTTGACAAGATTTTGAAGTAGTTCAAAATGGAACAGTCAAAGAAAGAGTTCTTGCCAGTGTTACAAGGTGTGAAACTGAGTAAGACTCAAAGCCCGACCACGGCAAAAGATAGAAAGAGAATGAAAGTCATTCCCTATGCCTTGGCCATAGGTTCCATAAAATATGCCATGCTGTGTACCAGATCTATTGTATACCCTACACTGATTTTGGCAAGGGAGTACAATAGTGATCTAGGAGTAGATCACCGGACATCGGTCAAAATTATCCTCAGTGGAATTAGGATATGTTTCTCGATTATGGAGGTGACAAAAAAGGTTCGTCGTAAAGGGTTACGTCGATGCAAATTTTGACACTGATCCAGATGACTCTAAATCTCAGTCTGGATACATATTGAAAGTGGGAGCAATTACCTAGAGTAGCTCCGTGCAGAGCATTGTTGACATAGAAATTTGCAAAATACTTACGGATCTGAATGTGGCAGACCCGTTGACTAAACTTCTCTCACAAGCAAAACATGATCACACCTTAGTACTCTTTGGGTGTTAATCGCATCGTGATATGAACTAGATTATTGACTCTAGTAAACCCTTTGGGTGTTGGTCAAAAGTCGATGTGAACTATGGGTGTTAATCACATGGTGATGTGAACTATTGGTATTAAATCACATGGCGATGTGAACTAGATTATTGACTCTAGTGCAAGTGGGAGATTGAAGGAAATATGCCCTAGAGGCAATAATAAAGTTATTATTTATTTCCTTATATCCTGATAAATGTTTATTATTCATGCTAGAATTGTATTAACCGGAAACATAATACATGTGTGAATACATAGACAAACAGAGTGTCACTAGTATGCCTCTACTCGACTAGCTCGTTGATCAAAGATGGTTATGTTTCCTAACCATAGACATGAGTTGTCATTTGATTAACGGGATCACATCATTAGGAGAATTATGTGATTGACTTGACCCATTCCGTTAGCTTAACACTTGATGTTTAGTTTGTTGCTATTGCTTTCTTCATGACTTATACATGTTCCTATGATTATGAGATTATGCAACTCCCGTTTACCGGAGGAACACTTTGTGTGCCACCAAACGTCACAACGTAATTGGGTGATTATAAAGGTGCTCTACAGGTGTCTCCGAAGGTACTTGTTGGGTTGGCGTATTTTGAGATTAGGATTTGTTACTCCGATTGTCGGAGAGGTATCTCTGGGCCCACTCGGTAATGCACATCACTATAAGCCTTGCAATCATTGCAACTAATGATTTAGTTGCGGGATGATGTATTACGGAATGAGTAAAAAGACTTGCCGATAAGGAGATTGAACTAGGTATTGAGATACCGACGATCGAATCTCGGGCAAGTAACATACCGATGACAGAGGGAACAACGTATCTTTTTATGCGGTTTGAACTATAAAGATCTTCGTAGAATATGTAGGATCCAATATGAGCATCCATGTTCCGCTATTGGTTATTGACCAGAGACGTGTCTCGGTCATGTCTACATAGTTCTCGAACCCGTAGGGTCTGCACGCTTAAAGTTCGATGACGGTTATATTATGAGTTTATGTGTTTTGATGTACCGAAGGTAGTTCGGAGTCCCGGATGAGATCGGGGACATGACGAGGAGTCTCGAAATAGTCGAGACGTAAAGATCGATATATTGGACGACTATATTCGGACATCGGAAAGGTTCCGAGTGATTCGGGTATTTATCGGAGTACCGGGGAGTTACAGGAATTCGGCCGGGAGTGTATGGGCCTTATTGGGATTTAGGGGAAAGAGAGAGAGGCAGGCCGCGCCCCCCACCCCAAGGCCTAGTCCGAATTGGACTAGGGGGAAGGGCTACGCCCCCTCCTTCATTCTCTTCTCTTTTCCCTTTCCTTCTCTCCTACTCCTACTACTTGGAAGGGCTCCTAGTTCTACTAGGAAAGGAGGAATCCTACTCCCGGTGGGAGTAGGACTCCCCTAGGGCGCGCCATAGAGAGGACCGACCCCTCCCCTCTTCCACTCCTTTATATACGTGGCCAGGGGGCACCCCATAGACACAACAATTGATATGTTAATCTTTTAGCCATGTGCGGTGCCCCCCTCCACTATAGTCCACCTCGATAATACTGTAGCGGTGCTTAGGCGAAGCCCTGCGCCGGTAGAACATCATCATCGTCACCACGCCGTCGTGCTGACAAAACTCTCCCTCAACACTCGGCTGGATCGGAGTTCGAGGGACGTCATCGGGCTGAACGTGTGCTGAACTCGGAGGTGCCGTGCGTTCGATACTTGATCGGTTGGACCGTGAAGACGTACGACTACATCAACCCCGTTGTGCTAACGCTTCCGCTTTCGGTCTACGAGGGTACGTGGACACACTCTACCCTCTCGTTGCTATGCATCACGATGATCTTGCGTGTGCGTAGGAATTTTTTTCAAATTACTTTGTTCCCCAACACTCAGGCTGCGGTCGAAGCGGTATGAGTGGTGGCGCCCAGGCGGTTTACGCCTTCGACGTCACCCCCTCTGGTTTTCTTTTAATTCAAATTTAGTTCAAATTTGACCAGAATTTTAACTAGCTGTAACTTTTATTCTACAAGTCCAAATGAGTTGATTCTTTTTTCATTCTGTTCTTACTGGAAAATTCTAGCAGCACACTCAAGATGGGATTTTTCTTTGCTGCCTAGAATTTCTGGTAATTTTTAGAAGTGTTCTTGATATTTTCTTTTTGTCATTTGATTTATTTTCAGAAGGTGAAGCTTGTCTTGAAGGCATCCAGGAGGAGTGTGAAGCTCCTCTGCACTAAGGCAAGCCACAACAACATTTTCATGGTGTCTTTGCAATATCCATGACTTTATACTTGAATATATGATATTCATTGCATATAGTATTAAAAATAAGTAATGCTTGTGTTATTTAGTTTGTCATGATCAAAATGCTTAGTTAACAGAAATGAATTCTAGAACTAGTGAGATATAGCTTGAGTAGTTGATCTAAGTAAATTTGTCATGACTATGGTGATATGATCATCGGTCTTATTTTTCCTATATGCAAACAAATGGGTTTTATTAGATAATTGCCAACTAAAGTGATGAGTATAAATAACTAGAAAGGACTAGAAATGTTGAAAGATGAGTTTAAATAACAAGAAAGAACCAGAAATGTTGATCTGTTGTTCCTAAGTGATATGTGATGCATGATATATGGTTGCATAAGCATGGCATATAGTGACTCAAGCATTTTATTTCAAGTTAAACCTGATGATAATTGAACTTGAACATAAAGTTGGTTGGGTCATGGTGCCACTAAATCGGGCTGACAAGTGCAACCACAGTTGCCTTAGTATGGGAAGGCCATTAGTCGTCCTATTGTCATGCCTTTTTGTCGGTGCCTCCAACAAGGGAAGGTTATGGGCGTGCATTACCCTGGCCCAGTAAGAAGACATAACCTTGTGGACCTGTTGTTGTTATGGTACCTTGTCCCCTTTTGGGACTGTCTATTTGCCACGACGGTGGTTGTTTTGCCTTTGGTAGGCTCGGTCACCCAGGACTAAGCCCAGTGGGGAGTTGGTCGGAGTGGCCGAAAGAGTGTCATGGCAATGGGAGAATTTTGTCAAAATGCCGTTGGTCCACCCGAATGGGAGTGCGAGGCCATGGGTTCCGTGGTGTGGGTAAAGTGCGCTACCTCTACAGAGTGTAATAGTCTATCGATAGCCGCACCCGTGGATAAGGGCCCAGTTTGTAAGTAAGTCACACCATGGATCAACTTTCATAAATAAATCTTGCACACTAAGTTATTTGCATTGCACTGGTTGGATCATGATGATGTAAGTGAGACTGACTGTTGTGGTATGACTTGTGATCTGGGAGTGATCATTGTTTGGTTACAAGGTAACCAGTAGAACCAATTATGGTTCTGTTCGTGATTCGTCATGAGCACTATTCGGTTGCGAGGCAACCTGTTGGTAAGAGAGTCTGAGTGACTCGATGCACAAGTTTGGTTTCACTGCATGAGTAGCATGTTGTTGTTTGCATTTAACTTGATTAAATGTCATGGTATTGTTTGTCATTATGGTTCTATTTGCTGTGAGCTTGCAAGTACATTCAATGTACTGACCGTGTCTAGACCGTGTCCACATAGGTGTCCCTGTGCTATGGAATCGCGCTACGTCGTTATTTCACTATTGTGTAGATGTCGTGCTCGAGGCCCCTTTATGTTCACTAAATAATGTACATATTGTTCGGCCGCACCGAGTGTGCCACTTGGCCTCGCAACTTGATGTAATGTCACACTATGCTTCCGCTAGTTTCAATAAAGCGGTGATTTCTGTACCAAGATGTTGTGTGTTGCTAGAAGACATGATCTCTGGGTTGGCAATGCAAGGTAAACCGGTCGCTCTGAGCCGGGGTGCCACAACGCCTGATATCAGAGCCGCGCTGACTGTAGGACACGCTAGACCCTGACATGTAACAGCCCAAAAATTGGGTTATCAATTTTTGTGTTGTTATTCCTTCCGGGCACTCATTTTTCAAAAATTTCTCCTGAGTTTGCTGGATGACTCTGACAATTCTTGTCATTTTCAACCTTTTAAAAACCTTGCTCATGTATTTGTCAGTGGGCAAGCCCTCATTTGCATCATCTCAACCCTCTCAAACCCTAATTCCAATTTTTTTGAATTTGGATATGCCCTTTGTGCATACAAAGGAGCCATCATTTTCCTTGATCTGTTGATCCTCCCAATTGTTCCCAGAGATCCTCCTATCTTTCTGATCCTTGGATGTGCAAAATTATTGCTAAGTCCCATGCGATATTCTTGAATTGTGATTTATTCATTTTCTTGCCTTTCTGAGGAATAAAATCCAAAGGCATAACTAGCCATCTCCTAAATTCATGAGAATTTGTGGAGTTGATACTTATGCCTAATCCAAGCTCGGGCAAATATATTAGCCATAATTAAATAAGGAAAATTACCTTTTCTTATTTAATGCCAATATTGCATTTATGCCACTTTCTAAAGGAACTACCATTTTTATAGCTGAGAAAATTCCCACATAAATTTTGGAGCTTTTCCTTGCTATATAATCACTAGTTCCATCCTTATCTCATGTTCCACAGGTCAAAAATTGGGCACACGATCCAATGCAAGTTTCTGCCTTCTCTAAAATTTTGCAAAGGAAGTGCTTTATTCCTAATTCCAATTGAGCTGCCATTTGGCAGGGTGATTAACATGGATAAATAACCCATGGATGCCAAATATGAGCTCAATCCATTCATCCTAGCTCCCTGTGCAATTTCTTTAAAGTTTCTGACCAGAACACAACATTGTGAAGGAAGTACCTTCATAGTGTTTCCAAATGGGATGAAACTTTTCCATCCTCTCAAGTATCTCGAATCATTAGACTCCACCCAAATTCGGTTCATTTCATTGAACTATGTGAGCACAGGAGCAATTCTTGGTTTCTATCCAATTTTTCAGTTTGTAAAGCAAGTGGATTTTATCTTGCTCCATTATGGCTGAAAATATTCCCAGGCTTTCTCCTATCTATATGATCCATCTCCACAAGATTTTGGCTCATTTAAATTAGCCATTTTCCTTGAGGAATTTTCTCAAGTTTTAGGACAGAGGAGATGTTTGTAAAACAAGTACCATTTTGGCAAGACCATTTGGTATGAACTTTTTACAGCATCATTGTATGTCCAAATCATCAGGCTTTGCCAAGTTGTCACTCATAGTGAGTGCTTCTTCATGATTCAGTTTCTGGGTCAGATTTGGTAGTTGTACAGCAACTATGGTAAATAGTTGTCCAAATTACCTCATAATTTCCAAGACCGTAGTCCTTTCTACCCTAAGCCTCTCAGACATCAATTTTACCTTTTAAATCCTCTGGTTTTATCTCTATTATGCGGTCAAGTTTCAACAGCAAACTTGTAGAGCTTGGTTTACTCTACTCCCTGTGTCTTTGCTCGTTTCTTTACCGTAGTAACACTCTCTCTTTGAAGGACTACGCGGTAGACATGAGCTGGCATCAGTAAAACCCCCGGAGCGCGCCTTGGCCGTGGTGACCGCGGGTGTAACCATCCCAAAACGATGGTCTAGCCACTGTTCGCATCGGCATCGCTGCTCTGACAGGCTCTAGCCTCGCCATTCATGCCCAACAGTCCCCCCTCGCCGTCCTCTTCCCTCTGGACCGCTCTCCCCCTCCATTTTCTTCTCCGACGAGCCGTTCCAATGGCCGCACAGTGAGTACCCGTGAGTCATCGTCTTCCACCCCGGTGTCCTCTTCGTCCTCTCGTCCGCGAGCGTTGCTCGTCTCCGTGAGCCTCTGCGCCACGTCTGCTTCCTCCTCGTCGCCTTCCCGCCGCTTCCCGTGAGCCTTGGCCGCGCCTGCCAACACTGCACTGTTGCCGATGCACGGACACGTCGCCTGCCGCGTGCCACCTCCTCCCCTCCTCATCGAGCCCTCCCCGCGGCTATTTAAGCACGCCCCGGGCTCCCTCGCAGTCTAGAACCCCTTCCTAACCCCCGCAGCTCCTCCTCGAAGCCTTGGAGCTCCCCTGTCCCTTCCAATGGGCGAACCGTCGCCGCTGATCCCCATGACCGTTTCTTCCCTGTGGCCTTTCCCCTTCATGCCCTGGCACCCTTAGTCCTCCGCTGGATCTTGCGTAGCCGCCGCCGCCCTTTGTTCGCTCCGGGAAGCCCTGCCGACGCGCCTTCCCCGTTGAAGGTTTCGGCCGCCGCAGGCTTCCCCTGGTCCCGGCGCTGCAGCCCTTACCGAGCGGGCCCGCGGCCACTAGTGGGTGCGGCGTTGAGTGGCGGAGCCCCTCCGCTCGTCAGTCGGCCCTGGGGAGCAGCGAGATGGCGGCCAGGCCGGCGTCCGGCTCCCTTTGTTGCTGGCGTCGCGAGCAAGAAGAAGACAGGAGGAGGCATTGACCTGGCAGGTGGGCCCCGTGCCTTTTCCCTGACCCCACTTGGTAGCGACCCAGGCGCCCGGCCCCACTGCTGCCATGTTGACCCGGTCCTGCCAGCGTGGATAAGTGGCGGTGCCTCCGCCGCGAAGCCGCTTTCCCCACGCGAAAGCGTATTTCTCAGAAGTGCGCTTTCAGTTACCGAAAACGCACTCTTCCTCTTCTTCGGCCGGATATACGTTTTCCTCTCCGGAAAACGTATTCTCAGAAAAGACACGTTCTGTTTGAACTACCAGGGACCTGTTTGTAGAAGTATGTTTACAGACTAGTCCCTAAGCTTTAAACGTTAGTATCTTTTTACCCGTAACTCCGAATGAGGTAATTCTAACGCTCAATTTCTCTGTTCGTCAAGCTCTTTTCGATGGGACTATTTTCTATATGGTTTGCACATTCTGAAAATGCCCATTTTGCCCTTTCCCATAAACAGCCCCCTCCGAGAGAGAATTGTTTCCGGCAAATCTTCCCGCGATCGTTTCACACTTCTTCCCGGAGTATTTGTCGCCCCCAGGCAAGCCAACTTCTTATCATGAGCCCCAAACTTGCATGTTGACTTTGCTTGCGCCTCGTGTGTGTGTAGTTATAGTTGTTCCTTATCATTTTCATCAGCAGTTATTCTGTTATGATTATCAGGCATGCTTATGTTTTCATGATATCTTTTGCCATGCTAATTAGAATGTTATTATCGATATTGCTTGGAATTTTAGGACTTATATTTGGATGATTTTGTGGATGACATGTGCTTTTGGATTCTTAGTGGCTATTATGATTGCTATGATGATTGTAATGCACCGTTGATATGCTAGTACTTGGTATTGTAATGTGCTTTAGGCTATAGTTGTTCACTTGAGAAGTTCGGTATTTTACTAAAGCATTTGTATGATGCATGTTCATTTTTGCATCCATGTTCATGATGATGGAGAAGCTAATAAATTGACTTAGTAATAATAAACCTCCTCTGTCATCGATGGGATCGAGTCATAGTGCCACCAAATCGAACTTTTTTTCCAGTGCAGCCACATTTGCCTTTATGGAAATGCCTTAATGTGATCTATCGTCATGCCTCTCGCCGGTGCCTCCAAAGAGGGAAGGTTATGGACGCGCGCTACCCTGATCAGGTAGGCGGGCATAAGCCTTGTGTGCCCATTGTTGTTGTTATGGTACCGGGTCCCCGTTTGGGACTGTTTATGTTTTGGGCCACGACGGTGGTCGTTGTGTCTTTGGTAGACACGGGGCCACCCAGGACTAGCCCAGTGGGGAGTGAGTCGGAGTGGCCAGGAGAGTGTCATGGCAGTAGGTCAGTTTCGTCGGAATGTCATTGGTCCACCCGAATGGGATGACGAGGCCATGGGTTCTGTGGTGTGGGTACAGTGCGCTACCTCTACAAAGTGTTTATAAAGTCTATCGATAGCAAAACAGTTCGTAGTAGGTCACACTATCAGGTCTTGGTCAAAATGGAGGATAAACCTGAAATAATTAAGTTAATGAATGAGGTGTAACAAATAATGTGGTGACATGGACTATGAGATAGTCATGAGAAGTCACGGTGATGCTTTGATATGATCACGAGACAAGGTCTCGGTGAGTGTTGGTCATGGTTGCGATCGCCAGAAAGATCACTGTTGGAGACCAAGTGTTGGTCGTGGTTGTGATCGCCGGAAAGATCACCATTTGGTTACAAGGCAACCCGTTGGTAAGAGAGTCCAAGGGACTCAGTGCACAAGTTTGGTCACATTGCACGAGTAATATGTTGTTATTTGCATTTAAAGAACCATGGCAAAACAGAAGATGGCTGCATAAAGTTAACATGTTATGTCTGCATTGAATATGATCGATAGTTTATTTTCAACATAGTTTCATGATGACATGCCATGCTTGGATTGATTATGCCATGATTGATATGATATGCTATGTTTTGCTATTGCCATGTTAGAAGCATGTTTCGCTATGCCATGTTATTGCCATGATAGTAGATGCTATGATGTTCAAGCTTAGTTGATCTTTATCATGCCATGGTTAGTAATTTATATGAGATAGGTTGTTGCATGCACTTGGTTCTTGCCTTGTCTTCTGCTTGTTTGGATGCTATGTATTTGGTTGTCTTGCAAGTACATTCAATGTACTGACCTGGCGTGTCATGCCAGTTTTGTAGGTCATACCCGAAGTGTTCACTTGACCCGTCGTGCTAGGCCGTAACCTTGCCAGTCCCGTGAGTTGTGGAGCCCAGCCAGAGTTGTTATGTGATACTACTCCGTTGTATCTACTTTTCCAAACACTTTTGCCCTTTTTTGGACTCTAACTTGCATGATTTGAATGGAACTAACCCGGACTGACGTTGTTTTCAGCAGAATTGCCATGGTGTTATTTATGTGCAGAAACAAAAGTTATGGGAATGACTTCAAACTTCATGGAGACTATTTTTGGAAATAATAAAAAATACTGGCAAAAGATCAAGACCAGGGGGCCCACACCCTAGCCACGGGGGTGGGGGGCACGCCTGCCCCCTGGGCGAGCCCCCTACCTCGTGGGCCCCCTGGAGCTCCTCCGACCTCAACTCCAACTCTATATATGTGTGTTTGGAGAGAAAAAAATCAAGGAGAAAGATTCATCGCGTTTTACGATACAAAGCCGCTGCCAAGCCCTAAACTCTCTTGGGAGGGTTGATCTGGAGTCCGTTCGGGGCTCCGGAGAGGGGAATCCATCACCATCGTCATCATCAACCATCCTCCATCACCAATTTCATGATGCTCACCGCCGTGCGTGAGTAATTCCATCGTAGGCTTGCTGGACTGTGATGGGTTGGATGAGATTTATCATGTAATCGAGTTAGTTTTGTTAGGGTTTGATCCCTAGTATCCACTATGTTCTGAGATTGATGTTGCTATGACTTTGCTATGCTTAATGCTTGTCACTAGGGAACGAGTGCCATGATTTCAGATCCGAACCTATTATGTTTTCATGAATATATGAGAGTTCTTGATCCTATCTTGCAAGTATATAGTCACCTACTATGTGTTATGATCCGGCAACCCCGAAGTGACAATAATCGGGACCACTTCCGGTGATGACCATAGTTTGAGGAGTTCATGTATTCACTATGTGTTAATGCTTTGGTCCGGTACTCTAATAAAAGGAGGCCTTAATATCCCTTAGTTTCTGCTAGGACCCCACTGCCACGGGAGGGTAGGACAAAAGATGTCATGCAAGTTCTTTTCCATAAGCACGTATGACTATATTCAGAATACATGCCTACATTACATTGATGAATTGGAGCTAGTTCTGTGTCACCCTAGGTTATGATTGTTACATGATGAAGCACATCCGGCATAATTCTCTATCACCGATCCATTGCCTATGAGCTTTCCATATATTGATCTTCACTTATTTACTTTTTCGTTGCTATTGTTACAATCACTACAAAATACCAAAAACATTACTTTTGCTATCGTTACCTTTTGCTACTGTTACCACTACTATCATATTACTTTGCTACTAAATACCTTGCTGCAGATATTAAGTTTCCAGGTGTGGTTGAATTGACAACTCAGCTGCTAATACTTGAGAATATTCATGGGCTCCCCTTGTGTTGAATCAATAAATTTGGGTTGAATACTCTACCCTCGAAAACTGTTGCGATCCCCTATACTTGTGGGTTATCAAGACTATTTTCTGGCGCCATTGCCAGGGAGCATAACTCTATTCTTTGAGTCACTTGGGATTTATATCTGCTTATCATTATGAAGCACTTGAAAGATCCAAGAACCAAGATTTATCCCTCAACTACGAGGGGAGGTAAGGAACTGCCATCTAGCTCTGCACTTGATTCACCTTCTGTTTTGAGTAAGCTTGCGACACCTAAACCTGCTTCTGCTATTAATTCTGATATGTCGCATATTATTGATGATGCCACTTCTGCTATGCATGATACTTATGATGAAACTACTTCTATGCCTGATACTACTATGCCACTCGGTTAATTTCTTGATGAACAACTCGCCAGGGCTAGAGAGAATGAAATTATTGAAACTGATAGTACTGATGAAAGTGATTATGAAGGCTCTCCTAATAAATATGAATTACCTGTTGTGCCTGAGGGCTATGTTATGGATGAAGAAACTAAAATAGACTTCCTTGCTTGCAATGATAGAAGTGATCTTAAGAAATTATTAGCTAAGCTTAAACAAAAAACTCTGAATGCTAGAATGAAATATGATCCTGCTTATGCTACTTCACCTATCTTTGTTACTGATAAGGATTATGAATTCTCTATTGATCCTGATATAATTACTTTGGTTGAATCTGATCCTTTTTATGGCTAAGAATCTAAAACTATTGTGGCACATCTTACTAAATTAAATGATATAGCCACCCTGTTCACTAATGATGAGAGAACTCACTACTTTATATCCTTAAAATATTTCCGTTATCATTAAAGGGTGATGCTAAGATATGGTTTAATTCTCTTGATCCTGGTTGTGTGCGTAGTCCCCAGGATATGATTTATTAATTCTCTGCTAAATATTTCCCTGCTCATAAGAAACAAGCTGCCTTAAGGGATATATATAATTTTGTGCAAATTGAAGAAGAGAGTCTCCCACAAGCTTGGGAGAGGCTTCTCTAGTTACTTAATGCTTTGCCTGATCATCCTCTTAAGAAAAATCAAATACTTGATATCTTTTATAATGGACTAACCGATGCTTCCAGAGATTACCTGGATAGTTGTGCCGGTTCTGTTTTTAGGGAAAGAACACCGGATGAAGCTGAAATTCTATTGAATAGTATGTTGACAAATGAAAATAATTGGACACTTCCTGAGCCAACTCCTGAGCCTATTCCTAAACCAACTCCGAAGAAAAGGGGTGTTCTATTTCTCAGTCCTGAAGATATGCAAGAGGCAAAGAAATCCATGAAAGAAAAGGGTATTAAAGCTGAAGATGTTAAGAATTTACCTCCTATTGAAGAAATACATGGTCTTAATTTACCGCCTATTGAAGAAATATATGGTTTTAATCCATCACCTATTGAAGAAACACATGGACTTTATAACCTGACACAGGTAGTAAAGGTAAATTCTCTCTATATATATGATAAAGCTGAAATCCCATTTACTAAGTTTGCTAGCCCATGCTTAGATGAGTTTGATAAATTTATGGTTAAGCAAGAAGACTTCAATGCTTATTTTGGTAGAGAATTAAAACGCAGTGTTGATATGCTTGAACACTTGGGTGATTATATGGCTAATGTCAAAGGTGAACTTAAACTTATTAGTAAACATGCTTCTATGGTTACCACTCAAGTAGAACAAGTACTTAAAGCTCAAAATGATTTTCTCAATGAATTGAATAGTAAGAATAAGGACTATGATGTTAGAGTGGCTACTAGAACTAGTAAAATGACTCAGGAACCTTCGTATCCTGAAGGCCACCCTAAGAGAATTAAGCAAGATTCTCAGAGAAATAATATAGATGCACCTAGTCCTTCTAAAAGGAAGAAAAAGAAAAATGATAGGACTTTGCATGCTTCTAGTGAACCTATTGCTGAAACACCTGAGGATCCAAATGATATTTCTATTTCTGATGCTGAAACACAATCTGGTAATGAACCTGAAACTAGTGATAATGTTAATGATAATGTTCATGATGATGCTCAACCTAGCAATGATAATGATATAGAAATTGAACCTGTTGTTGATGTTGATAACCCACAATCAAAGAATCAACGTTATGATAAGAGAGACTTTGTTGCTAGAAAATATGGTAAAGAAAGAGAACCATGGGTTCAAAAACCCATGCCTTTTCCTCCCAAACCATCCAAGAAAAAGGATGATGAGGATTTTGAGCGCTTTGCTAAAATGATTAGACCTATCTTTTTGCGTATGCGATTAACTGATATGCTCAAAATGAATCCTTATGCTAAGTACATGAAACAAATTGTCACTAATAAAAGAAAGATACTGGAAGCTGAAATTTCCACCATGCTTGCTAATTACACTTTTAAGGATGGAATACCTAAGAAGTTAGGAGATCCAGGAGTACCCACTATACCATGCTCCATTAAAAGGAATTATGTTAAAACTGCTTTATGTGATCTTGGAGCCGGTGTTAGTGTTATGCCTCTCTCTTTATATCGTAGACTTGATTTGAATAAGTTGACACCGACTGAAATATCTTTGCAAATGGTTGGTAAATCAACTGCTATACCTATCGGTATTTGTGAGGATGTGCCTGTTGTAGTTGCAAACGTTACTATTTTAACGGACTTTGTTATTCTTGATATTCCCGAGGACGATAGTATGTCTATTATTCTTGGAAGACCCTTTTTGAATACTGTAGGAGGTGTTATTGATTGCACCAAAGGCAATGTCACCTTTCATGTTCATGGTAATGAGCATACGGTACACTTTTCGAGGAAACAACCTCAAGTTCATAGTATTAATTCTATTGGAAAAGTTCCATCGATTATTTTTGGAGGTTTTGAATTTCCTATTCCTACTGTCAAGAAGAAATATGATATTCTAATTATTGGGGATGTGCATGTCCCCGTTGAGGTAACATAGTATTATTCGAAATTTCTCCGGTTCCATGTTATTCAGAATGAGTTTGTTAACAAGACTTGATCAACCTTGTTAATGGATTCCTTTTGATGATCATGAGATGGATGAAGTTAGAAAGCACAACCTTCCGTGCCTTCATTTCACTTTCTGTTATTTATATTAAGTAAAGTAAAAATAGTATTTTCTGTCTGTTATCAGAATTATCCGTGCAATATAAAAATACCCCGAAAATAAAAGTTCTCCAAATGCCCTTAAATTTAAATATGATTTTTCTGGAATATTTGAGATTATTTGGCACTGAGAACACAGCAGGGGGGGCATCCACCTGGCCACGAGGGTGGAGGGCATGCCCTACCCCCTAGGCGCGCCCCTGCCTCGTGGGCCCACTATAACACCCCGCATGTAACTTTCCCAATTTGTACTCCAACTCTTGCCGTTTCCGGCGTTAAGTTAATTTATTTCCTCGGGTTCGGGTTCTTTGTCTCCGTGTGTTGGTATCGTTGTCATGCATCTCATATCATGTCATCATGTGCATTGCATTTGCATACGTGTTCGTCTCATGCATTCAAGCATTTTCCCCGTTATCCGTTTTGCATTCTGGCGTTTCGTTCTCCTCCGGTGGTCATTTCTACCTTTCTTTCGTGTGTGGGGATTAAACATTTCCGGATTGGATCGAGACTTGCCAAGCGGCCTTGGTTTACTACCAGTAGACCGCCTGTCAAGTTTCGTATCATTTGGACTTCGTTTGATACTCCAACGGTTAACTGAGGGACCGAAAAGGTCTCGTTTGTGTTGCAGCCCAACACCCCTCCAATTTGGCCCAAAACCCACCTAAGCCTTCTCCATCATCTAGAGCGTTTGATCACGATCGCGTGGCCGAAAACCGCACCTCATTTGGACTCTCCTAGCTCCCTCTATGCCTATTTAAACACCCCCCCGATTTTCGGATCTCCTTCCTCCCCGAAACCCTAGAAATCGCCCCCACACCGGCCGGACACGTCCGAATCCGGCCGGACGCGTCCGCTCCGCCCCGCCGCCGCCACGTGCCACGCCACCGTTGGCTGTCGCC
>NC_041382.1:494315880-494334012 GCF_002162155.2 Triticum dicoccoides
CCCCGACGCCTCGCGGTGCCGCTCGCCGCCTCCGCCGCGCTCCGGCCGCCGCCCTGACGAGCTCCGCCACCTCTACGACCTCTCCGGCCTCGCCTCGCCCTCGCTGGCCGCTGGCGACCTCGGATCCGCCGGCCGTGAACAGTTCCCGCCGCCGCCTCGGTTCGCGCGCCGGTCAAACCCTAGATCTTAGGGTTGTTTTTTTTCTAAGTCCCTGATATTTTCAGTCCATATGCTCATGTTCTTAGCTCCGTAACTTTGCATCCGTAGCTCCGATTCATGCATATAGCATATCAAAGTGTTCACCTCAGAGAGTACATCATTTCATTCCATTGCATGATTTTCCTTTGAGCTCATCTTGATGCCTGAAATGCTGTTAGAAGGAGGCTACTTGAGTTAATTGTCAGATCTGCTAATCCGTTTAGGTTTTTGTCATTTTTGCCATGATTAATGTGTGCATGATATGCCCTGATGCTCTTCATGTGTTTTGTTAAGGGTTTTGTCATCTTTCCATAGGTGCAACCCATGTATTTTTGTGATGTGTGTGGTGACTTATGCAAGCTTGCAAAGTGGTGCACTTGCTAATTCTGTTTTCAGGGACTTAGTAATTTCACTAAGTCCTTGATCTGTTTAGCTCATGATGCCATATGTTCATGTTGTTTCCTAGTGATCCGTGCCTCTTTTGAGGATGATCAGTAAGGATGTTTTGTTAATATTGTAGTGCTCTATCCATCCTTGTCTTTGTTTGCAATTATGGAGCGCCCTAACTTGAGTCAATCGAGCTCTACTTTTGCTACTTTGTGAATCTGGGCAGATTGTCAACTTGTTTGCAATTTTGCCGATGATGTTGTAGTTGATCCATGCACGCTATGTTATTGTTCTTGCCATGTATAGCTTGAATTTTGTGCCTTCTTGAGGGATGTATGCTTGTCTTGCCATGACTTGCCCCGTGGTGAGTGCATCGAGCTCGTAAACATGCCTACTTGAGTTATATTTCAGCATGTGTCAGTTTTCACTAAGTCTGAAAACTGAATATGTTTTTGCTATGTTCACATGCTTACAATTGTATTTTCTGATCCCTTTTGGCTCAAGGTCACTAAGGGACTTTTGTTAAGATCTTTGAGTAGCTCCATGCCATGCTTTACTTTGCCATGTTCAGATCCTGTAGCATGTAGTTTTGTTGCTCCGAAGAGGGCTACCTGATCTGAAATTCAAGACAAGTGTTAATTTCACTAAGTCTGAGATCTGTTTTCCATATGCATTTTTGCCATGCTTGTTTGAACCTGTTAATGGATGAATTGGCCGTAGCTCAGTGCTAGACTTTTGTTAAGCATCTTGTGTGCATCCCTGCCATGTATTTTGTTGTCATGTTTGGGTGCTGTAACATGTTCATTTCGTTGCATTTAGATGCCTACTTGCTGTAAATCGCAGACCGGTGTCATTTTTGAATCGCTTGCCATTTCCAAACCGTAGCTCCGATTCCGGTGTTCTTTATATTGTTTTCAAGCGATTTCATCTCATCTTTCCAGTGGCACACTTGGAATTCCAAGTTGAGGCCAGGTTCATGTGTTTCCTGTCATATCTTGCATTTTGCATCCCGCATCGCATCCCGCATAGCATATCATCATTGCATTGCGTTGTTTGAGTTTGCACGTGGTTGATTGTATCCTTGTTGCTTGTTTGTCTTGTTTGGGTAGAGCCGAGAGACGAGTTCACTAATGAGGAGCCCGTTGATTTTGCTTTCGAGGATCCAGTCAACTCTGACAACTGTGCAGGCAAGATGATCATACCCTCGAAATCACTACTATCTTTGCTATGCTAGTTTGCTCGCTCTTTTGGTATGCCATTGCTACGATGCCTACCACTTGCTTGCAAGCCTCCCAAATTGCCATGTCAAATATCTAACCACCATGTCCTAGCAAACCGTTGATTGGCTATGTTACCGCTTTGCTCAACCCCTCTTATAGCGTTGCTAGTTGCAGGTGAAGATTGAAGGCGTTCCTTGTTGAAACATCATTTATTTACTTGTTGGGATATCATTATATTGCTATGTTATCTTAATGCATCTATATACTTGGTAAAGGGTGGAAGGCTCGGCCTCTCGCCTAGTGTTTTGTTCCACTCTTGCCGCCCTAGTTTCCGTCATATCGGTGTTATGTTCCCGGATTTTTGCGTTCCTTACGCGGTTGGGTTATAATGGGAACCCCTTGATATTTCGCCTTGATTAAAGCTTTTCCAGCAATGCCCAACCTTGGTTTTACCATTTGCCACCTAGCCTTTTCTTTCCCTTGGGTTCTGCAGACTCAAGGGTCATCATTATTTTAACCCCCCCGGGCCAGTGCTCCTCTGAGTGTTGGTCCAAACTGTCAGCCGCCGGTGGCTACCAGGGGCAACTCTGGGCTGGCCTACCGGAAGTTTAGACAATCTGAGTGTGCCCTGAGAAAGAGATATGTGCAGCTCCTATCGGGATTTGTCGGCACATTCGGGCGGTGTTGCTGGTCTTGTTTTAACCTGTCAAAGTGTCTTGAATTACCGAGATACCGAGTCTGATCGGAACGTCTTGGGAGGAGGTCTATTCCTTCGTTGACCGTGAGAGCTTGTCATGGGCTAAGTTGGGACTCCCCTGCAGGGATTTGAACTTTCAAAAGTCGTGCCCGCGGTTATGGGCAGATGGGAATTTGTTAATGTCCGGTTGTAGATAACTTGAACCTTAATTAATTAAAATGAATCAACTGAGTGTGTTACCGTGATGGCCTCTTCTCGGCGGAGTCCGGGAAGTGGACACGGTGTTGAGTAATGTTTGCGCAGGTGGTTCTCTAGTTTCTCGCTCGCGCTTTGCCTCCTCTTCTCGCTCTCTTTTGCGTATAAGCTAGCCACCACACTTGCTAGTCGCTTGCTGCAGCTCCACTCATATTTTACCTTGCCTTACCTATAAGCTTAAATAGTCTTGATCGCGAGGGTGCGAGATTGCTGAGTCCCTGTGGCTCACAGATTACTATTACACCAGATGCAGGGCCTAATGATTCCGCTCCAGGAGACGCGTTTGAGCTCAAGTGGGAGTTCGACGAAGACTCTCAACGTTACTATGTTTCCTTTCCCGATGATCAGTAGTGGTTCCCAGTTGGGGGTGATTGGGACCGTGTCGCTTGTTGGGTTATCTTTTATTTTGGCGCACGTAGTCGGGCCATGAGTGTTTGGATGATGTAATGTTATTTATGTACTTGATTGACGTGGCGAGTGTAAGCCAACTATGTTATCTCCCCTTTCATTATTATATTACATGGGATGTTGTGAAGATTGCCTAACTTGCGACATATGCCTTCAATGCGATTATGCCTCTAAGTCGTGCCTTGACACGTGGGAGATATAGTCGCATCGAGGGTCTTATACCCACGGTGGCCCTCCTCGACTTATTCTTGCTCCCACACACTCCTTCTTCCTCCCACAAACACCGTTATCCAGCTCAAGCACGAGTTCTAACTCATTTTGCTGCGATTTTCGATCTCCTTGCTCAAAGCACCTCTCACAAAACTGCTATGGAGGATAATTCCTTGGTATGTGACTCCTCCATTGGTCCAATTAGTTTTTGTTCTAGTGCTTTATTCATTGCAAATTTGTGCTGCCTAGGTGACCATGTTCTTGAGCTTGCATGTCAAATTTATATGGTTCCAAGTAGTTCTAATGCATGATACAGGCTCTAGGCACTTGTAGGAGTAGTTGCTATCAATTTTGTTGAGTTTGGTTTACTTTTATTTGAAGTTACTAAAAATTTCAGAATTTTTCAGAAAATAATGAAGAGATTTTTGAGGGGCTCATCGAGCCGAAGCTCGAAGGAAAAGCAAAATGAAGAAGCAGAGAGGCCCAAATATAATCTGCCTCACACCGCGGAGGTTCGGCCGTGTAAATGGCCTTCCGAAGATTTCTTGAGAGCAGTCGGGATTTATGATGATTTTTTTATGAATTGGCTAAGAATGCAGGCCTCACCAACTTCCTCCGCGACCAACGCGAACAGTATCTCTTACTCACCAATACTTTTGTGCAAAACTTCTACTATTATCCTAGGGAATCACCTCCTTCGGTAGAGTTTCATTTATATGATATGGTTAAGAAGATGTCACTATATGAATTTTGTAGGGTTTGCAAAATACCTTTCGAGGGTAGCTTAGAGGAACCACATCGTAGAGATGTGGACGAGTTTATTGACACTATCACTGTAGGGGAAACTAGGACAGTTTCCGATGCAAGAATCACTAGCATACATTTTCCTGTTTTACGCTACTTTGCAATATTTGCTAGTCGTTGCTTAATTGGTCGCGGAAACTGTGGAAACCTTAGTGTTCCTGCTATTTTTATTTTGTTCCATGGTTTATTCCATGATGACTCTGTTAGTACGGGCGGTATTATTGCTAAACGGTTAAGTCTGAACCGTACAAAGGGCCCCATCTTTGGAGGTATCTATGCTTCACGCCTTGTTGCATACTATAATATACCTATTAGGCACTATGAAAAAGAAGAAAAATTGTTGCCTACTGTTTATTTAGATTATAAGAGTATGGTAGCGCATGATTTTATTGTAAAGAATAGGGAAGGGGAGCTTAAATACAAATTGTTCTTTGATAAACGTCATCCTGAGACTATCACTTTGCCTGCTCCTTCCTTGTTTGATTTATCTACAGGCCAGTACCTCGTCTTGCTGGAGGCTATTCATGCCTACCGGAACCCTACATCAGCCATAGAGCCAGAGTCAGAACCACAATTTGATCCTCCACGACAGTCTAATTACCAGTGGGATCCAGAGATGATTGCCAACTAGTGGCCATCAGAGTCTTCTTCTTTGCAGTACGACCCCAACTATTACTTTGGATATTCGCCAGGCCAGCCATGGCCATAGACCAACTTAGGCCAAAAGCCTAAGCTTGGGGGAGTACATATTTCCACCGACATTACATTCATGTTCACACACTCATTGCTAGTTGTCGGTGCTCATACTTTTTCATTGTATCATCCATGTTAGTTTATTTTCTCTTTTTATGCTTTCTTCTTGTGTGTTTGATAAACCTTAAGAAAAACAAAAATAGTTGTAGCTTTTAATTAGTTTACTTTCCATGCTTTTAGTAGTAATTAAAAAGAAAACCCAAAAAGATTTCTTGTTCTTCTTTTGCTTGTTGGGAGCTTTCCTGTGTATATAGTTTTATTTCTTTTCTTTTCTTTGGGGTCGATAGGAGAAGATCATGATTAAATTGCTGAAGTGGCTCTTATATGCATTATTGTTGATTTAACCAAGAGTCCATATTGCCTTGTCTTCTCCTGTTTATTGAATGATTGCAGATTCCAGCTTAGTCCAATGCACGTGCACTGTTATTATTATTCACATCATTCGGTCATGCAAGTGAAAGGCAATTATGACGATATATGATGGACTGATTGAGATGGAGAAGCTGGTATGAACTCGACCTCTCTTGTTTTTGTAAATATGATTAGTTCATCGTTCCTGATTCAGCCTATTATGAATAAACATGTTTGCAATGACAATTAGAGATTATAGTTGCTTATGCCATGCTTAATTAGCTAGGGGCTTATAATGGTTTACCTTGCATGCCAACATGCTATTAAAGTGGTTGTGATGTGGTATGATAGGGTGGTATCCTCCTTTGAATGATTTAAGTGACTTGACTTGGCACATGTTCACGCATGTAGTTGAAACAAATCAACATAGCCTTCACGATATTTATGTTCATGGTGGATTATATCCTACTCATGCTTGCACTCAATGTTCATTAACTTTAATGCATGTTCATGGCTGTTATCGCTCTCTAGTTGGTCGTTTCCCAGTATTTTGCTAGCCTTCACTTGTACTAAGCGGGAATACTGCTTGAATAAATCTTGCACACTAAGTTATTTGCATTGCACTGGTTGGATCATGATGATATTAGTGAGACTAACTATTGTGGTATCACTTGTGATCCGAGAGTGATCATTGTTTGGTTACGAGGTAACCAATTGAACCAAGTATGGTTCCATTCGTGATTCGTCGTGAGCACTGTTCGGTTGCGAGGCAACCTGTTGGTAAGAGAGTCCGAGTGACTCGGTGCACAAGCTTGATTTCACTGCATGAGTAGCATGTTATTGTTTGCATTTAACTTGATTAAATGTCATGGTATTGTTTGTCATTATGGTTCTATTTGCTGTGAGCTTGCAAGTACATTCAATGTACTGACCTGACGTGTTATGCAGATTTCAGGAAAGTCTAACTGGATCGGAGTGCTGCCGTGTCTAGACCGTGTCCACATCGGTGTCCCTGTGCTATGGAGTCCCGCTACGTCGTTGTTCCATTGCCGTGTAGATGTCATGCTCGAGGCCCCTTTTCTGTTCACTAAATAATGTACATATTGTTCGGCCGCATCGAGTGTGCCACTTGGCCTCGCAACTTGATGTAATGTCCCACTATGCTTCCACTAGTTTCAATAAAGCGGTGATTTCTGTACCAAGATGTTGTGTGTTGCCAGAAGACATGATCTCTCGGTTGGCAATGCAAGGTAAAACGGTCGCTCTGAGTCGGGGTGCCACACTTCTTGGTTCAATTCTACACTGCGACTTCCAATTGTCGTGGGTAGAATTTTGTATTGTTGTGCATGTGAGGAATAAATTGAATTTGGCTACACTTAATACATGAGAAACATATACAAGTGCTATATTTCCTAGTTCTTAATCATGCTTGGTTTGGATAAATGGGTTTTCCATGTGGCTTGAATTAATCTGATGAATCTGCGATGTGCTTATTTTTCATTAACATATTTTACTGATAGCATGCGAACTCTTACTTAACCTGATGACTAACTACCTTATATGTGTTGCATGGAAACAATGGGAAGCACTAAGGTTTACAATCGAGGTTATCACATGCATGGTCCGTTGTCTAATAGCACATTATTGGGAAATTGCAGGAACCATTCTAATATTTTGGTTTTTAACAATTTGGTCTTGCACATGTAGGTCCTGCTGTCAGAGGTTTTGACCCACTGTTCGACCCTTTTTTGCATATGGGGAAATGAGTTGTCCATGAATATCAGTCAAGTCAAGAAACTCAGAAAGATTGTTAGGATAAAGAAATTAGCCACAAAAAACAACAAGATCTTTGTCTGCACAATGAAGACATCAGTTCACTACAGGATGGTACTAACTATTATACCTTGCCTTTTTTATTCCTTTGCCCCATTTCCAATATAGAGAAGATATTTATGCACATCCTTGTTTTCAGGCCTTTCCAAAGCAGTTCACTGATGATTACCTCTTAAACCACTTGTATGGTCAGGAGGTGAGGAAGGTATTCATACAACACCCACAGTTCAATATTGAAGTGTTCCTGAAGAGGACAAAGGATGGACGGTCAATCATCCACAGGCACTGGCCTAAAGTTACAAAGACCTTCAACATCAATGAAGGCTTAATATTCGCCTTCTGCTTCAGCAGTTTTCCAGATGAGATACATCTGTCTATGTACCGTCTATGATGCTAATTTCAAAAGGTTATAGATGTTGCATGTGAAACTTGGTCCTAGTGTAGTTGTGTGATGGGGTAGCTAAGTGCTGAAGTTATATGATGTTGTACTATGATGTATTTCAATTATGAAAATGAAATATATTGTGTGCATAATATGAAATGTCAATTAGATTAATAAATGGATTATGAATAATCAGATAATTAGCCTGCTAATTGGGTTTTGCTATTGCAAACAGTTGTTGAAAAAATACCGTGGGCAATGACCTCAGGCAACGCACACAATTTCTAGGAATAAACCTTGTTGCATCAATGAACAATCACACACGACTTTCTCTTGAAAACTGTTTTCGTTAGGCCACCTCGCGCAAACATTTACCACATAAAAACTGTGTGTGATGGACAGCCTTTGCTACACAGTTTCTTCTACGGACCGTTTGTGATGCATTCAATAACACAAATGATTTAACGGGAAAAATTGTGTGTGATGTACCTGTGAACGGAAACATTTTCCTTGGAGCGATTGTGTGAGATGTACATACGAACGGAAATGTTTAGCGGGGACTGACTGTGTGGGATGCACTTGCGACCAGAAACAATTTCACCGTATAATTGTTTTTTAGCTCTACTGTCCGTATTTTCATATTTGAGCGCTCGCCGCTTGCACACGACCTCATTTTGCCGAGCGTGTGTGCCAGGAGGGCATATCCCCGACGGTTTTTAGGTCATGTGGGAAGGACCCTCCTATAGCCCACACTCACTAGGCGACGGTTTCAAATGTTGTCGGGGAAAGGGGTTAAAAACCGTTTGTATAGGAGCGACGCATACCAGTGAGTCTTAGATGTAGAGTACCTATTCTCAATGGAGAGTACTATAACTTTTGGGGAGATGAATTGCTTGATATCTTTGATGAATTTAACTTGAGCAAGTATATTCATAGCCGCCATGTGCCTCTCATTGACCCCTTGCACCCAACTCCTGAAGAAGAAATTGACATGCTTCATAATCTTAGAACCGTCAATCTTATCACTAGAGGGTTACCTAAAATTGTGCTCGGTTGTATGCAAAACTTTGGGTGTGCTTATACCTTGTAGAAAGACTTGGAAAAGCAGTATCCAAATTACTCTCTAAAGAATCTTGATGAGATTCTTCACAATACTATTGCTTTCCATAAGATGAATCCTAGTGATCCTAGATTTGATGAGTGTATTTATGAGCTTCGTGACCCCATGCATGATAAAGGAGATGTTAGAACCATTAGCAATATAATATAAGAAGCCATTCGAATTCATTCTCTTGAACATTGTCATAACCATGGAACTAACACTGGTGCGCGTCGGTCCTAAACAAACGGTTTTTAACCCCTTTCCGCGATGGCATTTGGAACTTGTAATGCCCTCGATGCGGCTATATCTCCCACGTGTCGAAGCACGACTTAGAGGCATAACCGCATTGAAAGCAATGTCGCAAGTGAGGTAATCTTCACACAACCCATGTAATACATAAAGGAAAGAGATACATAGTTGGCTTACAATCGCCACTTCACACAATACATGAATATAACATTATCAACCAGATACACACAAGGTCCGACTACGGAACCCAAAATAAAAGAAGACAACCCCAAATGCTACACAGATCCCCGATCGTCCTAACTGGGCTCCACTACTGATCAACTGAAATGAAAAAACACAATGAACGAGATCTTCAATGAGCTCCTCCTTGAGCTTGGTTGCGTCACCTGTACGGTATCATCGAGCACCTGCAAACTGGTTTTGGAAGTATCTGTGAGTCATGGGGACTTAGCAATCTCACACCCTCGCGATCAAGACTATTTAAGCTTCTAGGAAGGGTAAAAGGTATGAGGTGGAGCTGCAGCAAGCGACTAGCATATTTGGTGGCTAACATTCGCAAATGAGAGCGAGAAGAGAAGGCAAAAGCATGGTCAAACAACTATGATCAAGAAGTGATCCTAGAACAACCTACGTCAAGAATAACTCCAACACCGTGTTCACTTCTCGGACCCCGCTGTGTATTTTAGTTAAGATAAACTTCAGGTTTTCTACAACCGGACATTAACAAATTCCCATCTGACCATAACCGCGGGCACGACTTTCGAAAGTTCAATCCCTGCAGGGAGTCCCAACTTAGCCCATCACAAGCTCTCACGGTCAACGAAGGATATTCCTTCTCCTAAGACAATCCGATCAGACTCGGCATCCCGGTTACAAGACATCCTCGACAATGGTAAAACAAGTCCAGCAAAGCCGCCCAAATGTGTCGACAAATCCTGATAGGAGCTGCACATATCTCGTTCTCAGGGCACACTCAGATGAGACTAGCTACGAGTAAAACTAACCCTCAAGTTTCCCCGAGGTGGCCCCGCAGGCAGCTCAGTTCGGACCAACACTCAGAGGAGCACTAGCCCGGGGGGGTTAAAATAAGATGACCCTCGGGAGCACGACTCCCAAGGGAAAAGTAGGTGGTGGTGAGGCGAATGGTAAAACCAAGGTTGGGCCTTGCTGGAGGAGTTTTATTCAAAGCGAACTGTCAAGGGGTTCCCATTATACCCAACCGTGTAAGGAACGCAAAATTCGGGAACATAACACTGATATGACGGAAACTAGGGTGGCAAGAGTGGAACAAAACACCAGGCATAAGGCCGAGCCTTCCACCCTTTACCAAGTATATAGATGCATTAATTAAATAAGAGATATTGTGATATCCCAACAAAATATCCATGTTCCAACAAGGAACAAACTCCAATCTTCACCTGCAACTAACAACGCTATAAGAGGGGCTGAGCAAAGTGGTAACATAGCCAAACAACGGTTTGCTAGGACAAGGTGGGTTAGAGGCTTGGCTTAACAATATGGGAGGCATGATAAGCAAGTGGTAGGTATCGCAGCATGGGCATAGCAAAAGAGCGAGCAACTAGCAAGTAAAGATAGAAGTAATTTCGAGGGTATGGTCATCTTGCCTAAAATCCCACAAGGAAGAAGAACGAGTCCATGAAGAAGACAAACGGATGTAGTCGAACGGGTCCTCACAATCACGACGTTACCGGAACCAACCCGAAGAAGCAACACCGGAAAGAAGCACACAACATAGTAAACAACCAACACATGAACATGGCATGATATGCGGGATGCGGTATGCGGTGCATATGCATGATTTGCAAAGGAATGATTGAACCTGGCCTCAACATGGAAATCCAAGAGTGCCACTAGAAAGGTGAGGCGATTTCGGTCGAAATCGATATAAAGATCACCGGAATCGGATGCACGGTTTGGAAATGGCAAGCAAAACAAATATGGCATCGGTCTGCGATAATCAGCAAGTAGCCTTCTAAATGCATCAAGATAAATATGCTACAGCACTCAAACATAACAACAAAATACATGGCAGGGATCCACTCATGAAGCTTGACAAAAGATGAACACTGAGCTACGGCTAATTCACTCAATAACAGGTTCAAACAAGCATGGCAAAAGCGCAAACGATAACAGGTTACAGGATCATATCATGGCAAATCAAGGCATGTCATGAAGCTACTCTAAGCATATAACAAAAGTCCCTTAGTGACCTTGAGCCAAAAGGGATCAGAAAATACAATTGCAAGCATGTGAACATAGCAAAAACATAAACAGATTCAGACTTTGTGAAAAACTGGAGCATGGCAAAACAGATAACGAGTAGTCATGTTTACGAGAACGATGCACTCACTGCAAAGCATGGCATGACAAACTAAGCATACACCCATCAAGAAGACATGGCATAGAAGCTAGACATGGCAAGGACAACATCATAGCATGCACGGATCAATAGCAACAACCTCGGCAAAATCGCTAAACAAAGACATGGATGGATCATAGCATGCCAGGAACACTTTATAGCAAAAGTAGAGCTCGATTGACACAAGCTAGGGTTCTCCATAATTTCAAACAAAGACATGGATGGATAGAGCACCACAATATTAACAAAACATCCTTACTGATCATCCTCAAAAGAGGCATGGTTCACTAGGAAACAACATGAACATATGGCATAACAACAAAATCAGGACAAGGACTTAGTGAAATTCTAAGTCCCTGAAATCAGCATCAACGGGTAGGCTAGTTTGCAAGCTTGTGCTAGTCACCACAAAGATCACAAAAATACATGGCAAGCACCTCTGTAAAGATAACATGGCATTCCACCAAACACATGTAGAGCTCGGGATCATAGCATGCACAGATTAATCATGGCAAAAATGACAAAAGGCCATTTGCTGAAGCAGATCTGACATAATCATCACATAGCCCTCTTCCAACAGCATTTCGGGCATCAAGATGAGCTCAAATGCAAATGATGCAATGAGATGAAATGATGTACTCGTCGAGACGAACATTTTGATATGCTACACGCACGAATTGGAGCAACGGGTGCAGAGTTATGGCATGCGGAAAAATGCTAAAAGATTAGGGTTCGGAGAGAAAAAGTCAACCCGAGGAATGGATCTGAATCTGGATCTCGCGGTTACTATAGATGCGTGCGGCCCGAGGTTCGTCGGCGCCGGAGTTCGTGGTCGCGGACTTGGCGCTCGCTGGAGGGGGAAGGGGTCGCTGGAGTCGTCGAGGTCCAGCCCGGAGAGCTCGAGGACGGCATGGAGGCAGCGCCGGCGCGACGATGGCGGCTCGGTCGCCGGACTGGGAGCGGGGCCGGTGGAGCTGCGGGTCGCTGGAGCGACGATGGCCTCGCAGATGGCGCGCGGCGACCGGAGCAGGTGGCGGGCGACGCGCCGGAGCGGAGGAGAGGCGCGGGCGCGGGCGGAGGAGAGGCGGTGCCCTCAGGCCCGGTCGCCGCGGAGGAGGGCCGGCCGCGGGCTTCCGCGGGCCGCGGCGGCGCGGGGAGAGAGAGGAGGCGGGGCGCGGTGATGTGGCAGCGCGGGATAGGTGGAGGGAGGCAACGGCGCTGAGGTGGCAGTCGGCGATTGGCCGGGGTGAGGTGGCCGGGCGAATGGACACGTCCGGCGGCGGTGGGGAGTTTGTCCGGCAGCGCAGGGAGCGGGGCTAGGGTTTCATCTGCGCGAAAAATTCGGAGGGAGACACATATTTATAGGTAGAGGGAGCTAGGAGAGTCCAAATGAGGTGCGGTTTTCGGCCATGCGATCATGATCGAACGACCGAGATGATGGAGGAGGTTTAGGTGGGTTTTGGGCCACTTTGGAGGGGTGTTGGGCTGCAACACACACGAGGCCTTTTTGGTCCCTCGGTTAACCGTTAGAGTATCAAATGAAGTCCAAATGGCACGAAACTTGACAGGCGGTCTACCCGTAGTAAACCAAGGCCGCATGACATGTCTCAGTCCAATCCGAGAATGTTTTGCACCCGCAGACGAAAAGAGGTAGAAAGGGGCACCGGGGAACATAGGAGCACCGGATTGCAAAACGGACAATGGGGAAAATGCTCGGATGCATGAGACAAACATGTATGCAAATGAAATGCACATGATGACATGATATGGAATGCATGACATGCAAGCAATGACAAGGCAACAACAGCGAATAACTGGAAGACACCTGACACATCGGTCTCGGGGCGTCATAGAACCGTCACCAAGTGAGTGTGGGCGATAGGGGGTCCTTCCCACACGACCCAGAAACCGTCGGGGATATGCCCTCCTGACACACACTCTGCAAAATGAGATCGTGTGCGACCGGCGAGCGCTGAAATATGGAAATACGTATAGTAGAGCTAAAAATACAATTATACAGCGAAATTGTTTCCGGTCGCAAGTACATCCCACACAGTCAGTCCCTGCCAAACGTTTCTGTTCATATGTACATCCCACACAATCGCTCCAAGGAAAATGTTTCCATTCATAGGTACATCACACACAATTTTTCCCATTAAATCATTTGTGATAGCATTGCCATTGCACACGATATTAATAATTTTATCGTTTGCGTTATTGTATGCATCACACACGGTGCATAGAAGAAACTGTGTGGCAAAGGCTGTCCATCACACACACTTTTTATGTGGTAAACGTTTGCGCAAGGTGGCCTAACGCAAATAGTTTTCAAGAGAAAGTCGTGTGTGCAGTGGAGATTGAACGCACACGTAGTGGATCATAGAAACATTTCTGATCTCCACGTATATCGTAGATGTTTTGCTTTCGCAAACCGTGTGCAGTGTAATCCCTAATTTAAAAATCACATGTTTTGAATTTGAAAGTAGGCAATCACTTATTTCATATCAAACCATGTTTATTACAAATATAGGTTTAACCACGAATCCATAATTCGATGCACAGGTACATATACTGAAGAACTACAGAAGCACCAAGTAAAGAATGATGAACCACAGTTGTACTAAAGACTATAAAGAGAGAGGCGAAAGACATTCTGGTTGCTGGAGAAGGTGAAGCGGAATGCCCATACTGTGCCCTCCTCCATGTGTAATGTGCGCATGACTCTAGGCCAACCCCTTGTGATGGCTGCCCGTCCATCCTTCACTATCTTCATTAGGACTTCTCGATGCTCATTGTAGTCTAGCTGAAATACTTTAACCTTCATTGCGTGTGCACCAATCATGTACTTTGCGAGGTAATCTTGAGTGAACTACTTCAAGAACCACTGGGAACGAAAAAGATTCAGACATTGTTGTCTAACAACTCATTATGGGAAGTAAAAAGAGAAGGCTGCAGAGTTTGTAGTTACCATCCTACAGCTCACTATTGTGTTGGATAGAGCATAAAAAATAATTTGCTTGCCACCATTCGTATCTTTTTGCTAATAATCCTTATCAGTTTCCTCACTTGATGCTTGTTCATCAATATCTCATTGCCCCATACGCAAAAAGGGTCGATGCGTGGATCCTTGCCAAGGGCATATGCACCTACAAGCAACAAGTCAATATTAGAAGCTAACTAGTATCCAGGCCTGGATCTATATGCACTACATTATGGAACGACGGGGGGAGTACAAGCCGACGGATGAAGCTAACCTCGGCGAAAAATGGTGGCCACTCCTGTTGTTGTCTTGCATAAGTAGTGGAAGGGCATGATAAGTACATCAATCTTAACATCAAACAAATATAGCAAAGGTAAACAACATCATCTCCAAATGATAGCTTGAATGTGTTGGTTTCAGCATGCTGTTAAAGCAGATATAAAATGGAAGGCAATGTTACCGACAGCAGGCTTAACAACCATCAAATATTGCAATTCAAACTGGTATGGTTGAAAATTAATAGAACGTAGGTAATGCTTAAACATCACACTAGATAAATGTGTAAAACTGAAATAAAGGGCATGTGTTAACTACACCAAGAATAACTGGAACCAAATATAGCCGTTCAAACTGGTATTGATGTAGTCGAGCGGCACAGTTCCGACTTGCACATAATGAACAACACATTGTGAATGACTGAAATAAACAAGGCATAAATGACCAGTATAACAACCAAATATAGCCATTGAAAATTGGATAGAGTCTCACTGCAACCAACCTAACAAGCAAATACAGATAAACAGGGCTTATGCTTGAAAACTGGACAAATGCTCACTGCAACCAACTTAACAAGCAGATAAAGATAAACAAGGCATCTGCTTGATAACTGGACACATGCTAAAAAAGCAACCTAACAACCAAATATAGATAAACAAGGCATCTGCTTGATAACTGGACAAATACTCATCTGCAACCAAACTAAGAACCAAATACAGATAAACAAGGCATTTGCTCTATAACTGAAAAAATGCTCACTCCAACCAATCTAACAACCAAATACAGATAAACAAGGCATCTACTTACTATAAACAACCAAATATAGCCATTCGTGAAACTGAAGTGGACAATTCATACTTAAAACATCACATAGACCTATTGAACAATACATTTTTGCATAACTGAAATAATTAAACATGACACAGTTAAAGCACCGCATGGCAAATGCTACTACAACAAATGGTACGGATTGGCAAGCTAGAAAAGGTAAGATTTGCTGATAGAATGTTGCCTCACATTTCATGGATGGGATCCTTCCAGTTGGAAGAGCACATACCCATGGTGCGCTCTCTGATGTCACAGATGGGCTGTTTCACCTTGGAAGAACCTTCGATGGTGCCCTCCTCGTGGTCGTGGTCGATGAGATCTGACTTGGCAATTGAGGATCCCATGCAGCCACCATAGAACGTGTCCTTCAGAAGTGACAAAATGGGCTTGATGGTGTATAAAGCTCACAAATCCTTGTCCGCTTGGCGGAGGAGATCAGCGGCAGGGCCGTCGAAGAGATCGACGGTGGTTGAACCAGAGGGGTTGGGGATGGACCACTTAACCTGTGACATGGCCCGCATGAAGCCATCGGTGTGGACGAGCTTGATGTCGTAGCCAGCTTTCCCGAGATACAGTAATACACTAGCCCGCTGAGATGAAGCCTTCGGCATGGTAACGTAGTTAACGTCTTTGCCATCTTCCATGGAGATGTGTTGCTCCGGGATCAATAGGTCGGGGCGAACAGTGGCCACCTCGCCAACGTTTGCCGGAGAGGCCATGATAAACCTCTTCTTGGCCGAACGCTCGTTGGGCTTCCCAAGATACGTGCTCGAGCTTAGGCTGCGACATTCTGGAGCAGGGGATGTGGATCTGGCCGGGAGGGACACCGCATGGCTCATCTAAAAACTCAGGGGAGTGAGGCAACGGTATGGGAATCACTGGGTAACCTGAACTTTATTATCTAAGCTAGGAGGAACGGGCAGACCGATAGGGGTTGGCGGCGGCGCCGGCGGCGGCCACGAGCTAGGGTTCGAGGGGGGCGGGGGGCGGGTGGGGGACAGTGGAGGGGGGGTGTTTGAGGATACGCCGCGGCTACTGAAATTTTTAGTAATGGCGGGTGGAGATGGTGGTGGACGAGGGAGGGCGACGGTTCAAATGCCTCGGCTACTGCAATTTTACTATATGGTCGGTGCTGGAGGAGTGTGGGCGATGGTTGTAGTACGACGGCTACTAAAATTTGGGTAAAGGAATTGATGCGGGGCGGGAGTGCCCAAGATCGCGCACGATCCAATAACAATATGCATGTATGATAATAAGGAAAAGTGGCACGGATCCGCCGATTTTTGCAATGCTCAAGGCGGGTAGTTTGTTTTTATATTTCTAGCTAGCTGGTCTATCGCACACGATTCATCCTAATTTCCAAATAAACTTACCCGCCTTTAGCTTGCACAGGTGGTGGTTTTACAACGCACTTGCATCGCACACGGTTAAGCCAATACCTCGATCCTTTGCTCGCGCTTGCACGATTGTGGTGATTTCAGCGCACTTGCATCGCACACAGTTGAGCCAGTACCTCCACCTTAATTTGCTCGTGCTTCCGCGGTCGTGGTGATTTCAGTGCACTTGCAGCACAAACGGTTGAGCCAGTACCTCCACCTTAATTTGCTCACGCTTGCACAGGCTGGTGATTCACATCGCACTTGTATCGCACACGGTTAAGATATTATACCCATGTCCGTTGAGGGTCACATAGTCTTTGCAGCAAAAAATAACATTAAAGAGGGTTAAAAGACAGCCGCACCAGCATGTGGCCCAAATATATATGAGTGAAAAGGGTGGTCTGTGATGTTCAAAATTCCAATGCACAACTTTGACCCCGCGGGCCCACAGTTGGGTGCGTCGTTGAAGATCGATGAGAGGGGCCAGAAGTCAAGAACCACCTGGAAGTGGCCAAATATATGTACAAATATTGGGGATGTTTAAAAGTTCAAATACACAATGCATAACTTTGGTGGCACCTGCCTCGCAAACCCGAAAGCACCCTAACAACCACCTAGCTAGGATATATATATTGACATAATGTCGTACCTATCTAGGATGCTTGGCCCACCACCTCCCACTTCGTGTCAACGGGGCGGATGCACGTAATGGTCGATACTTTGGTCATACATGCCTGTCGCCATGACCTACCATAAGATGGACCAATGAATCTATCATTTGGTCAAATGATAGTTGTTGTTGTCGATAAACCGCCTGGGCCAATAGATTGAGCCATCATAAAAATCGCACGAGAGGGACCACAAAACCAACACCTGTTGTATGCGGCCCAAAATGATGTACGTTGGGAAGGGGTGATGTGTGTTTTCAATATAGAATAATATACAATTTAGATGTGGTGCCTACCTCTCGATACAGACAACAACCATGAAGGCAAGGTAGTTAAGGACGAGATACGTATGCAGGGTTTGATGTAGGTCGAACCCAGCAATCCGAGCATCTAGGAGGGAATCCTGACAACGCATGAGCTCGAGCTTTGGTTGACCAACATTTGACGGTGACCGGCCGTTACACGAACTAGGAGGAATCCATTCATGGCCAACACATACCCCTCATTATCGGTCAAAGGGATTATATATATACACTCGGGGAGCCCACAGATATCCATGTCATCACAAAAAACTGCACAAGGGAGACATGGTCGATCAGAAGACCCCGTATACACTGCATGTGGCCCGAAAATATGTATGGGTACGATGGTGTATGATGTGTTTAAATCCCAAATGCACAACTTCGATGGGCCACGCCAACTACATTACAAACCGAACATCGTACCCGACTCCAAGCCTGGTTCAATACCTATGATGTCAGTTTCCCAACTT
>NC_041382.1:494334249-494357598 GCF_002162155.2 Triticum dicoccoides
GCTCAAACTTTATTTTGTCTAGCATGGGACACATCTATATATATCTATACATCTATATCTATACACCTATGTAGTGTGCGAGTAACTTTGAAAGTTGCTCGTTGGATGAAGCCAAGCCGATAGTACAGAGATGGCAAATCCGAGCACTATTGGTCGTTGGATATCATTTACATTGCACCAGATTCTGCCACATGTACAATCTAGAAGACTCCATGGTTGAACTTAAGCATAATGCACAAACCTCAAAACACAAGCACTTCTCCTTTGTTCTCTAGAATCTTCCATATCTTAATTACCGAAACCTTTTTTTCTAAATGAATTGTCACTTTTTGTTTTTACCTTTACAATGCACAATTCCATGAATCTTAAAATAGTTTTTTTATAAAACTAATTGATTTTGGATGAGATGAACTATAAGAATTAAACGAACATCTACATCATGCATATCTGGGAGAAGATGCGGGAAACCGATGAGAGGAGTGGCGAGAAACGATAGCCTGTTTTGAATGAAAACCTAGTAGAGAAGGAAGCGTGAGCTACATGACGCATGCGCACAGTGCTTACCCATGTACTGCATGTGCCGTCGAAAGGGCTTAGGGTTGCCATTTGATCTGGGAGCATCCAACGGTGCACACGTACGATCCGTGGGGTTTGGGTTTTGGCCAGTCAGAACACATGACTCAGATCGCGCACGCAGCGGGGGGGGGAGGGATATCATACGGAAACCAACATTCGGTGGAAACCGGTGAAAACCATGAGAAAAAAGTGTTTTGAAGTTTTAAAAAAAATCCAAAAAATGCGGGATGTTAAGAGGATGATGTTTTATTGCCACACAAAATTTCAAGTTGAAACACATTACGAGATGTGAGCAATGAAAAAGACAAAATCAATGTCGAATAGTGCCGAATAGTAATGTCACTATTCAGGGCGGAATTTGTCTTTTTCATAGCTCACATCTCGTAATGTTTTTCAACTTGAAATTTTGTGTCGCAATAAAACATCAACTTCTTAACATCCCACTTTTTTCCAGATTTTTATGAAACTTTAAAATATGGTTTCCACGAAGTTTTCATTGAATATCGGCTTTCGTTAGTGAACCATGTGCTAGTTGAAAACATTTCGTGAGAAGAATCTTGGTTTTTAAATCCCCGTAAATCGAAAACTAAGCTGAAAATCGTGAAACCTGCCATGGTGTCACGACATGGCACTTATATGTCGAGGTATTTTTTTCGTCCATTGTGGCGCAAGTTTTATTACAAGCCTCTTACAAACCGGAGCTTCTCTCAAAGAAGCCTTGTGGTTCCGATAGGGAAACGTGTCCCTCTTGTGGGCGAAACGTAATCACTGCCTCTTTTCGCCTTGTATTTTCTTCTATGAGCAACATGGAACGACAGGATATCCATGCTGAAATTTAAACTTATTCATGGTTCGTTTGGCCTTTTATACACTAATTGAGTTTCCTAGGCATTTAATGTCCATCATTCAAATCTTAACTACAAATACATGCTCCAGTTCACTAAAATGGCTAGAAAAATTATACATGTGTCCTTGGGTGCATGTTTAGGTCCCATGCCAGGAATGGGAACGAATTACAACTATACCAGTGTCATGGCTCGTCCTCAAACATTTCTAATATCGGTTTTTAAGTCCCCATAAATCCTAAACTCACTAGAAAGTCATCAAAGGTGGCATGGTGTCACGTCATGGCACATATATGTCGTGGTAAAAACATTCTCCAATTTGGGCCAAGCTTTAATACAAACCTCTTACAAAAACTGGAGCTTCTCTAAAAGAAGCCTCGTGGTTCCGATAGGGAAACGTGTTCCCCTTGTGGGCGAAACGTAATCACTGCCTCTTTTTGCCTTGTATTTTCTTGCACGGGCAACATGGAATGACAGGATATCCATGCTGAAATTTAAACTTATTCAGGGTTCGTTTGGCCTTTTTATACACTAATTGAGTTTCCTAGGCATTTAATGTCCATAATTCAAATCTGAACTACAAATACATGCTCTAGTTCCCCAAAATGGCTAGAAAAATTAGACATGTGTCCTTGGGTGCAGGTTTAGGTCCCATGCTAGGAATGGGAACGAATTACAACCGTACATGTGTCATGGCTCGTCCTCAAACATTTCAAATCTCGGTTTTTAAGTCCCCATAAATCCTAAACTCACCAGAAAGTCATCAAAGGTGGCATGGTGTCACGTCATGGCACATATATGTCATGGTAAAAACATTTTCCAATTTGGGCCAAGCTTTATTACAAACCTCTTACAAAAACTAGAGCTTCTCTCAAAGAAGCCTCATGGTTCCGATAGGGAAACGTGTCCCCCTTGTGGGTGAAACATAATCACTGCCTCTTTTCGCCTTGTATTTTCTTCTATGGGCAACATGGAATGACAGGATATCCGTGCTGAAATTTAAACGATAATCGCTGCCTCTTCTCGCCTTGAACTTTTCTGTCTACAGGCAACATAGAATAACAGGAGTGTCGGGCTGAAATTTGAAATGTTCAGGGTTCGTTTGGCCATTGTGTGTGTGTATATATATATATATATATATATATATATATATATATATATATATATATATATATATATATATATTACTAATTACTAAGTGTTCTATGCATTTAATGTAGTCCATAATTCAAATTTGAACTACAACCACATGCTCTAGTGAAGCAAAATGGGTGGGAAATTGTACATGTGTCATTGGGTGCATGTTTAGGTCTCGTTTGAGGAATGAGAATGAATTACAAACTTGTCGTCATCCTGAAACATTGAGAATCTTGGTTTTTAAATCCCAGTAAATCAAAAAGTCACCCAAAAAACAAGAAACTTGGCATGGTTTCATGACATGGCACATATATGCCGTGGTAAAAAAATCGTCCAGTTTGAGAAGAGGCGCACACATTAGTAGCCAACGAAGTCCTTTTTGAAACAAAAAGCTGACACGTTAATATCACAAACGCTTGTATTATATTTACCGTGTCGAAATTTAACCATACTCGGTGGCATGCGTGTTGCTGTTTGATTAGACGGGACGAGCGCGAGAAGTCCGCCGTGTAGGCTCGACGGGACGCGTGCGAGCAGTCCACCGCGCAGGCTTGATGGGACGCGTGCATCCTGTCCACCTCGCAGGCTTGGCGAGACATGTGCGAGCAGCAAGGGCACCCATGCTCACCGGGAAGAGAGCTCTTTGACCTCCATGCACCAGCCGCCGCCCGCCTCGCTCACAGCTTCTCCATTAATGTGTTAATTAAAGCACCTGGACGGAGGGTGTTTGCTTGTGATCCCATGGCAACATTTGCTTTCTTCGTGTTTTCAACTCGTATTCCGCCCTAATTTAAATTGCCACATAGGGCAATGGATAATATGACCACAAATAAAATAGCAACGAATAATACGACGACAAATTTACAATGGTGCAGATAATAATTGTCTTACATATTCTGGATAATTTAAAATGCCACATGCGGCAAAGCCCGGAAGACACGGGGGCAAGAGTGTCAGGACCCCGACTCAATGCCACATCGATCTAGCATGTAACACCTCATATCACTTTGCGGCCTCACGCACGGTATTCCCACGGGTGTCGCCTTACCTTAGCCCGGAACCGTTTGCGCCTTTTGGCACACGTATATGACAGTGTCGCTAGCATCCATATGATAAGGAGCCCGGGCTGACATGGCTAGTCGTAAATCCAAAGTGGCACAGACTTACAGGGACAGGCATCCATGACCCAGCATCGAACGTGTCGGTCATCAACGAGTGAATCCAGGCTGTAGCACTGGGCTAGCAGGACTCCGGTGAACCGGGCTGTAGCAGGCTAACAGGACTCCGGTATTCATCGCGTGACATTTCCCCGAAGGGACAGACACAGGAACGAAGAAGGACACATGCCGGCCAGCCTAAGTGTTCCGGAGCAGTAGCAAGCTACCATGGCTCGGTGGAAACACTAGGAGACATTTCCCGGTAAGAGAGGCTACTAAAGATAAACAACTAGATAGTCAGATCCCACACATACCAAGCATTTCAATAACATACACACAATATGCTCGATATATGCAAATACAACATGGCATCACAACATGACTCTATGACTTGAGTAATTATTCATTAGGCTCCGAGGAGCGAGATATTACAAATAGGGGTCCCATGACCCAACATTCAGAGCATACAAATCAAGCACAAGCGGAAGCTATCATGTCTGAGTACAGACATCTATAAATGAAAAAGGCTGAGAAGCCTGACTATCTACCAAATCCTGCCGAGGCACAAGATCGTAGCTGAGGTAACAAGCTAAACGTCGAAGACCACGCGGAAATACTAGTGAGACTGAAGTCTCTCTGCAAAAACATAAAATAGGCAAACGTGAGTACAAATGTACCCAGCAAGACTTACATCAGAACTAACTACATATGCATCATTATCAACAAAGGGGTGGTGGGGTTTAACTGCAGCAAGCCAGCTTTGACTCGGTGGCTATCCTGAACTACGACTGCAAGCAACTCTTTTGAGGTGGCGCACACGAGTCCACATATTCACCATATCAATACACCACTATGGATCCGCTCCCGTCTCCCTACGAGAACGCCATCCATAGCACTCACGCTTATCTTGCGTATTTTAGAGTATCCACTTTCACTTGTCTATGAACTGATATAAGCAACCCAGAAGTCCTTTTCCGCGGACACGGCTATTCGAATAGATTAGGTTAACCCTGCAGGGGTGTACTTCTTCATACACGCTCTCACCACTTACCGTCGTTTACACGACATGTACTCGGCAACCTTCAAGCGGAAGCCCAACGTGGGTGTCGGCCACGACCTACCTAATCACCTAAGTCTCTAGTCCAGGTTTATCGCCTATTCGGGTTCCATCCATGAGGAGATCCGGCCGGAGTTTCGCTCACAGCCCCAAACGATGTGAACAGGGTTCCCGAGACACCAAACGGGCGCCCGGTACACCGTGCCACGTGCCTACCGCATCACAGCCCACCCCTACGGTCAGCGCTGCCCACGACCTCCAGCATACTACAAACACCAGAAACTACTTGCAACTCCTGGACAGAGGACAAGGGTGATCAAGAAGCCGAGAGGGTCCATTGGTTTCGGGCCCAATGCGTGGTAGTAGCTGAATCATGGATCACAAACACAGAACTCAGTTCCTGAGGACGGCTGCAATGAGACAACCCACCATGTACTCCTACATGGCCTCTCACCGCTACCTTTACCAAAACGTGTTCACACACTTAGCTCACACACAGTAGGACATGTTCACACGCCTCTGATTCATCCCCGATGAATCAGACCTGACTCAACTCTAAGCAGTAGCAGGCATGACAAACAAGCAAGAATGAGTAGGCACAACAGGGCTCAAACAACTCCTACCCATGCTAGTGGGTTTCATCTATTTACTGTGGAATGACAGGTCATGCAAAGGATAAAGGGGTTCAGCTACCGCAGCAAGTAACAGATGAATCGTTGTTGTCCTAATGCAGTAAAAGAGAGCAGGAGCGAGAGAGTGGGATTGTATCGGAATGAACAAGGGGGTTTTGCTTGCCTGGCACTTCTGAAGATAACATTGAGTCTTCATCAGTGTCAACGATCACAACGTCGGAACATCGTCTACCGGGAGGGAACAGATACCGGCAACAAAGAAGAACACGATCAATGCAATGCACAATATGATGCATGATCATGACATGGCAAAATGAATGTGTTTTGAGCTAATGCAACTAAAACCAAATTAAATGAAGTTGGTTTGAATCCAAGATTCAAATTCAAACTCCATATGTGGTTATTTAAATGTCATTCACTTCATTTGTCCTAAACAGTAGTGATAAGTTGTTCTAACATGCATGAAAATGGTACAGATGGATTCCTTGAATTTTTCTGATAATTTTTCATATATAAATTATTTAATTTGGAGTTACGGTTAATTTCCTATGAATTTTGGAAGTTTTAGGCATTTTTCTGGAATTTCAGAATTAAATTAAATCCAGAAAGCATTACTGCGTCAGCATGACGTTGGCATGACGTCAGCAAGTCAACAGGGGCCGGCTCGGGTCAAACCTGACGTGTGGGGTCCACACGTCAGTGACACAGGGGCTAATCCCGCGTTGACCCGGGCTTTGACCCACTACGGGGCCCACTGTCAGTGGCTGTGGGGGGGTGTTTAAGCGTCATTAGTGCTAATTAGGCGTGCCACGTCGGTAGTCGCCGGAGTGTCGCCGGCGACGACCACGGCCGACAGCGGAGGTGCACCGTGCGCTCGCTACGGAGCACCATTTGACGTGCGGTTTGCTCCTACGGGTTCCTGGGAGGAAGGCGCATCTAAAGAGGCAAGTGACAGCAGCTGGGGTGGCCGGAGCTGCCGGCGGCGAGCTCCTTTGCGGCTGCCGGAGTTCGGGCAATCTCGGGGTCGGGGTTAGGGAGCACGGCAGGAGGAGCTGGGGCGTGCTACGGACTCCTGAGATCACGGTGAGCACGTCAGTGGGCTCGGGTACGAGCTGGGGTGGCTGTGGCCACGGCCACGCCATGGCCGGCGGCGAGAGATTCTCGGGCAAAGTGGTGGGGCTAGCTAGAGAGGGAGGTGGGGCACGGGGAGAGGGGGAATCGGGTCGAGGGCTCACCGCGGTTCTTCTGGTGCTGCTGGCGAGGCAGGGGAGGCACGGGGTCCGGCGAATCGGCGGCGGCGGTCCTCGGTGGCCGAGGAGGGGAAAAGCGTCGGGACGGCGCTTCGGGGCTTCTCCGGTCGCGTGAGTCGACGGGGAGGTCGTGGGAGGCACTGCGGAGCTCAGGAGCACGTCGGGGAGGAGAGGGGGTGGCGGTGGCTGCGGCGGTGACGAACGGCGGCGACGATGGCGTTCGGGTGTGCGAGAGGGAGAGGCGAGGGAGAGACGAAGGGGACGAGTGAGGGAGTGCGAGGGGGTTCCAGGGGGTGGCGTGGAGCTGCGGGAGACGTCCAGGAGAGGAGGAGGCAGCCAGGCAGGGAGGAGGTGGCCGGGGCGCGTGGCCGCGCGCGCCACCGAGCAGCTTCGGGGCGAGGGGGAGGAAGACGACAGGGGGAGAAGCGGCGGTGGGCTGGGCCGGCTGGAGGAGCTAGGCCAGGTGGGCTGAGGTGAGCGCCAGGTAGTCCTCTGCTCTTTCTATTTTTGTTTTTGTTTATCTATTTTGTTCTGTGTTGTTTTAGTTTAGTAATATACTAAACCATTTTATAAAATCCTGAAAATAGTTATGTGGCTAGAACTAAAATATACCAAACCACATAAAATGTTCCAGTAATTATTGGACATATATTATTTATATATCAAATATATATCCAATGCAAATAGCTATTTATTTAATTCAAAGGCCCAAAATAATTAACTCTGAGATACCAAAAATATTGTTTTGAGTTTTACCTCTTTGCAATATTTTCAGAGACTAAGAGGAACATTTCCTTGGACTTCTTTGAGGAGATTTTAATGTTGATCATTTTTAGAAGGTTTCTGAGGCTTTGAAAATTCCTCAATTCAAATTTCATTTGAATTAAAACATGATGCTCACATGAGGTCTAGCCTAGTGCATAACAGGACCAGGGATGTGACAACTCACCCCCACTAAACAAAAATCTCGTCCCGAGATTCAAGCGTAGGGTAAGGTGAAGGGGAAACGCAACTAGTATAATCTTCATGATCCAGGGTGCACTTCATAAGAGCGTTGATTCGATCACCATCATTGTCTCGAAGTCTTTCTCTAAGAACTCCAACTAACATGACAAGAAGAGGGAAGGAAAACTCTAGAAGAATTAATCTTCTCAAAGAACGAACAACTCAGGATTAACTCACGGAATGGGACATAGCAACATCTCTCGAGCTGAGAGACGAAGCACACCTCTAGAGGAATGGAGTGGAACAGATGACGAAGGTTCACTAGGTAGACAACGATTCCACACCTAAGAAGGTGGTGAACGGTTGTCAACGTAGCGAGGAGTTGAGTTGCCATGATACCTCAACGAGACATCCTGGAGGGGGGGGGTGATTCGTAGATATATCCCCTTAAGTGGCAAAAGAATTACCTTTGATTCAGAGATCATTGAAACTCTTTAAACCAGCCTAGGACAATTCTCGAGCGATCGTTTGGAGGGGGTCGGTAGAATGGCATACTCGGACTTGGATGATGTGGATTACCTTGTTGAAGACAACGTAATGGATGAATTTGCTTATCACCGGAAATGGAAGAGACCCATGGTAGAATGGCACATTGGCGGTGCAAGCTGGGAACAAAATGCAAATGCTGGGAATGATTCTGGTAACTGGGGAAGAACCCAACAATAGAGAGTGAATTCACTGTTTGAGAAGGTCATAGCATTGCCGAGGGAACTGAGAGCATCCCAATTAGAGCCGATGATAACACGTAGCGCTTGTGCGTGCTCTCAAGAACTTGAGCATTTCCACAATCATCAAGGTTTTATCAACAACCGCGTCAAGGGTGCTGACAACACAACATACTACCATGATGAATAGCGATGGATGATGCAGATGCGAAGGAGGATAACACTTTCTCAGATTTCACCTTAGCGAGGCCAAGCAAATAAAATCTGGATGATCGACCGAGAGACATTTAGCACTCCGCTTCTAATGTTCTCCTTGATGTGCTAGCATAATCCACCCATAGATATGGTTTGATATCTAGAACATCAAGTAAAAAGGTCGGACTTCGGAACACAGAAATCCATAGGGGCAACTAGGGAGTAATCCTACGAAATCCCTATGGGGAGGTGGCCAACTTCCTCAATCAAGATATTATAATAACAGGTCTTCCGGCTGGGTGTGTTGGCCACGACATCCACTTTACCGGTTTTCGAGGGACCGATATTATAGTTCTTGGGAAATGTTCCAAACCATCATATCTGCCTGAGATTCAGATCTGGTTGGTGTCAGGATATTCCAGACTCATCTAGTCTAGGAAGAAAAACGGAAGTTTGCAACACAAATCGACGAGATGACATTGCGAGATTCTCAGGAAATGAACTACGATAGCAAGCTCCAAAACATGAGTTGGTTCTGCTACAAACATGTGAACACGTTGTCCCAGACAAGCATGACCACGTGGTAGTCTTACGATAAAACACTACCGAGTTCAGGTGGGAACCATCACCGTGGATAACGAAGTCCTTGCATAAGGTATACTCTTAAGAAGGAACTTCTTCTCCTTGAACAAATCAATCAGTGGCTTGGTGTGCTAGGGACACATATAGATTGAAGGTTGCAAGTCTTCAAACCACAGAATTCTTCGCACGTGTGCATGACTGATTTGGAATGATTCCAAGGAAACAAAACAATCTTCCTCGAATTCATGGCGGCAACTTGCATCATATGCACATGAATTAGGGGAAGTCACTACTTTCATCCAAACATCTGCTTCATGAACGAAACACGAAGAAATGCTTACACAAGTTTCCAACACTAGGTTGATGTTCAACATGATTCATGGGGAAGACAAAATGCTACTGATGGGCTCAACAGCAACTCATCGGAATTTCCATATCACTGGACTTCCACCATCATGTGAACACGGTGATAGCATTGGTCAGACCAAAGATGTAATGGTGTATGCTCGAGGGATCAACCACGAGTAGGACGACATTACGAGCATCGTTGGTACTGATTTGATTTGACGATAGCCCACACTCAAATCAAAGGATTGATAAGACAATAGGTCCAGCAACTGATCACAGGGACCAATCGATGAAGATATCATCTTTCTTCAACACACGCTACACAAGATTATCCCTTTGGAACGAACTAAGTCAGACAGGCTTTCATCTTCCAACTCTCCAAGTTGTTGTTTAGCTTATCCAACTAGCTCAGGGTATCCAACACGGATTCTTGGAGAAGGGGTGGTTTACAGGAATAAACCAACTTGATCACGAACTCAACATAGCGGTCAGGTGACAACCTGGTAATACTTCTGAGAAGATATTCAGAAAATCACGAACCACCGGTATGTTACTAAGCTCGAGAACAATCTTGCTTTTCAGGGCAAGACGATATGATCAAATGAGTGAGGACTTGACAAGATCCTAACTCATCAATCGAAGGGTGCACCGAAATAAGAACTAGGTAGCACGATAAGTCTTAGAAGGATGATTCAAAAACCAACATGCTAAGAATGAAATTATTATCCTTTAACTACCAAGCAACGAGGTTGCTGGGAGTATTGATTTCACACATCACAATTCATTTGTCGGTATTCCGGTTGCATCAACACGAGGGCCGAGGAATGAACAGTGATGGCAAGAAGTATCACTGTACCAAGAGTTCATGGGATGGTGTGCAATTCCCATGACATTCTTGATATAAAGATGGTAATACTCCAAGGTAGAACAGAACAAAAGCTGGATTAGCAATTTGATCTGCGGAGCACAACTTCTTTGACCCAAACCTAGATATGGAAGAGGTACTGGAGTTTGTTTCTCCTAGTCATTCTGCGATAGAATGGCTTGACGGACCACAAGAGTAATAGGCATCGATATCACGAATGCACACATAATCTTGACTATCAATTGATAGACGAGGGTCAGAATGCAACTAAAGAGAACAACTCAAGGAACATATAATTTTCTGAGTTGTGGATGCATAGATTAGTATGTAGAACCAAGTTCAACATATTTCTTCCGGATAACCCATGCAGAAAGGTAGAACTGGCAGAGTCACGATTTATGAATGGAGAACTCCTCAAGAATAATCCTGTTGTGATATTTCAGTTCAACGAGGAACTTCTGCCATAAGTAGTTCATGGTATTTGGGAGAAGAAGATACCACGGACTTCAAGGACTATCGCAAAGGTTACTAATATCCTAAAGGCACTAGCAATTACTATCAACATGAAGTAGGTAGAGTGAATCTCGGGTTCAAGAACCCAGGAACAGAATACCTATTACTAAGTAGCATCACGGGATGCTTTCGAGAATGATGGCCAGAATCATCACACTGGGAACACAAATCATGGCTAAATTACTAGATGATCCCCTAAGACACCTAGGGTCATAATAATATCTCCAACATATATGTCAAGGTAACGGAGTACCTCAACTCACTGATTAGTGTGGTTAATCTGGCCCATGGGAACATTGAAACGGGAAGAAAGGATTTGCAAATGCATCAGACTACTTAGAAACCTGGGATGACTCGGACAGCATAACGGCTGTAAATGCTCAGAAAAGATTTGAGACATTCACAAAAATGGTGGCATAACCACTCAGAAGCACAATATCAAGGTTTCGAGATCAACAATTAACATACGGAAGTAGTAGGAACTGAACTGAGACTTAAATCCAACAATCTTATAAGTCTACGGATTAGTAACACGTGATCCTGATAGAAAGAAGAGATAGCCTAGTTCTTAATCCCCGCAGGAAAGATAAGATGACTCAGATCAGAAGGCATAAGGTATAAGGAGTAAAAAGAGCCTTACGTTCCATCCCACAATCAATTCCCTTACATATAACTAAAGAATTTCTAGACTCAACTTCGACCAGTTTGGCTTGGTAATCCTACAGGCAGTCAGGCTCTGATACCAACGCTGTCAGGACCCCGACTCAATGCCACATTGATCTAGCATGTAACACCTCATATCACTTTGCGGCCTCACGCACGGTATTCCCACGGGTGTCGCCTTACCTTAGCCCGGAACCGTTTGCGCCTTTTGGCACACGTATATGACAGTGTCGCTAGCATCCATATGATAAGGAGCCCGGGCTGACATGGCTAGTCGTAAATCCAAAGTGGCACAGACTTACAGGGACAGGCATCCATGACCTAGCATCGAACGTGTCGGTCATCAACGAGTGAATCCAGGTTGTAGCACTGGGCTAGCAGGACTCCGGTGAACCGGGCTGTAGCAGGCTAACAGGACTCCGGTATTCATCGCGTGACATTTCCCCGAAGGGACAGACACAGGAACGAAGAAGGACACATGCCGGCCAGCCTAAGTGTTCCGGAGCAGTAGCAAGCTACCATGGCTCGGTGGAAACACTAGGAGACATTTCCCGGTAAGAGAGGCTACTAAAGATAAACAACTAGATAGTCAGATCCCACACATACCAAGCATTTCAATAACATACACACAATATGCTCGATATATGCAAATACAACATGGCATCACAACATGACTCTATGACTCGAGTAATTATTCATTAGGCTCCGAGGAGCGAGATATTACAAATAGGGGTCCCATGACCCAACATTCAGAGCATACAAATCAAGCACAAGTGGAAGCTATCATGTCTGAGTACAGACATCTATAAATGAAAAAGGCTGAGAAGCCTGACTATCTACCAAATCCTGCCGAGGCACAAGATCGTAGCTGAGGTAACAAGCTAAACGTCGAAGACCACGCGGAAATACTAGTGAGACTGAAGTCTCTCTGCAAAAACATAAAATAGGCAAACGTGAGTACAAATGTACCCATCAAGACTTACATCAGAACTAACTACATATGCATCATTATCAACAAAGGGGTGGTGGGGTTTAACTGCAGCAAGCCAGCTTTGACTCGGTGGCTATCCTGAACTACGACTGCAAGCAACTCTTTTGAGGTGGCGCACACGAGTCCACATATTCACCATATCAATACACCACTATGGATCCGCTCCCGTCTCCCTACGAGAACGCCATCCATAGCACTCACGCTTATCTTGCGTATTTTAGAGTATCCACTTTCACTTGTCTATGAACTGATATAAGCAACCCAGAAGTCCTTTTCCGCGGACACGGCTATTCGAATAGATTAGGTTAACCCTGCAGGGGTGTACTTCTTCATACACGCTCTCACCACTTACCGTCGTTTACACGACATGTACTCGGCAACCTTCAAGCGGAAGCCCAACGTGGGTGTCGGCCACGACCTACCTAATCACCTAAGTCTCTAGTCCAGGTTTATCGCCTATTCGGGTTCCATCCATGAGGAGATCCGGCCGGAGTTTCGCTCACAGCCCCAAACGATGTGAACAGGGTTCCCGAGACACCAAACGGGCGCCCGGTACACCGTGCCACGTGCCTACCGCATCACAGCCCACCCCTACGGTCAGCGCTGCCCACGACCTCCAGCATACTACAAACACCAGAAACTACTTGCAACTCCTGGACAGAGGACAAGGGTGATCAAGAAGCCGAGAGGGTCCATTGGTTTCGGGCCCAATGCGTGGTAGTAGCTGAATCATGGATCACAAACACAGAACTCAGTTCCTGAGGACGGCTGCAATGAGACAACCCACCATGTACTCCTACATGGCCTCTCACCGCTACCTTTACCAAAACGTGTTCACACACTTAGCTCACACACAGTAGGACATGTTCACACGCCTCTGATTCATCCCCGATGAATCAGACCTGACTCAACTCTAAGCAGTAGCAGGCATGACAAACAAGCAAGAATGAGTAGGCACAACAGGGCTCAAACAACTCCTACCCATGCTAGTGGGTTTCATCTATTTACTGTGGAATGACAGGTCATGCAAAGGATAAAGGGGTTCAGCTACCGCAGCAAGTAACAGATGAATCGTTGTTGTCCTAATGCAGTAAAAGAGAGCAGGAGCGAGAGAGTGGGATTGTATCGGAATGAACAAGGGGGTTTTGCTTGCCTGGCACTTCTGAAGATAACATTGAGTCTTCATCAGTGTCAACGATCACAACGTCGGAACATCGTCTACCGGGAGGGAACAGATACCGGCAACAAAGAAGAACACGATCAATGCAATGCACAATATGATGCATGATCATGACATGGCAAAATGAATGTGTTTTGAGCTAATGCAACTAAAACCAAATTAAATGAAGTTGGTTTGAATCCAAGATTCAAATTCAAACTCCATATGTGGTTATTTAAATGTCATTCACTTCATTTGTCCTAAACAGTAGTGATAAGTTGTTCTAACATGCATGAAAATGGTACAGATGGATTCCTTGAATTTTTCTGATAATTTTTCATATATAAATTATTTAATTTGGAGTTACGGTTAATTTCCTATGAATTTTGGAAGTTTTAGGCATTTTTCTGGAATTTCAGAATTAAATTAAATCCAGAAAGCATTACTGCGTCAGCATGACGTTGGCATGACGTCAGCAAGTCAACAGGGGCCGGCTCGGGTCAAACCTGACGTGTGGGGTCCACACGTCAGTGACACAGGGGCTAATCCCGCGTTGACCCGGGCTTTGACCCACTACGGGGCCCACTGTCAGTGGCTGTGGGGGGGTGTTTAAGCGTCATTAGTGCTAATTAGGTGTGCCACGTCGGCAGTCGCCGGAGTGTCGCCGGCGACGACCATGGCCGACAGCGGAGGTGCACCGTGCGCTCGCTACGGAGCACCATTTGACGTGCGGTTTGCTCCTACGGGTTCCTGGGAGGAAGGCGCATCTAAAGAGGCAAGTGACAGCAGCTGGGGTGGCCGGAGCTGCCGGCGGCGAGCTCCTTTGCGGCTGCCGGAGTTCGGGCAATCTCGGGGTCAGGGTTAGGGAGCACGGCAGGAGGAGCTGGGGCGTGCTACGGACTCCTGAGATCACGGTGAGCACGTCAGTGGGCTCGGGTACGAGCTGGGGTGGCTGTGGCCACGGCCACGCCATGGCCGGCGGCGAGAGATTCTCGGGCAAAGTGGTGGGGCTAGCTAGAGAGGGAGGTGGGGCACGGGGAGAGGGGGAATCGGGTCGAGGGCTCACCGCGGTTCTTCTGGTGCTGCTGGCGAGGCAGGGGAGGCACGGGGTCCGGCGAATCGGCGGCGGCGGTCCTCGGTGGCCGAGGAGGGGAAAAGCGTCGGGACGGCGCTTCGGGGCTTCTCCGGTCGCGTGAGTCGACGGGGAGGTCGTGGGAGGCACTGCGGAGCTCAGGAGCACGTCGGGGAGGAGAGGGGGTGGCGGTGGCTGCGGCGGTGACGAACGGCGGCGACGATGGCGTTCGGGTGTGCGAGAGGGAGAGGCGAGGGAGAGACGAAGGGGACGAGTGAGGGAGTGCGAGGGGGTTCCAGGGGGTGGCGTGGAGCTGCGGGAGACGTCCAGGAGAGGAGGAGGCAGCCAGGCAGGGAGGAGGTGGCCGGGGCGCGTGGCCGCGCGCGCCACCGAGCAGCTTCGGGGCGAGGGGGAGGAAGACGACAGGGGGAGAAGCGGCGGTGGGCTGGGCCGGCTGGAGGAGCTAGGCCAGGTGGGCTGAGGTGAGCGCCAGGTAGTCCTCTGCTCTTTCTATTTTTGTTTTTGTTTATCTATTTTGTTCTGTGTTGTTTTAGTTTAGTAATATACTAAACCATTTTATAAAATCCTGAAAATAGTTATGTGGCTAGAACTAAAATATACCAAACCACATAAAATGTTCCAGTAATTATTGGACATATATTATTTATATATCAAATATATATCCAATGCAAATAGCTATTTATTTAATTCAAAGGCCCAAAATAATTAACTCTGAGATACCAAAAATATTGTTTTGAGTTTTACCTCTTTGCAATATTTTCAGAGACTAAGAGGAACATTTCCTTGGACTTCTTTGAGGAGATTTTAATGTTGATCATTTTTAGAAGGTTTCTGAGGCTTTGAAAATTCCTCAATTCAAATTTCATTTGAATTAAAACATGATGCTCACATGAGGTCTAGCCTAGTGCATAACAGGACCAGGGATGTGACAAAGAGAAGAAGGAAATTGCAGGCAACGATCTGGGTGCTACTGTCTCTACTCGTCGATGGATCATCGGGCGGCGAAATCCTCCAACTCCTTCTTCAATTCCTCACGACTTTGCTTGAAAGCATCCATGGATTCCTCCACCTCCTACTCGCGCTCGATCCGGAGCTTCCTCAAGGCACCCATCAGTTCCTCGACGACTGCTTTCAGCGTCATCTCCGAGGCATTGCTCTGCTCATGCAGCATCTTCCAGCCGGCGACCTCCTCCTCCTTCTCGGCGACCAACTTGAGGAGCTTCGCATTGTCACCCATGAATTGCTCAACGAGGCTGGTCGCCTTGTCAACCGAGGCATCGCTGATCTTGAGCAGCTTCATCAAGCTGTCGACCAACTCCTGCTGCATAGTTACGCCAGCGAGAGTGTCGTCGTCGCTGGCGAAGGACTTCAGGAATGCCGGCTCGTCATGATGGAAGACGTCGCAAATGCACTTGTGAGAGCCCTCGCGTGCCCGTGAGAGCTCGTTCGAGGGATCCATGGCACGCCGGGACATCTCTACTGCGGCTGCGGCTACGGCTTCGCGGCGGGACCTCTCTAGTGCTTCCGCGGCCTTGGTCTTTGCTGCCTGGTTATATGTCCACCCTAAACTCCTCCTACCGGTCATGGCGGAACGACTTGACAGAAAAATCAGTTTTGTGGGTGACGAGGAGAGGAACTGTGAAGTAATTTTTGAGTGGGTAGTTTTTATAGCCTTGTGCAAGTGTGAACACATATTAGTTTGATAGGTGTGAACAGATTTGCAATTACTTATTGCGTTGTAAGCAGCAATGTGACGAGAAACAAGGTCAAAATTTATTGATGGTAGAAGGTTGACCACGTATTTGCCACATGTTATTTATCACACAAGTGTTAACATAAGGAAATGCATGTGTAACTTACTAATCATCGCACATGAGTACTCGCAGACGCATCGTGTGCGATACTCCTAGGCACTACAAGCAACTAGTTTGCATTTTTCAAAGTTTTTTTGTACACACAGAATCACACACGAACTAACTGTATTAACCGTCTGTGTTGTAAATTCTCATCGCAAACAGTTCATCCGAGTCGTCTATTTGCCACGTATCACACACATCTTGTTAAGTTGATCCATTTTTGCTGCGTTCGCTAATCGAAAATAGTTTGTCCGAGTGAACCATATGCCCTATATTACACACACCTTGATCTGGCTAACTGTTTATGTTGCACTCCCTAATATAAAATGGTTCATCAGAGCAAACTATATGCCGTATATCGCACACACATTGATATGGATGACTGTTTCTGTTGTTCTGCCTCATCGCAAACAGTTCGAACGGGTTAACCGTGTGCCCTTCATCGCACACGCAACTAAAATCTGTACCATGTTTGATGCATCCTCCATCGCAAACATTTTGCACCTTTTTGATGGTTTTTTACATCCCTGTTTGTGATTAATGCATCGCACACAGTTTCGTCAAAGGGTCTCTGATCGTAGTGTCGCGTTAGCAGCATCCTGCAGTAGTGTAGTGAATCGGATGCCCAAGGTGATGATGATGATGAACACGCCATATGTGATGTTGAACATGGCTATCATGATGAAGATTTCGCCATCGAATATGAGAAGACTATGTTGAATCTTAGTCTCATGGCTAACCTTAGAGACTACATGTCCGAAGGAAATGAGTGGATTCTTGATAGTGGATGCACCGATCACATGACTAGAGACAAAGACATGTTTTGTGAGCTTGCTAAAAATGATGGTCCACACAAGTATGTGACTTTTAGAGAAAACTCCAAGGGTAAGGTACTTGGCCTTTGTAAGGTGGCCATATCCACTGATAGCTCTATTCAAAATGTCATGCTCTTTGAATCTCTTGGTTACAATTTTTTCCGTATCTAGACTTGCCGACTTTGGCTTCAATGTGCTATGTATCAAAGTAGATTCCCAAGTGTTTCGCCGAGATAATCATAATATGGTATTTAACATTATTTGTACAGGTGATCCATACATTATTGATTTCACTAAAAGAGCCCAACGTCATACATGTCTTATTGCTAAATCTTCTAAAGGTTGGTTATGGCATAGAAGGCTAGGACATGTTGGTATGCGTAATCTAGATAATCTTATCAAAGGAGATCATATTCTTGGTGTTAAAGATGTTATATTTGACAAATATAGACTTTGTAGTGCTTGTTAAGTAGGAAAACAAGTTGGAGGAAGCCATCCCATAAAGAACATCATCACCACGAGAAGACCACTTGAGCTACTTCCCATGGATCTTTTTGGTCCCAACGCCTACAAAAGCCTTGGTGGTAACTCCTTCGGTTTGGTCATAGTTGATGATTTTTCCAGATTCACGTGTGTGTTCTTTCTTGATGACAAATCGCAGGTTCAAAAGATCTTCAAGATCTTCGCTAGAAAAGCCCAAAACAAGTTTGAGGTGAAGATCAAGAAAGTTCGGAGCGACAACGGAACAGAGTTCAAGAACACAAATGTGGACACCTTTCTTGACGAAGAAGGTATCTCACATGAGTTCTCGGCTACGTACACACCATAACAAAATGGAGTTGTTGAGAGAAGAACCGGACTCTTATCGAGATGGCGAGAACAATGCTTGACGAATACAAAACTCCAAGATAAATTTGGGCGGAAGCGGTTGAGACGGCTTGCCACGCTACAAACCGGCTTTACCTTCACAAGCTACTTGGTAAAACGACATATGAGCTACTCACTGGTAACAAACCCCAAGTTGGATACTTTTGAGTATTTGGCTTTAAATGTTACATTCTTGATAAGCATCATCGTTTGAAATTTGCTCCTAAATCTCATGAAGGTTTCTGCTACTTCTTGAGCTTGTGTTGGTTTTTCCCTTAAAGAGGAAAGGGTGATGCAACACAGTAGAGATAAGTATTTCCCCCACTTAAGAACCAAGGTATCAATCCAATAGGAGAAACGTGCAAGTCCCCAATAGATGCACCTACACAAATAATCAAACACTTGCACCCAACGCAATAAAGGGGTTGTCAATCCCTTCACGGTCACTTGCAAAGGTGAGATCTCATAGAGATAGATAGAACTAAACAAAATATAAAATATTTTTGGGTTTTTGGGTTTATAGATCTAAAAATAAAAGATTGCAAAATAGTAGATCGGAAACTAATATGATGGAAAATAGACCCCGGGGCCATAGGTTTCACTAGAGGCTTCTCTCATGAAGGCAAATAATATGGTGGGTGAACAAATTATTGTCGAGCAATTGATAGAAAAGGGCAAAGTTATGATGATATCCAAGGCAATGATTATGCATATAGGCATCATGTCTGTGTCAAGTAGATCGACTCCTCCTGATTGGTGAGGGAGCTGGCGCAGTTCTCGTATCCCCTACCCAGGACAAACTCTACTACGCCGTGCAACTTTGCTTCCAGCACGGAGAAAAGGTCTCCAACAACATAGCAGAGTACGAAGGCCTAATAGCAGGCTTGAAGGCCGCAACTGCCTTAGGGGTGAAGCGCCTCATCATCAAGGGCGATTCGCAGCTCCTCGTCAACTTCTCCAACAAGATATACGAGCCAAAGGACGAGCACATGGAAGCCTACCTCGCTGAGGTCCGCAAGATGGAGAAACAGTTCTGGGGACTGGAGTTGCAGCATGTGCCTCGCGGCACCAATCAGGAGGCTGATGACATTGCCAAGAGGGCATCTAGGCGGCTACCTCAGGAGCCTGGCATCTTTGAGGAGTGGCTCTTCAAACCCTCGGCGGTGCCGTCGCTGTCGAGCACGGCACAACCGAGGGAGGAGCTCCCTCAGCCGCCTGCCTCAGGAGCCCCGGTCTGCGGCCCATCCTCAGGGGCATGCCTGCTCCTGGCGTTAGAGCTTCAGGAAGGGTGTTGGATCCCAGAGCTCAAGAACTACCTGATGCAAGGAACTCTGTCGGAGAAAGAGGAGGAAGCGGAGCGTGTGGCGCGGCAGGCCACGGCTTATTGCATCAGGGATGGAGAGCTCTACAGGAAGCGACCGAATGACGTGTCCTTACATTGCGTCTCCCAAGAGCAAGGGAAGGAGCTACTGGCGGACATACACGGCGGAGACTGCGGGCACCACTCGTCGTCACGGACCCTCGTCGGCCAGGCGTTCCATAGTGGATTCTATTGGCCCATAGCACTCAACGACGTTGTGGAGCTTGTGAAGGCTTGCGAGGCCTGCCAGTTTCACGCTAAGCAGATCCATCAGCCTGCAGGGGGTCTACAGATTATAACCCTCTCATGGTCGTTCGCAGTTTGGGGGCTCGACATTCTGGGCCCGTTTCCTCGGGCGCCAGGGGGCTATCGCTACCTCTACGTCGCCGTGGACAAATTCACCAAGTGGGTTGAGGTGGAATCCCGCACGTGGACACGCAACACGAAACATAGCGCAAAAATGGCAAAAGCAACGCGACACTTGACAGCAACAGTTCTAACACGCCCCCACGGGGCCCTGTGCTACCTTCTTCTTATGCAGGAAAGGAAGGAAACAAAATGGACACGACATGTCCAACACCAACCTACAGCAAAAGCTCGAGCTGCTCCTAGGGATTAGGCGGACGCCTCCTCTCGCTTCACCAGGGCGCGGCGGCAAGTGGACCCGCTGCCTTCACCCAGGCGAGCGCGACGGCGCGGGGGCTGGTCGCGGCCACCGCTGGAGGAGCTGCTGCCTGAGGGAGAGTCACCGAAACTTGGCGAACCTCAAGCACCGCCGCCTGTATGCCAGTCGCCATCTTCATCCTGGTCAGTGTCGGGGCTGGGCAGGCGGCCGCGGTCGTCGTCTTCAGGGCAGCACCCGGCACGACGACCATCTTCGCCAAACACCCTCACGTAGAGGGTGGCGTCGCCATCGAACTTGAAGTACATGGTACACCACTGGCCCAGGCTGCGCACGCGGGCAAACGTTTGCCAGCCACGTGTCAGGGCCCTGTTCCCAGAGACGGAGACCTCCAGCGAAGCCCAGGAGGCCCTACTGCAGCAGCCGTCTGCCTGGAGCCAGAAGCCGCACCGAGCGCTGGCCGGCAGTTCATCTACAAAGAAACGTGGGAGCTAGAGCCGGGTGCTGGATGGGTCTGCCGACCACACGACGAACTCCGGCAGCACCTCCGCAGAGCGGAAGCATGGTCTAGGGGGGCGCACACCCACAGCGTGCCCCCCGTTGGCAACCGGGCGCTCACCACCATGCAGGGAACCGCCTCCATGACCGCGGGAGGCTACCACGGGGACCGTGGTGTACTTGCGAGGGCGGCCTCGACCGCGCTTGGTCGGGGGAGGATCAGGCCCTGCCCGGGGGGCCTTTCCTTTCTCCGTGGCCGAGAATCTCTTTGGGGCCATGGGAACGGTGATTAGCCAAGAAGAAGAAAAGGAGCAGCAAGAAGGGATGGACTGAAGGGGCTCGCCCAGCCCCGTACGTATAGCCGGAGGAGGCCAACCGCCGAGCACCACGATCGCAGGTAATCATGACCGGTTTCTCTGCATGCAGGGACTTGTCAAGTCGTGCGTTCGCCGAGGCGTCGTGGGAAGCCCATACGCCCACATCTAGTCAACCACCACGCGGCACCCAAGGCCACAGGCTATTGGGGCCCGCGGCGCTTCGCGCTTACACCTTCGCTTCCCCGCCAGGCCAAGCCTGGGAGCGCCTTGGGCCCGGGGGCTACTGTCGGCGTTTTGGGAACGGGGGTCCCCAGACTTGCCTGCCTGCGGCCTGCGGCGTGGCTCAAGTGGGGGCCCAGCGTGGCCCATCTTCATCAACGCAAGCTCAAGACCCTCGCGAGGGGCCAAGCCTCGCGGGGCGGACGGCAGGAAGCCTCCTCAGAGGCAGCCTCACCGGGCAGGCTCGCGAGGAGGCGGAGAGATCAAGGCAGGGGTACCTCGCGAGGAACCCGTGACGCAAGCCATGACGATCGAGACCAGGCGGGCGCCGGCCTGTGCAGTGTCCTTGTTTCCCCTTTGGTGCAAAGGGGGCAAGCACAGGCCAAGGTATCAGGCAAAGGTTACCATTCCGGTGCAACGAGACCAAGACCAGACGGACGGTCGGACGGAGGTCACCATGGAGCCCAAGACGGCGTCATAACCAGTGCTTTTGGCAGCCAAAGACCACCTTTGGTCAGGATAGCTTGTACTAGATGTTCCCCTTCAAACTGGCCAATTGTTGGCGCCCTTCCCGCTCAATTATTCGGGGAGAGGCCCAGGGCCTCTATAAATAGAGCTAGCCTCCACAAAGAAGAGGGAGATCTGTTAGGACCCTAGCAGAGAGAGAGAGAGAGGCGACGGAACTCACCCTAGCAGTTCATCGCACTAGCTCAAGAACACCTCTCGCGAGGTTGTTCTTCCCTTGTATTGTTCATCATCAGCCCCTGAGGCAATCCACCACACCACACACTGGAGTAGGGTATTACACCACAACGGTGGCCCGAACCAGTATAAACCTCGTGTCTCTTGTGTTGTTCATCATTTTCATCTTAGTTCACACGAGAGGATCGGACGTAGATTGGTAGGGGAGAGATCTCCGCGCGCACCCTAGTGTTCAAACCTCAAGGGTCTGCCGGAACCCGAAATTCGACATTTGGCGCGCCAGGTAGGGGTGCGCCGGAGTCCCCCCTCCTGACAACCCGCTCTACCCCAACATCGCATCCCGCCCTCACACTAGTAGAAAAAGGGCCTTCAGTCCCGGTTCTGGAACCGGGACTAAAGGGTCGGTACTAATGCCTATCCCTTTAGTCCCGGTTCAATCCAGAACCGGGACTAAAGGGCACGGCCACGTGGAGCTCCACCTTTAGTCCCGGTTGGTAACACCAACTGGGACTAAAGGAAATTTTATGATTTTTTTTTGAATTTTTTTTTGAAATTTTTTTTATTTTCAAATTTTTGAATTATTTTAACCTCTAGTCTATAATCACCACCCCTCATCACTTCTCAATTTATCCTCTAATCACCCCTCATCATTCCAAATCATCTAACTTCCCGAACGGTCACCCATCCTCCCACTCCCCCAGCCTGAGCACGCTTAACTTTCGGGTTCTATTCTCCCTCGCTCCAAGTCTGCACTTGTTGTTTTCCTGACAATACTAAGATGTCAATCCTGTTAACCTTCAGGAATTTTGCTTGAGCATGAAGTGACACATTTCATAGTTTTATTTTGAAACTATTGTTTTAAAAAACAATAATTATTTAGTAACACTAATATTTCTTGAATAATTAGTTTGACCATTGTTTGACCACAGTTTGACCAGATTTGACCAAAATTGAAATAACAGAAATAATTATTTAGTAACACTAATATTCTAGAATAATTAGTTTGACCATTGTTTGACTACAGTTTGCCCACTGTTTGAATTTTTTCGATTTTTTCACTCTAGATCTTAAAAGCCCCATAACTTTTTTTCTATTAGGTTTTTGAGGATTTTGAAAATGTTTAACGGGGTTCTCCAATTAAATTCAGATGTAACTTTTCGAGTAGATGATTTTTCATATAAAAAACTTTTTCATCCGAGTTAGTATGCAAAAGTTATGCCCATTTTTACAAATTTCAAAGAGATTTTGCAAATAAAGTCAAAATTCACATTTGCAAATTTTCCCAACAACTAGACCACATATCACATGGGAAACTTATTTTTCTTTTATTTTTTTGACATTTCCATCATTTTCTTTTATT
>NC_041382.1:494357964-494398397 GCF_002162155.2 Triticum dicoccoides
GACTAAAGGTCTCAACCCCATTAGTCCCGGTTCGTGCCTCAAACCGGGACTAAAGGTCTAATCTTTAGTCCCGGTTTAAGGTACGAACCGGGACCAATGGTTGTGGGCTAGGAGCGAGGCCCATTGGTCCCAGTTCATCCACCAACCGGGACCAAAAGGTCCAGATGAACCGGGACCAATGGCCCACGTGGCCCGGCCGGCCCCCTGGGCTCACGAACCGGGACCAATGCCCCCATTGGTCCCGGTTCTGGACTGAACCGGGACTAATGGGCTAACCCGGCCTAGACCAAAGCCTTGTTTTCTACTAGTGTCATGGCGGACAACGTGCCGCCCGCTCCAGCAACGGATGTCGACACCTGGGCCAGGGGGCTCCGGGCCTTGGCCCCCGCCTTGCGACAGGTGCAATGGCCGCGCAAGTTCAGGCCCGAGACGCCGCCGCGCTACGACGGCGCGACGGACCCGATGGTTTTCCTCCTGGCGTACGAGGAGGCCGTCCTCAGAGCCGGGGGCAACGACCGGGTGATGGCCAACTGGTTACCCATGGCCCTCACCGGCATCCCGCGTGCGTGGCTCCTCCACCTGCCGACGGCCTCTTTCACCTCCTGGGAGGAGCTACGCAACCTCTTCCTCACCCGTTTCGCCGCAACAGCGCCGCTCATCGTCGTAGCTCTCCTGGGTGGCTCCCAGGAACCACCCTCGAGCCATCACATCAAGCCGTTCACCTGCTGGATCAGCACCGCCTCCAAGCGCCGAGAAGCCCCCCCGGGCTGGGTGGCGCCCGAGGCCGATCTAACCTTCGAGTCGGAGGACCACCCCTTCAACCCCATTGGTTCGAGCGCACTCCCGATGCTGTGCACCCCCACCATCTGCCAAGTGGCCGTCACCAGGACCCTCATCGACGGTGGTGCCGGCCTCAACGTGCTCTCGGTGGAGGCCTTCAGCCTCCTCCACGTGCCGCTGGAGCAGCTCCAACCCAGCAGGCCTTTCTCGGGCGTCGGAGCCGGTTCCGCTGCCTCCTTGGGGCAGATCCGCCTCCCAGTGACCTTCGGCACCTGCGACAACTTCCGCACAAAGCTGATTGACTTTGACATCGCCCCCATCGGCCTCCCCTACAACGCCATCCTCGGCTATCCGGCCCTGGCTCGGTTCATGGCAGCAACTCACCTGGCGTACAACCTCATGAAGATGCCTGGGAGCAGCGGCGTCCTCACCGTGTCAGGAGACACAAGGGATGCGCTGCAGGTGCTCCAGCTTGTTTTCAGGGCGGCCGTGGTGGCGCAGCCCGCTGGCACCGACGGCCTTGAGCCTAAGGGGGCTGCGCCGGCTAAAAAGAAGTAGTTGTTCACCCAAGACAAGGCAGAAACCAAGCAGGTACCAGTCGACGAGGACGGGTCCGCTAGCACCACCTTCACCATAGGGGCCAACCTCGAGCCCGAGCAAGAGAAAGCCCTGATCAGTTTCCTGCGTGCGAACTAGAAGGTGTTTGCGTGGGAACCTGATCAGTTAGCAGGGGTCCCAAGGGAAGTGATTGAGCATCACCTCAACATGTGCCCCAATGTGCGCCCCGTGAAGCAGAAGGCAAGGCGGCAGTCTACTGAGAAACAAGCTTTCATCGTTCAAGAGACCCGGAAGCTAGAGGCGGTAGGAGTTATCTGCGAGGCCCTCTACCCTGATTGGCTGGCTAATCCGGTCGTTGTGCCGAAAAAGGGAGGAAAGGAGCGCATGTGCATCGACTTTACCAACCTCAACAAGGCCTGCCCGCAGGATCCATTTCCTCTCCGCCACATTGACCAGATAGTCGACTCCATCGCAGAGTGTGACCTATTGTGCTTCCTAGATGCCTTCTCGGGCTATCACCAGATCAAGATGGCGGTAGAAGACGTGGAGAACACGGCCTTCCTGACCCCGTGTGGAGTGTACTGCTATATGTGCATGCCGTTTGGGTTACGCAACGCAGGTGCGACCTTTAAGCGGCTGATGCACATCGCCTTAGGCCGGCAGCTCAGCAGGAACGCAGAAGCTTACGTCGATGACATTGTGGTGAAGTCTCGTGAGGCAAGGACCCTGATACAGGACCTGGAAGAAACCTTCGCGAGCCCCAACGAAGTGGACCTACGGCTCAACCCGGAGAAGTGCGTGTTTGGAGTCCCCTCAGGCAAGCTCCTGGGTTTCCTCGTATCCCACAGGGGCATCGAGGCCAACCCGAAGAAGGTTAAGGCAGTCGAAGACATGAGCCCGCCAAGGACCCTCAGAGAAATGTAGAAGCTCATCAGGCGTGTAACTGCGCTGGGGCATTTCATCTCCAAGCTGGGGGAACGAGCGCTGCCCTTCTTCAAGCTGATGAAGAAAAAGGGCGACAAGGCATTCCAAGACCTCAAGAGGTACCTTACCGGTCCACCAGTGATGGTAGCTCCACGTCCTCGGGAGCCCCTGGTGCTCTACCTTGCGGCCACCCCCCTACTCCGCTAGCGCAGCCCTGGTAGCGGTTAGGGAGGAGCGCTGTGCCAAGGCCGCATCAATCGTCTGAACTGAAGCAAAGCAGAGCCAGGAGGGCCTCACGGAGGCCGCAACCGCAGTCGGAAAGGAACAGCCGTAGCAGGAGAACGCACCCAGAGCAGGAGAGGCCCCTTCAGGCGACCAAGCACTGGGAGCTCCGTCGTCTCAAGAAACACCTCGACCTCGGGAGGACGCAAGCAGTGCCAGCACCCTCAACCTCGTCGAGCACCCCGTGTATTTCATCACCACAGTGCTACGGGACGCGAGGGCGCGGTACCCCATGCCTCAAAACCTCCTCCTCGCGCTATTGGTGGCCTCACGCAAGCTGCGGCACTACTTCCAAGGCCACCCCATCAAGGTTGTCTCGGCATACCCCTTGGAGAGGGTACTCAGGAGCCCCAACTCAGCTGGAAGGGTTGCTGAATGGAACATCGAGATACAGGCATTTCAGCTAGAATTCAGTACGACCAGAGTCATCAAGGGAGCCGCGCTAGCGGATTTCATGGCAGAATGGGCAGAAGCGCCGGGTCTCGAGGCAGGCGAAGACCGATCACTTTCCCCGGGAAGTGAAGCACCGGATGGCTGGGTCATGTACTTTGATGGGGTGTTCTCCCGACACAGTGCGGGAGCTGGCGTAGTGCTCGTATCCCCTACCCAGGACAAACTCTACTACACCGTGCAACTTTGCTTCCAGCACGGAGGAAAGGTCTCCAACAACATAGCGGAGTACGAAGGCCTAATAGCAGGCTTGAAGGCCGCAACTGCCTTAGGGGTGAAGCGCCTCATCATTAAGGGCGATTCACAGCTCCTCGTCAACTTCTCCAACAAGATATACGAGTCAAAGGATGAGCACATGGAAGCCTACCTCGCTGAGGTCCGCAAGATGGAGAAACAGTTCTGGGGACTGGAGTTGCAGCATGTGCCTCGCGGCACCAATCAGGAGGCTGATGACATTGCCAAGAGGGCATCTAGGCGGCTGCCTCAGGAGCCTGGCGTCTTTGAGGAGCGGCTCTTCAAACTCTCAGCGGTAACGCCTGCCTCAGGAGCCCCGGTCTGCGGCCCAGCCTCAGGGGCACGCCTGCTCCTGCCGTTAGAGCCTCAGGAAGGGTGTTGGATCCCGGAGCTCAAGAACTACCTGATGCAAGGAACTCTGCCGGAAAATGAGGAGGAAGTAGAGCGTGTGGCGCGGCAGGCCACGGCTTATTGCATCAGGGATGGAGAGCTCTACAGGAAGCGACCGAATGTCGTGTCCTTACGTTGCGTCTCCCGAGAGCAAGGGAAGGAGCTACTGGCGGACATACACGGCGGAGACTGCGGGCACCACTCGTCGTCACGGACCCTCGTCGGCAAGGCGTTCCGTAGTGGATTCTATTGGCCCACAGCACTCAACAACGCCGTGGAGCTTGTGAAGGCTTGCGTGGACTGCCAGTTTCACGTTAAGCAGATCCATCAGCCTGCGGGGGGTCTACATACTATGCCCCTCTCATGGCCGTTCGTAGTTTGGGGGCTCGACATTCTGGGCCCGTTTCCTCGGGCGCCAGGGGGCTATCGCTACCTCTACGTCGCCGTGGACAAATTCACCAAGTGGGCTGAGGTGGAAGCCATCCACACAATCCTAGCAGGCGCAGCGGTCAAATTCATCAAGGGCCTCGTGAGCCGATTTGGGGTGCCCAACCGCATCATCACCGATAACGGTTCGCAATTCACCAGTAATCTCTTCAAAATGTACTGTGCTAACCTTGGAACACAGATAAGCTACGCTTCGGTAGCACACCCCCGGAGCAACGGCCAGGCCATGCGGGCCAACGCGGAGGTCCTGAGGGGCCTCAAAGCCAGGACCTTCAAGAAGAAGCTGGAAGCCTGTGGCAGGGGCTGGTACAATGAGCTCCAGTCCGTGCTGTGGTCAATCCGCACGACAGCGACCAACCCGACTGGCGAGACCCCGTTATTCCTCGTCTACGGAGTAGAGGCTGTTCTCCCTCACGAGGTCAGGTGTCTCTCCGCACGAGTCCTGGCATTCGACGAGGCTCAGCAGGACTCCATGCGGGGGACGGATCTCGTGCTGGGGGAGGAACGCCGTCGGGAAGCCGCACTGCGAGCGGCAAGGTATCAACAGGCGCTACGACGATACCACTGCCGCAACATCCGCCCCATGACCCTTCAGGTAGGGGATCTCGTGCTCAGACAGGTTCTCTCCAGGGAGGGGCTGCACAAGCTCTCTCCCATGTGGGAGGGCCCGTTCAAGGTTGTTCATGTTTCCAGGCCTGGCTCCACGCGCTTGGAGACTCCGGAGGGACTACCCATCTAGAATGCATGGAACATTCAACATCTCCGGAGGTTCTACCCTTGAGCGAGGCCTAGCGCCAAGGAAAGCCCCGGTGCCTGCGAAGAAGGCCAATGCCTGTGAAGCTATCACATTTTGGGAAAGGCCCGGTGCCTATGAAGAAGGCGAATGCCTGTGAAGCTCTGCATTTTGGGAAAGGCCCGGTGCATGTGAAGAAGGCGAATGCCTGTGAAGCTGCTGCATTTTGGGAAAGGCCCGGTGCCTGTGAAGAAGGTCAATGCCTGTGAAGCTATCGCATTTTGGGAAAGGCCCGGTGCCTGTGAAGAAGGCAAATGCCTGTGAAGCTCGCCGCCTGTGACACTCTCACATAATAATGAGTGGGGCTGTACACGCCCCGGAGTCTCCGGAGTGCCGCCCTCGGGCCTCGGGGGCTCTCGCCCACGCCCAGTGGCAGCACTTAGCTCCGCGCTGGTGAGAAGACGTCGAAGACTAGAATAGGTGCCGGACGCGGCTTTCCCATTTGCTTTCTGCAGTTGGCTTGTTTATTCCCGTTTGATGTTTTATTGGAGTTGCGGACGTTCCTGGCTTGTGACTCTTTGTCTTTCTCGCTCGCTTGCCTCGTTTTCTCTCTCCCAAGTCTCGCGAGGGAGTCGCCGGCGCCCTCGCGAGTGTTTTCTGCCCCGATCATTTGGAGCTTCCCTATCCGAGTCCTCTGCCGGAACACCCCTCCCAGTTCGTGCCCCACGGGCATCGCGAAACGAGCGCAGGACCTAGGCTGATTGCCCCCCCAACCAAGACCGTAAGCTACCCCTCTAACTAATCCTTGTAGGGCATGAAGTGCACGGCGAGGCCTTGGCCTCCGGAGGCGAGGGCCGCGTCAAGCTCCACAAAGCTCAAATGACTACCGCACGTGGACACGCAGCACGGAACATAGCATAGAAATGGCAAAAGCAACGCGACACTTGACAGCAACAGTTCTAACACGCCCCCACGGGGCCCTATACTACCTTCTTCTTATGCAGGAAAGGAAGGAAACAAAATGGACACAACCTGTCCAACATCAACCTACAGCAAAAGCTCGAGCTGCTCCTAGGGATCAGGCGGGCGCCTCCTCTCGCTTCACCAGGGTGCGGCGGCGGGTGGACCCGCTGCCTTCACCCAGGTGAGCGCGACGGTGCGGGGGCTGGTCGCGGCCACCGCTGGAGGAGCTGCTGCCTAAGGGAGAGTCGCCAAAACTTGGCGAACCCCGAGCACCGCCGCCTGTACGCCAGTCGCCATCTTCATCCTGGTCAGTGTCGGGGCTGGGCAGGCGGCCGCGGTCGTCGTCTTCAGGGCAACACCCGGCACGGCGACCATCATCCCCAAACACCCTCACGTAGAGGGTGGCGTCGCCATCAAACTTTGAGTACATGGTACACCACCGGCCCAGGCCACGCGTGTTGGAAATATGCCCTAGAGGCAATAATAAATTATTTATTATTATTATATTCCATTGTTCATGATAATCGTTTATTATCCATGCTAGAATTGTATTGATAGGAAACTCAGATACATGTGTGGATACATAGACAACACCATGTCCCTAGTAAGCCTCTAGTTGACTAGCTCGTTGATCAATAGATGGTTACGGTTTCCTGACCATGGACATTGGATGTCGTTGATAACGGGATCACATCATTAGGAGAATGATGTGATGGACAAGACCCAATCCTAAGCCTAGCACAAAGATCGTGTAGTTCATATGCTAAAGCTTTTCTAATGTCAAGTATCATTTCCTTAGACCATGAGATTGTGTAACTCCCGGATAGCGTAGGAGTGCTTTGGGTGTGCCAAACGTCACAACGTAACTGGGTGGCTATAAAGGTACACTACAGGTATCTCCAAAAGTGTCTGTTGGGTTGGCACGAATCGAGACTGGGATTTGTCACTCCGTGTAAACGGAGAGGTATCTCTGGGCCCACTCGGTAGGACATCATCGTAATGTGCACAATGTGATCAAGGAGTTGATCACGGGATGATGTGTTATGGAACGAGTAAAGAGACTTGCCGGTAACAAGATTGAACAAGGTATCGGGATACCGACGATCGAATCTCGGGCAAGTATCATACCGATGGACAAAGGGAATTGTATACGGGATTGATTGAATCCTCGACATCGTGGTTCATCCGATGAGATCATCGTGGAACATGTGGGAGCCAACATGGGTATCCAGATCCTGCTATTGGTTATTGACCGGAGAAGTGTCTCGGTCATGTCTGCATGGTTCCCGAACCCATAGGGTCTACACAGTTAAGGTTCGATGATGCTAGGGTTATAGGGAATAGATATACGTGGTTACTGAATGTTGTTCGGAGTCCCGGATGAGATCCCGGACATCACGAGGAGTTCCGGAATGGTCCAGAGGTAAAGATTTATATATGGGAAGTCCTGTTTTGGTCACCGGAAAGGTTTCGGTTGCTATCGGTAATGTACCGGGACCACCGGGAGGGTCCCGGGAGTCCACCAAGTGGGGCCACCGGCCCCAGAGGGCAGCATGGGCCAAGTGTGGGAGGGGACCAGCCCCAGGTGGGCTGGTGCGCCCCCCCACCAGGGCCCAAGGCGCCTAGGGTTTAGGGAGGGGGCGCCTCCACCTTACTTGGGGGGCAAGTTTCCCCCTCTCCCCCCCTTGGCCGCCGCCCAGATGGGTTTTGGGGCTGCCGCACCCCTTGGGGTGGGAACCCTGGAGGTCTTTGGGGCTGCCAACATATGAGTTTTAACCTCTCCCTGGCGCAGCCCTACCTCTCTCCCTCCTCGTCTCTTGCGGTGCTTGGCGAAGCCCTGCTAGAGTACCATGCTCCTCCACCACCACCACGCCGTCGTGCTACTGCTGGACGGAGTCTTCCCCAACCTCTCCTTCTCCCCTTGCTGGATCAAGGTGTAGGATACGTCACCGGGCTGTACGTGTGTTGAACACGAAGGTGCCGTCCGTTTGGCACTAGGATCATCCGTGATTTGGATCACGACGAGTACGACTCCATCAACCCCGTTCACCTGAACGCTTCCGCTTAGCGATCTACAAGGGTATGTAGATGCACTCTCCTTCCCTCGTTGCTAGATTACTCCATAGATTGATCTTGGTGATGCGTAGAAAATTTTGAATTTCTGCTACGTTCCCCAACAGTGGCATCATGAGCCAGGTCTATGCGTAGTTTCTATGCACGAGTAGAACACAAGTTGTTGTGGGCATCGATTTTGTCAATTTGCTTGCCGTTACTAGTCTTATCTTGATTCGGCGGCATCGTGGGATGAAGCGGCCCGGACCGACCTTACACATACTCTTACATGAGACTGGTTCCACCGACTGACATGCACTAGTTGCATAAGGTGGCTAGCGGGTGTCTGTCTCTCCCACTTTAGTCGGATCGGATTCGATGAAAAGGGTCCTTATGAAGGGTAAATAGAAATTGGCATATCACGTTGTGGTTTTGGCGTAGGTAAGAAACGTTCTTGCTAGAAACCTATAGCAGCCACGTAAAAAACTTTTAACAACAATTAGAGGACGTCTAACTTGTTTTTGCAGCATGTGCCGTGTGATGTGATATGGCCAAAAGGATGTGATGAATGATATATGTGATGTATGAGATTGATCATGTTCTTGTAATAGGAATCACGACTTGCATGTCGATGAGTATGACAACCGGCAGGAGCCATAAGAGTTGTCTTTATTTATTTCTGACCTACGTGTCAACATAAACGTCATGTAATTACTTTACTTTATTGCTAAAGCGTTAGCCATAGTAGTAGAAGTAATAGATGACGAGACAACTTCAAGAAGACACGATGATGGAGATCATGATGATGGAGATCATGGTGTCATGCCGGTGACAACGATGATCATGGAGCCCCGAAGATGGAGATCAAAAGGAGCAAAATGATATTGGCCATATCATGTCACTATTTGATTGCATGTGATGTTTATCATGTTTTACATCTTATTTGCTTAGAACGACGGTAGCTTAAATAAGATGATTCCTCACTAAAATTTCAAGAAAGGTGTTCCCCCTAACTGTGCACCGTTGCGAAGGTTCATTGTTTCAAAGCACCACGTGATGATCGGGTGTGATAGATTCTAACGTTCGAATACAACGGGTGTTGACGAGCCTAGCATGTACAGACATGGCCTCGGGACACATGCGAAACACTTAGGTTGACTTGAAGAGCCTAGCATGTACAGACATGGCCTCAGAACACGGAAGACCGAAAGGTCGAACATGAGTCGTATAGAAGATACGATCAACATGAGATGTTCACCGTTGATGACTAGTCCGTCTCACGTGATGATCGGACACGGCCTAGTCGATTCGGATCATGTTTCACTTAGATGACTAGAGGGATGTCTATCTGAGTGGGAGTTCATTAAATAATTTGATTAGATGAACTCAATTATCATGAACATAGTCTAAATTGTCTTCGCAAATATGTTGTAGATAAATAGCTCACTTTGTAGCTCCCTGTTTCAATATGTTCCTAGAGAAAGATTAAGTTGAAATATATTGTAAGTAATGATGCGGACTGGGTCTGTAGTCCGAGGAGTGTCCTCATTGCTACACAGAAGGCTTACGTCTTTGATGCACCGCTCGATGTGCAAACCCCTACAACGTCGTCTGTGGATGTTGTGAACACCTGACAGACATGTCCTGATGACTACTTGATAGTTTAGTGCACCATACTTTACGGCTTAGAATCGGGATTCCAATGACCTTTTAAATGCCATAGAACATATGAGATGTTCCAAGAGCTGAAATTGGGATTTCAGGCTCATGCCCGTGTTGAGAGGTGTGAGACCTCTCATAAGTTCTTTTGCCAACAAGATGGAGGAGAATAGCTCAGCTAGTGAGCATGTGCTCAGAATGTCTGGGTGCTACAATCACTTAAATCAAGTGGGAGTTAAACTTCCAGATAAGATAGTGATTGATAGAGTTCTCTAGCCACTATCACTAAGCTACTAGATCTTTGTGATGAACTATGACAATGCAAGGGATGGAGTTGATCCCGGAGCTGTTCGCGGTGCTTAAGACCGCAAAAGGTAGAAATCAAGAAGGAGCATCAAGTGTTGATGGTTTAACAAGACCACTGGTTTCAAGAAGGGCAAGGGCTAGAAGGGAAACTTCATGTATGGCAAACCAGTTGCCGCTCCAGTGAAGGAACCCAAGGTTGAACCCAAACCCGAGACTAAGTGCTTCTATTGTAAGGGGAACGGTCACTGGTAGCGGAATTACCCCAAATGCATGGTAGATAAGAAGGCTGGCAACTTCAACAAAGTATATATGTGTTATTAATGTGTACCTTGCTAGTACTCCTGGTAGCACCTGGGTATTGGATACCGGTTCAGTTGCTATTACTGGTGACTTGAAGCAAAAGCTACGGACTAAACGGAGACTGGCTAAGGGCGAGGTGACGATGTGTGTTGGAAGTGTTTCCAAAGTTGATGAGATCACCATCGCACGCTCCATCTGCCTTCGGGATTAGTATTGAACCTAGATACATGTTATCAGGTGTCTACGTTGAGCATGAATATGATTAGATCATGTTCATTGCAATACGGTCATTCATTTAAGTTAGAGAATAATGGTTATTCTGTTTTACATGAATGATACCTTTCATAGTCATGCACCCTATGTGAATGGATCATTGAATCTCAGTCGTGGTAATACACATGTTCACGCCAAAAGATGTAGAGTTAATAATGATAGTACCACTTTCTCGTGGCACTGCCGCTTAAGTCATATTGGCGTAAGATGCATGAAGAAACTCCATGTCGATGGATGTTTGGAGTCACTTGATTTTGAATCGCTTGACACATGCGAGCCATGCCTCATGGGCAGGATGACTAAGACCCCGTTTTCAGGTACAATGAAACGGGCAAGTGACTTGTTGGAGATCATGCATGCTGATGCGTGTGATCCAATGAGAATTAAAGCGTGCGGTGGATATCGCTATTTTTCTCATCTTCACTGACGATTTGGGTAGATATAGGTATATCTACTTAATGAAGCACAAGTCTGAAACATTTGAAAAGTTCAAGCGATTTCAGAGTGAAGTTAAGAATCATCATAACAAGAAGATCAAATTCCTACGATATGATCAATGAGAATATCTGAGTTATGAGTTTGGCAAACACTTAAGACATTGTGGAATTGTTTCACAGTTGAAGCCACCTGGAACACCACTGGGTTATGGTGTGTCCAGACATCGTAATCGAACCTTATGAGATATGGTGCGATCTATGATGTCTCTTGCCGATCTATCGTTTTTCATTTTGAGGTTACGCGTTAAAGATAGCTGCATTCACTTTAGATAGGACACCATCTAAGTCCGTTGAGATGACGTTGTATGAACATTGGTTTGGCAAGAAACCAAAGTTGTCATTTCTTAATGTTTGGGGCTGCGATGCTTAAGGCTTCAGCCGGAGAAGCTAGAACTCAAAGTGGACAAACACATCTTCATAGGATACCCAAAGGTGACAGTAGGGTATACCTTCTATCTCAGATCTGAGGGCAAATTGTTTGTCGCTAAGAACGGGTCCTTTCTCGAGAAGGAGTTTCTCTCGAAAGAATTGAGTGGGAGGAAGATAGAACTTGATGAGGTTGTCGAACCTTTATTTCAACCAGAGAATGATGCAACACAGAAAGATGTTTTCTGTGGCACCTACGTCTATTGAATAGGAAGTTAATGATAGTGATCATGAAAGCTTCGGATCAAGTTGCTATCGAACCTCATAGGTCGACAAGGATATGTACTACTCCTAAGTGGTACAGTAATCATGTCTTAGATATCATGTTGTTAGACAACAATGAACCTACAAACTATGGAGAAGCGATGGTGGGCCCGTATTCCGACAAATGGTTAGAAGCCATGAAATCCGAAATAGGATCCATGTATCAGAACAAAGTATGGACTTTGGTGGACTTGCCCATTGATCGGCAAGCCATTGAGATAAATGGATCTTTAAGAAGAAGACAGACGTGGGCGGTAATGTTACCGTCTATGAAGCTCGACTTGTGGGAAAGAGTCTTTTCACAAGTTCAAGGAGTTGACTACGATGAGAATTTCTCACCTGTAGCGATGCTTGAGTCCGGCGGAATTATGATAGCATTAGCTGTATTTTTCGATTATGAAATCTTACAGATGGATGTCAAAACAAGTTTTCTTACCAGTTTTTCGTAAGAAAAGTTGTATGTGATACAATAAAGGGTTTTGGCGATCCTAAGGATGCTAAAAGGTATGCTGGCTCCAGCGATCCTTCTATGGACTAGAGCAAGCATCTCGGAATCGGAATATATGTTTTGATGGAGTGATCAAAGCTTTTAGGTTTATACAATGTTTGCTAGAAACTTGTATTTACAACAAAGTGAGTGGGAGCACTACAACATTTCTGATAAGTATATGTGCATGACATATTGTTGATCTGAAATAATGTAGAATTTCTGGAAAGCATAAACGGTTGTTTGAAGAGTGTTTTCAAAGGAAGACTTGGATAAAGCTGCTTACATATTGGGCATCAAGATATATAGAAATAGATCAAGACGCCTGATGATACTTTCAAAGAACGCACGCCTTGACATCTTTTTGAAAGAGTTCAAAATAGATCAGTCAAAGAAGGGGTTCTTACCTGAGTTGTAAGGTGTGAAGTTGAGTAAGACTCAAAGCTTGACCACGACAGAAGAAAGAGGAAGGACGAAGGTCGTCCCCTATGATTTTGTCATAGGCTCTATGCGGTATGCCATGCTGAAGTACCGCACCTGATGTGTGCCTTGCCACATGTCTGGCAAGAGGGTACAAAGGTGATCTAGGAGTAGATCACTGGGTAGCGGTCAAAAATTATCCTTAGAGGAATAAGGAAATGTTTCTCGGTTATGGAGGTGATAAAGAGTTCGACGTAAAGAGTTACGTCGATGCAAGCTTAACACCTATCCGGGTAGCTCTGAGTAGAGATACCGAATACGTATAATGGAGCAACAATTTGGAATAGCTCCAAGTGGAACGTGGTAGCAGCATCTATGATATGACATAAAGTTTTGCGAAGTACATAGGGATCTGAATATGGCAAGACCCGTTGACTACAACCTCTCTCACAAGCATAACATGATCAAACCCAGAACTCATTGAGTATTAATCACATAGTGATGTGAACTAGATTAGTGACTCTAGTAAACTCTTTGGATGTTGGTCACATGGCGATGTGACCTGTGAGTGTTAATCACATGGCGATGTGAACTAGATTATTGACTCTAGTGCAAGTGGGAGACTGTTGGAAATATGCCCTAGAGGCAATAATAAATTAGTTATTATTATTATATTTCATTGTTCATGATAATCGTTTATTATCCATGCTAGAATTGTATTGATAGGAAACTCATATACATGTGTGGATACATAGACAACACCATGTCCCTAGTAAGCCTCTAGTTGACTAGCTCGTTGATCAATAGATGGTTACGGTTTCCTGACCATGGACATTGGATGTCGTTGATAATGGGATCACATCATTAGGAGAATGATGTGATGGACAAGACCCAATCCTAAGCCTAGCACAAAGATCGTGTAGTTCATATGCTAAAGCTTTTCTAATGTCAAGTATCATTTCCTTAGACCATGAGATTGTGCAACTCCCGGATAGCGTAGGAGTGCTTTGGGTGTGCCAAACGTCACAACATAACTGGATGGCTATAAAGGTACACTACAGGTATCTCCGAAAGTGTCTGTTGGGTTGGCACGAATCGAGACTGGGATTTGTCACTCCGTGTAAACGGAGAGGTATCTCTGGGCCCACTCGGTAGGACATCATCATAATGTGCACAATGTGATCAAGGAGTTGATCATGGGATGATGTGTTATGGAATGAGTAAAGAGACTTGCCGGTGACGAGATTGAACAAGGTATCGGGATACCGACGATCGAGTCTCGGGCAAGTATCGTACCGGTGGACAAAGGGAATTGTATACGGGATTGATTGAATCCTCGACATCGTGGTTCATCCGATGAGATCATCGTGGAACATGTGGGAGCCAACATGGGTATCCAGATCCTGCTGTTGGTTATTGACCGGAGAAGTGTCTCGGTCATGTCTGCATGGTTCCCGAACCCGTAGGGTCTACACACTTAAGGTTCGATGACGCTAGGGTTATAGGGAATAGATATACGTGGTTACCGAATGTTGTTCGGAGTCCCGGATGAGATCTCGGACATCACGAGGAGTTTCGGAATGGTCCGGAGGTAAAGATTTATATATGGGAAGTCATGTTTTGGTCACCGAAAAGGTTCCGGTTGCTATCGGTAATGTACCGCGACCACCGGGAGGGTCTCGGGGGTCCATCAAGTGGGGCCACTAGCCCCAGTGGGCAGCATGGGCCAAGTGTGGGAGGGGACCAGCCCCAGGTGGGCTGGTGCGCCCGCCCACCAGGGCCCAAGGTGCCTAGGGTTTAGGGAGGGGGCGCCTCCACCTTACTTGGGGGGCAAGTTTCCCCCTCTCCCCCCCTTGGCCGCCGCTCAGATGGGTTTTGGGGCTGCCGCACCCCTTGGGGTGGGAACCCTAGAGGGGGCGCAGCCCCCTGCCTCTCCCCTATATATAGTTGAGGTCTTTGGGGCTGCCAACATATGAGTTTTGACCTCTCCCTGGCGCAGCCCTACCTCTCTCCCTCCTCGTCTCTTGCGGTGCTTGGCGAAGCCCTGCTAGAGTACCACGCTCCTCCACCACCACCACGCCGTCGTGCTGCTGCTGGACGGAGTCTTCCCCAACCTCTCCTTCTCCCCTTGCTAGATCAAGGAGTAGGAGACGTCACCGGGCTGTACGTGTGTTGAACACGGAGGTGCCGTCTGTTCGGCACTAGGATCATCGGTGATTTGGATCACGACGAGTACGACTCCGTCAACCCCGTTCACTTGAACGCTTCCGCTTAGCGATCTACAAGGGTATGTAGATGCACTCTCCTTCCCTCGTTGCTAGATTACTCCATAGATTGATCTTCGTGATGCGTAGAAAATTTTGAATTTCTGCTACGTTCCCCAACAACGCGCGCGGGCAAACGTTTGCCAGCCGCGTGTCAGGACCCTGTTCCCAGAGACGGAGACCTCCAGTGAAGCCCAGGAGGCCCTGCTGCAGCAGCCGTCTGCCTGGAGCCAGAAGCCGCACCGAGCGCTGGCCGGCAGTTCATCTACAAAGAAACGTGGGAGCTGGAGCCGGGTGCTGGATGGGTTCACCGACCACACGATGAACTCCGGCAGGACCTCCGCAGAGCGGAAGCGTGGTCTAGAGGGGAGCACACCCACGGCGTTCCCCCCATCGGCAACTGGGCACTCACCACCACGCAGGGAACCGCCTCCATGACCGCGGGAGGCTACCACGGGGACCGTGGTGTACTTGTGAGGGCGGCCTCGGCCGCGCTTGGTCGGGGAAGGGTCAGGCCCTGCCCGGGGGCCTTTCCTTTCTCTGCGGCCGAGAATCTCTTTGGGGCCATGGGGACGGCGATTAGCCAAGAAGAAGAAAAGGACCAGCAAGAAGGGATGGACTGAAGGGGCTCGCCCAGCCCCGTACTTATAGCCGGACGAGGCCAACCGCCGAGCACCACGATCGCAGGTAATCATGAACGGTTTCTCTGCATGCAGGGACTTGTCAAGTCGTGCGGTCGCCGAGGCATCGTGGGAAGCGCATACGCCCACGTCTAGTCAACCGCCACGCGACACCCAAGGTCGTAGGTTGTTGGGGCCCACGGTGCTTCGCGCTTACCCATTCGCTTCCCCGCCAGGCCAAGGCCGGGAGCGCCTTGGGCCCGGGGGCTACTGTCGGCATTCTGGGAACGGGGGTCCCTAGACTTTCCTGCCTGCGGCCTGCGACGGGGCTCAAGTGGGGGCCCAGCACGGCCCATCTTCATCAACGCAAGCTCAAGACCCTCGCGAGGGGCCAAGCCTCGTGGGACAGACGACAGGAAGCTTCCTCAGAGGCAGCCTCACCAGGCAGGCTCGTGAGGAGGCGGAGAGATCAAGGCAGGGGTACCTAGCAAGGAACCCGTGACGCAAGCCATGACGATCGAGACCAGGCGGGCGCCAGGCGGGCGCCGGCCTGTGCAGTGTCCTTTGTTTCCCCTTTGGTGCAAAGGGGGCAAGCATAGGCCAAGGTATCAGGCAAAGGTTACCATTCTGGTGCAACGAGACCAAGACCAGCCGGACGGAGGTCACCGTGGAGCCCAAGATGGCGTCATCACCAGTGCTTTTGTCAGCCGAAGACCACCTTTGGTCAGGATAGCTTGTACTAGATGTTCCCCTTCAAAATGGCCAATTGTTGGCGCCCTTCCCGCTCAATTATTTGGGGAGAGGCCCAGGGCCTCTATAAATAGAGCTAGCCTCCACAAAGAAGAGGGAGATCTGGTAGGACCCTAGAAGAGAGAGAGAGAGAGGCGACGGAACTCGCCCTAGCAGGTCATCGCACCAGCTCAAGAACACCTCTCGCGAGGCTGTTCTTCCCTTGTACTGTTCATCATCAGCCCCTGAGGCAATCCACCACACCACACACTGGAGTAGGATATTACACCACGACGGTGGCCCGAACCAGTATAAACCCCATGTCTCTTGTGTTGTTCATCATTTTCATCTTAGTTCGCACGAGAGGATCGGACATAGATCGGTAGGGGAGAGATCTCCGCGTGCACCCCATTGTTCGAACCTCAAGGGTCTGCCGGAACCCGAAATCTGATAGAAAGGATGTTGAAAAAGGCCCCAAGATGGTATCTCATGGGAACAAAAGGTTGTGGCGGTGGAAAAATGTTTTCATGGATGCTTCTGAGGGTTTTGGAATGTATGTGAATATATAGGACGAAGGGCTAGGTCAGGGGAGTCCTGAGGGGCCACAAGGTAGCCCCCCCCCTAGGGCGTGCCCTCCACCCATACCGCCGCCTCGTGGCTCTTCTGGCTTGGACTCCAAGTCCCATGGGTCTCTTCTGGTCCAAGAAAAATCATCGTGAAGTTTTATTCCGTTTGGACTCCATTTGGTATTCCTTTTCTGCGAAGCTCAAAAACAAGGAAAAACAGAAACTGGCACTGGGTTGTAGGTTAATAAGTTTATCCCCAAAATAATATAAAATATCATATTAATTCATATAAAACATCCAAAACAAATAATATAATAGCATGGAATAATAAAAAATTATAGATACGTTGGAGATGTATCAAGCATCCCCAAGCTTAATTCTTGCTCGTCCTTGAGTAGGTAAATGCTAAAAACAGAATTTTTGATGTGGAATGCTACCTAACATATTTATCCATGTAATTTTCTTCATTGTGGCAGGATTGTTCAGATCCATAAGATTCAAAACAAAAGTTTAATATTGACATAAAAACAATAATACTTCAAGCATACTAATAAAGCAATCATGTCTTCTCAAAATAACATGGCCAAAGAAAATTATCCCTACAAAATCACATAGTTTAGCTATGCTCCATCTTCATCACACAAAGTATTAAATCATGCACAAACCCGATGACAAGCCAAGCAATTGTTTCATACTTTTGATGTTCTCAAACTTTTTCAACTTTCACACAATACATGAGAGTGAGCCATGGATATAGCACTATAGGTGGAATAGAATATGGTGGTTGTGGAGAAGACAAAAAGAAGCAGATAGTCTCACATCAACTAGGCGTATCAATGGGCTATGGAGATGCCCATTAATAGATATCAATGTGAGTGAGTATGGATTGCTATGCAATGGATGCACTAGAGCTATAAGTTTATGAAATCTCAAAAAGAAACTAAGTGGTTGTGCATCCAACTCGCTTGCTCACGAAGACCTAGGGAAATTTGAGGAAGCCCATCATTGGAATATACAAACCAAGTTCTATAATGAAAAATTCCCACTAGTATATGAAAGTGACAACATAGGAGACTCTCTATCATGAAGATTATGGTGCTACTTTGAAGCACAAGTGTGGAAAAAGGATAGTAACATTGCCCCTTCTGTCTTTTCTCTCATTTTCTTCTTTTATTTTTTATTGGTGGGCTTATTGGCCTCTTTTATTTTTTGTAAATTCCGGAGACTCATCCCAACTTGTGAGGGAATCATAGCTTCCATCATCCTTTCCTCACATGGGACAATGCTCTAATAATGATGATCATCACACTTTTATTTACTTACAACTCGATACTTAGAACAAAATATGACTCCATATGAATGCCTCCGGCGGTGTACCGGGATGTGCAATGATCTAGCGTAGCAAATGACATAAAAAATGGACAAGCCATACATCATGCTAGCTATCTTCTGATCATGCAAAGCAATATGACAATGATGGAGCGTGTCATGGTAAAATGGAACAGTGGAAGTTGCATGATAATATATCTCGGAATTGCTATTGGAAATGCCATAATATGTAGGTATGGTGGCTGTATTGAGGAAGGTATAATGTGGGTGTAAGGCACCGGCGAAAGTTGAACGGTACTAGAGAGGCTAGCAATGGTGGAAGGGTGAGAGTGCGTATAATCCATGGACTCAACATTAGTCATTTGGAACTGACATACTTATTGCAAAAATTAATTAGTCATTGAAACAAAGTACTACACGCATGCTCCTAGGGGGATAGATTGGTAGGAAAAGACCATCGCTCGTCCCCGACTGCCACTCAAAGGAAGACAATCAATAATTAAATCATGCTCCGACTTCATTAAAGGAAATATGCCCTAGAGGCAATAATAAAGTTGTTATTTTATATTTCCTTATTCATGATAAAGGTTTATTTTTCATGCTAGAATTGTATTGATTGGAAACCTTAATACATGTGTGAATACATAAACAAACACCGTGTCCCTAGTGAGCCTGTACTATACTAGCTCGTTGATCAAAGATGGTTAAGGTTTCCTAACCATGGACATGAGTTGTCATTTGATAACGGGATCACATCATTAGGAGAATGATGTGATGGACAAGACCCATCCATTAGCTTAGCATAATGATCATTTAGTTTTATTGCTATTGCTTTCTTCATGTCAAATACATATTCCTTCGACTATGCGATTATGCAACTCCCGGATACTGGAGGAATGCCTTGTGTCGTGGATTCACCACGGTAGATGCCCTAGTGAAAGGACTTAGGTGTGGAGCCATCGCAATATAGGTTAGCTTGAAGGGGTTGAATGGGACAAAGGACACAAAGTATTTAGCTAGGTTCGGCCCCTCACAATGAGGTAAAAGCCTACGTCCTGCTTCTAGCTGTATTGCTTGAGTTTTGATTACAAGGGAGCGAATACGCTTGACCTAGTTCTCGATTGATTGTTTCTTGAGTTAACCCGCTGATACGTCTCCAACATATCTATAATTTATGAAGTATTCACGCTGCTATATTATCATTCTTGGATGTTTTACAATCATTTTATAACAACTTTATATAATTTTTTGGGACTAACCTATTGACATAGTGCCCAGTGCCAGTTGCCGTTTTTTGCTTGTTTTTTACATCACAGGAAATCAATACCAAACGGAATCCAAACACAATGAAACTTGTTGGAGATTTTTTTGGACCAGAATACATCCAGTGGGCCAAAGAAGCGCCAAAGGGGAGCCCCAAGGGGTGCACAACCCACCAGGGCATGCATGGGGGCCCAAGCGCGCCCAGGTGGGTTATGCCCACCTCGGTGGCCTCCCACACCGCCTCTTCGCCCTATAAATCGCCAAATATTCCAAAACTCTGGGGGTAACCCTAGATCATAAGTTTCACCGCCGTGAGCCTCTATAGCCATGAGAAACCAATCTAGACCCCGTTCCGGCACTCCGCTGGCGAGGGAAATCATCACCGGCGGCCATCTTCATCATCCCGGCGGCCACCATGATGAGGAGGGAGTAGTTCACCCTCGAGGCCGAGGGTTTGTACTAGTAGCTATGTGTTTAATCTCTCTCTCTCGTGTTCTTGAGATGGCATGATCTTGATGTATCGCGGGCTTTGTTAATATAGTTGGATCATATGGTGTTTTCCCCTCTCTATCTTGTTGTGCTGAATTGAGTTTTTCCCTTTGAGATTTCGTTCTCATCGAATTGAATACTTTTATGGATTTGAGAACACTTTATGTATGTCTTGCTAGGAATACCCGCGGTGACAATGGGGTATCATATTGATTCACTTGATATATGTTTTGGCACTCAACTCGTGGATTCCCGAGGTGACATTGGGGTAATCTATGCATAGGGGTTGATGCATGTTCTTGTCTTTGTTTCTCCGGTAGAAATCTTAGGGAACTCTTTGAGGTTCTTTGTTTTGGATTGAGTATTATGAATTTGAAATTATTTGGTGTTATTTTAGTACGAACTCTTGGGTAGATCGATCAAAAAGAATAGCTTTGAGGTGGTTTCGTACCCTACAAACAATTTCTTCTTATGTTCTCCGCTAGATATGAACTTTGGAGTGATTCTTCACAAGGTTGGAAAAAGCGGTAGGCGTAAGCGAGGCGGTTGGCCTTCGCCTAGTGCCTAGGTGGTGCCTAAGCACCCTAGGCGCGGCCTAGGTGGTAATATAGTTTACTTATAGTGTATTTATGATTATTATATGGGTGTTGATATTAGTTTAGGGTTTATAAATAAGTTAATTGCCATCTACTTCCATTGGAATAGAACTCGTTTGGCATATGAGTGCAGTATGTGGCATGATTTCATGCTTGGGTAGGCAATTCCTTGATTGCCTTGCCTAGACCTCCATTTATGCCCTAGGCAAGGCGTTTAGCCATTGCCTAGCGCCTAGGCGTGCCTAAGCGCCTCCTAGGCACTACCTTTTCCAATAGAGATTCTTCATCGCACTTTGAGCGATGGTTATATGATCCAATTAGATTAGCATTGTTGAGAGATTGCACTAGCGAAAGTACAAACCCTAGGCCTCATTTTCAAGCACTGCAATACCGTTTGTGCTCCATTTTATCAATTGCTACCTTGTTGTCTTTATTGTTCCTAACAAAAATAAATATATACTATCATTACTACACTTTTATCACCATCTCTTCGCCGAACTAGTGCACATATACAAATTACCATTGTATTTGGTGTCAGGGACACATTAGACTTTTTATTATTTGGTTACAGGGTCGTTTGGGAGAGACCATCTTCATCCTACGCCTCCCACGGATTGATAAACCTTAGGTCATCCACTTGGGGGAAATTTGCTATTGTCCTACAAAACTCTGTGCTTGGAGGCCCAACACGAGTCTACAAGAACAAGTTGTGTAGTAGACATCAAGCTCTTTTCTGGCGTCGTTGCCGGGGAGGTGAGTGCTTGAAGGTATATCTTTAGATCTTGCATTCGAATCTTTTAGTTTCTTGTTTTATCACTAGTTTGGTTTATAAAAGAAAACATAAAAAATGGAATTGAGGTTGCATCACATTATTCATCTTTATAATGTATTTCGTGAAAATGATGGAAAGGAAAATTGTGCTCAACTGATAGAAGAAGAATTAAAGAAAATGTTTGGCATAAATGATGAGCATGATTGCAATGTTGTTAGTATGTATTCTTTGAATATCCAAAATGCTAATGATTATTGCACTAGTCATGATAAAAATGTTTCTTATAAGGATGTCAATTTTTGTGGGGTGGAAAGACTTTGTGAAGACGTGCCTTATAGGGAAGATAGATTTTGTAAGAAGCATAAGCATTACAGAACCAATTTTTTGCTAAAAGTGATAGATGAAATTGCTACAAAATTATGCTCTCTTTGTCCTATTACTTGTGAACTTTGCAATAAAGTTGGTCACCTTAATTTCCAATGCATGCTTTTTCATGATCGAATCGTGTCCAAATATTGCAATAACTTGATCACCCTTGAACTTTATAATGAGCTTTGTCTATTTTGGGGGAGTGAAGAATTAACACATAAAAATAGTGGGTTTGAAGTATTCATTCTCATGGAAGACATTGAAACTAATCTAAAAAATATCTATATGTTTTGCATGGTAAATTGCAATGAGAATGTTTATATTGCCAACTATAAAAATATGGGAAAACCAAAAGAGTATAAAAGGAATACTAATTAAAGGGTAAAGATTTCAAATTTCCCTCCTATTGTCTCTCATGATGAAATAGGTGACGAGGAGGAGCTCCCTATTCAACCAATCTCATTAATAAGAAGCTTGAAAAAAATTAATTAAACCCAGACATGATGTGGTGAAGAAGAAGAAGAAAAGAAGAAAGAATAGAGGTAAAAAGGTATCTCTCCCAAATAATGTTGCTCCTATTGTTGTTGTGCCTCATGAAAATGAATAAAAAATAATTGTGGAAGATGATGCATTTGATGATGATATTGCTTCTTTATCTTATGGCGCAATGTCCGAGAGCACTATTGATGATGAATTTGTTATGCCTATTGCTTGTTGTGATGATTACGACTGGGATGATAATGATACTTCTTATAATCTTGGAAATCCTTTTGGCACCAACTTGGGAAATTATGATGATAATAATTGTTATACTATTGGTGCTATTCATACTATTAATGATGAGAGTGATTATGCTTATGATATGCCAAGCCACAAGCTTGGGGATGCTATGTTTGATATAATGACATGTTTGAAAATTTATTTGGTGCAATTAATGTTTGTCCCAAGCTCGGGGATGCTATGCTTAATGAAGATGATATTTTTAGTCCTCTTACTTCGAATGATCAAATTTGCTATGATGATTGCATGCCTCCTACTTACGATGATTATTGTGATGATATTTATGTTATAAAAAGTAGTGATAATTATTGTCATAATTTTGAATATACTTTTACTGAACATTTCTCTTTTAATGTGGAAACAATTTATAGTATTCAAGTTTCCTATGATACTCCCACCATTATGAATGAGAATAAAATTGCCTATGTGGAGAGTAATAAAAATACTATGCTTATGGATCATGAAAGGAGTGCTTTGTGTGATGGTTATATTGATGAATCTATTCATGATGCTACTGAAAATTATTATGAGAGAGGAACTTATGATTCATGATGCTCTTGTTATGTTTCAATCCTTATCTTTTATACGAGCATCATTGAACTCATCATGCCTAACTAAAAGGCATTAAATAAAGCGCTTGTTGGGAGACAACCCAACACTTTTACCTACTGTTTTTGTGTGTTCACATGATTATGCTACTGTAGTAATCATGTTTTATTGATTTTGTTCCAATAAAGTGCCAAGTAAAGCCTTTGAGATAGTGTGGATGATAGTTGACTTGAATCTGTGCAAAACAGAAACTTTTAGGCTCAGTCCGGGAATTTTAAAAATTCACTGGAACGTGCTTTTGATCTGAATTATTTACAGGTGATAGATATAAAAATTCCGTACGTTGTTCTAATTTTTCAGAATTTTTGGAGTAGCAGAAGTATGGTTGGAGTACAGATTACTACAGACTGTTCTGTTTTTTACATATTTTGTTTTCAATGCATAGTTTGCTTGTTTTCTAGTTTCTATGGCTTATATTGCTCAATATAAATTGTGGAAATGATATGCGGCAGTAGGAATTGTGTGAAAACAATTATGAATATTTTCTTTGACAGTACCGAAGTGAATGATTTGTCTTTATCATACTAACCTATCTCACGAAGTTCCGTTAAGTTTTGTGTGACTGAAGTTTTCAAGTTTTGGGTGAGATGTTGATATGAGGAGAATAAGGAGTGACAAGACCCTAAGCTTGGGGATGCCCAAGGCACCCCCAAGTTAATATTCAAGGAATATCCAAGCAACTAAGCTTGGGGATGCCCCAGAAGGCATCCCCTCTTTCGTCTTCAACATTATCGGCAACCTCACTTGAAACTACATTTTTTATTCGTCACATGATATGTGTTTTGCTTGGGCATCATTTTATTTTGTTAGAATTTGCTTTATGTTATTTAGAATAATGTTTTGCATCTTTTATTCCAATAAAAATGTCAAGTATAGCCTTTGCCATGCTTATTTTGCAAGTCTACATGTTGCTGTTTGAAAACAGAAAGTTTCTCACTGTTGCAATAATTCTCTAGAAAAGTCAGAATGTGATAAAATTTTGAAACTTTTTGCAAAATAATCTATGATAAATGTTGTACAGTTTGGTAAACTTTTAGAATTTTTGGAGTTACAGAAGTAAGAATGTTCTTGCATTCTTTATAGACTGTACTGTTTTGGCAGATTGCTGTTATGGTTGCATTGTTTGCATATGTTTGCTTGTTTAATGATTCTATTTGAGGATAGGACTATTAAATATGCAGAGGCATTTAGTATGCAATGTTAAGTTATAATTTTATTGATTTGCTACAGTAGAGAATGATAAGGTGTTCCATTGATTTATACTAACGTATCTTACGAGTTCTTGCTGAGTTTTGTGTGGATGAAGTTTTTAAGAATTTGGGAAACCGTGTTATGAGAAAGATGAAGAAGACACAAGAGATCAAGCTTGGGGATGTCCAAGGCATCCCAAGTTAATATTCCAAGAAGTCTCAAACATCTAAGCTTGGGGATGCCCCGGTAGGCATCCCACTTTTCTTCATCAACAATTATCGGTTAGCCTCGGTTGAGCCTAAGTTTTTGTTTCTTCACATGATGTGTGTAATTCTTAGAATTTCATTTTATTTTGTTTTGCTTGCTGTTTTAATAAAATACTTAGATCTTGAGAGTCCTCAAATAACTACCCATTTACATAACTACTCACTTGATCTTCACTTATATCTTTTTGGAGTAGCTTGTCATTTACTCTTGTGCTTCACTTATATCCTATGAGTAAATTGTTGAATGAATTGATTATCATGAATTTGAAATTATAGCATGCCCAGTGCTAGCTTCACATTAGGTTTAGAAAGTGAAATATTGTGAAGCTTGACAATCACAATTTTGGTCATACAAGCAATTCATGAATTATTAGCATAAGGAAGAGGACTTTCACATGCAAATATATTATCTTGGACATCTTCTGTGATTGTGAATACACATGAATTATTTTCAAACTTGAGCAAATTAATTGAAGTTGGACAAGGAATACAACGTAATGAGTTATGTTTGGGTATATTTGCATAGAAGTTATATTGTTATGGATCCTCCAACATGTGGTGTTTTCCTAGGATCTTTTGCTAGCCAAAACTCGTACTAAGTAGAGATACTACTTGTGCATCCAAAATCCCTCAAACCCATTTTCTTGCCATGAGTGTCCACCATACCTACCTATGGATTGAATAAGATCCTTCAAGTAAGTTGTCATTAGTACATAAAGCAATAAAAATTGCTCCTAAATATGTTTTATCTTTTAATGTAAGGGGAAATTGAGCGTTGTACGAACTTGTGATGGCAAAGTAATAAAAGCGACGAACTGCATAATAAAGGTTGCTATCATAAGGGTCAATATAATGTGAAGTTCCTTTGCATTAAGAGTTTGGACATCCAAATAAAAAGCGCATGGCAACCTCTGCTCCCCTCTGCGAAGGGCCTATCTTTTACTTTTTAGTATTTACTTTCATGCAAAGAGTCAATAGTATAAATTCTCATTTCAACCTCAATTATTCTTAGTTGGCAAGCATCATGGGTGGGGAAGATCTAGGCACATATGACCAATCAAATATATTTGATTATGATTTATTATTGTTGACAATTATCTCTATGATAAATGAGTTGGGAGGCAAAATATTAAGCCCTATCTTCCTTTGTGTTCGACGGATGCCATTTGTTCTAAGAATATGCTTTGAGCAGTAGCAATCATGGAAGACTATATGATGATTGAGTATGTGGAGCTCTTACTTAGACTCTGTTGAATAAGTTGAATTGCAATTGTTTGGTGACTAAGAATATAGGTTGTTGAGTTTCAAGAGAATTCATATTTTGAACCTTAACATGTGAATTAGTTGCTACTTTAACATAAGAAGTTTTATAACAAATAATTGTTGTTATGATGCTAGGAAAAGTGATTGAAATTATCATTGATCAAACTTATGCACTTTGCTAGCATTCACACTTCATAAATTATTTCTTTTATCATTTACCTACTCGAGGACGAGTAGGAATTAAGCTTGGGGATGCTGATACGTCTCCAACGTATCTATAATTTATGAAGTATTCATCCTACTATATTATCATTCTTGGATGTTTTACAATCATTATATAGCAACTTTATATAATTTTTTGGGACTAACCTATTGACATAGTGCCCAATGCCAGTTGCTACTTGTTGCTTGTTTTTTACATCGCATGAAATCAATACCAAATGGAGTCCAAACGCAGCTAAAATTTTTGGAGAATTTTTTGGACCAGAAGTCACCTAGCGGGCCAAAGAAGTGCCAGAGGGGAGCCCTGAGGGGGGCACAACCCACCAGGGTGTGCCTAGGGGCCTAGGTGCGCCCAGGTGGCTTATGACCACCTAGGTGGCCTCCCGCACCGCCTGTTTGCCATGTAAATCGCCAAATATTCCAAAACCTTTGGGGGTAACCCTAGATCAGAAGTTCCGCCGCCACAAGCATCCGTAGCCACGAGAAACCAATCTAGACCCTGTTCCGGCACTCCGTCGGAGGGGGAAATCATAACCGGTGGCCATCTTCATCATCCCGGCGGCCACCATGATGAGGAGGGAGTAGTCCACCCTCGGGGCTAAGGGTTTGTACCAGTAGCTATGTGTTTAATCTCTCTCTCTCTCTCATGTTCTTGAGACGGCACGATCTTGATGTATCGCGGGCTTTGTTAATATAGTTGAATCATGTGGTGTTCCCCCCTCTCTATCTTGTTGTGATGAATTGAGTTTTTCCCTTTGAGATTTCTTTCTTATCGGATTGAATACTTTTATGGATTTGAGAACACTTTACGTATGTCTTTCTATGAATACATGTGGTGACAAATGGGTACCATATTGATTCACTTGATATATGTTTTGGCACTCAACTCACGGATTCCCGAGGTGACATTGGGGTAATCTATGCATAGGGGTTGACGCACGTTCTTGTCTTTGTTTCTCCGGTAGAAATCTTGGGCACTCTTTGAGGTTCTTTGTGTTGGATTGAGTATTATGAATCTTAAATTATTTGGTGTTATTTTAGTACGAACTCTTGGATAGATTGATTGGAAGGAATAGCTTCGAGGTGGTTTCGTACCCTACAAACAATTTCTTCTTATGTTCCCCGCTAGATAGGAACTTTGGAGTGATTCTTCATCTCACTTTGAGGGATGGTTATCTAATCCAATTAGATTAGCATTGTTGAGATATTGCACGAGCGAAAGTACAAACCCTAGGCCTCATTTTCAAGCATTGCAATACTGTTTGTGCTCCGTTTTATCAATTGCTACATTGTTGTCTTTTATTGTTCCTATTACAAAAATCAACATATACTATCATTACTATGCTTTTATCACCATCTCTTCGCCGAACTAGTGCACCTACACAAATTACCATTGTATTTGGTCTGTTGGGGACATAAGAGACTTTTTATTATTTGGTTGCAGGGTTGTTTGAGAGAGACCTTCTTCATCCTACGCCTCCCACAGATTGATAAACCTTAGGTCATCCACTTGAGAGAAATTTGCTACTGTCCTACAAAACTCTGCGCTTGGAGGCCCAACACGAGTCTACAAGAACAAGTTGTGTAGTAGACATCACCCGCCGCCGGGTCTCGCCTTTATATACACAGGTAGAAGCCCGATGGCTTACAAGAGTCTGGACCGGATCACACAACGTGACCGTCCTGGTTTCTAAATTGCCTTGCCTTAATACACAAGCCACCATACGGCGATTCACACATCCGGGTCTCGGGCTCTTGCCAGGCCCACCCCTATGAGCCGCCATCTTCACACTTTGTCTTCTTAGGCCTACTTGGGCCTTCTTCATGTAAGTTGCCAACAATGTAACTCGTTCCCTCGTGGGCGGGTCACACCTCAGAGCTATATCCCCAACATTAGGCCCCAGATTGATTTGAACCTGTTCATGTCAATCTTCGTCCTTTGGCTGGCAAATCTCTTAAACTCTTTCACTATGTAAACTGACAGACCTTCATAACTCGCCATAACAAAAAGGTGACGTCATGCCCTCAATCTCAGAAAAAATCACATGACATCATCACAAATCTTTGCATTAATCAGCTATTCCCAGAATCGAGGCGCTTCCACCGTCAAGATAATGATGATGTTTCCTCGATTTCCACGCTTGCCATTCACTGTTTCACTTTTTCCTTATAAATAGGTTCGAGGGGGTACATTTTTCACATTTACCCCTGCCCGCTCCTCTTCTTCTTCCTTGAGACGGCTGACGCCATGATACGTCTCCGTCGTATCTACTTTTCCAAACACTTTTGCCCTTGTTTTGGACTCTAACTTGCATGATTTGAATGGAACTAACCCGGACTGACGCTGTTTTCAGCAGAATTACCATGGTATTATTTATGTGCAGAAACAAACATTCTCGGAATGACCTGAAACTTCACGGAGCAACTTTTTGGAAAATATAAAAAATACCTGCAAAAGATGAAGGCCAGGGGGCCCACCACCTGTCCACGAGGGTGGGGGGCGCGCCCCCTACCTTGTGGGCCCCCTGGAGCTCCTCCGAATCCAACTCCAACTCTATATATTGTGTTTCGGGGAGAAAAAAATCAGAGAGAAGAATTCATCGCATTTTACGATATGGAGCCGCCGCCAAGCCCTAAAACCTCTCGGGAGGGCTGATCTGGAGTCTGTTCGGGGCTCCGGAGAGGGGAATCCGTCGCCATCGTCATCATCGACCATCCTCCATCACCAATTTCATGATGCTCACCACCGTGCGTGAGTAATTCCATCGTAGGCTTGCTGGACGGTGATGGGTTGGATGGGATCTATCATGTAATCGAGTTAGTTTTGTTAGGGTTTGATCCCTAGTATCCACTATGTTCTAACATTGATGTTCCTATGACTTTGCTATGCTTAATGCTTGTCACTAGGGCCCGAGTGCCATGATTTTAGATCTGAACCTATTATGTTTTCATCAATATATGAGTGTTCTTGATCCTATCTTGCAAGTCTATAGTCACCTATTATGTGTTATGATCCGTTAACCCCGAAGTGACAATAATCGGGATACTTACCGGTGATGACCGTAGTTTGAGGAGTTCATGTATTCACTATGTGTTAATGCTTTGTTCCAGTACTCTATTAAAAGGAGGCCTTGATATCCCTTAGTTTCCGTAAGGACCCCGCTGCCATGGGAGGGTAGGACAAAAGATGCCATGCAAGTTCTTTTCCATAAGCACGTATGACTATATTCGGAATACATGCCTACATTACATTGATGAAATGGAGCTAGTTCTGTGTCACCCTAGGTTATGATTGTTACATGATGAACCGCATCCGGCATAATTCTCCATCACTGATCCATTGCCTATGAGCTTTCCATATATTATTCTTCGTTTATTTACTTTTCCATTGCTATTGCTGTCATCACTACAAAATAACAAAAACATTACTTTTGTTACTGTTACCTTTTGCTACCGTACCACTTCTATCATATTACTTTGCTACTAAACACTTTGCTGCAGATACTAAGTCTCCAGGTGTGGTTGAATTGACAACTCAGCTGTTAATACTTGAGAGTATTCTTTGGCTCCCCTCATGTCAAATCAATAAATTTGGGTTGAATACTTTACCCTCGAAAACTGTTGTGATCCCCTATACTTGTGGGTTATCAAGACTATTTTTTGGCGGCGTTGACGGGGAGCATAGCTCTATTCTTTGAGTCACTTGGGATTTATATCTGCTTATCATTATGAAGAACTTGAAAGATCTAAGAACCAAGATTTATCCCTCAACTACGAGTGGAGGTAAGGAACTGCCATCTAGCTCTGCACTTGATTCACCTTCTATTTTGAGTAAGCTTGCGACACCTAAACCTGCTTCTGCTATTCGTTCTGATATGTCGCATGTTATTGATGATGCCACTTCTGCTATCCATGATACTTATGATGAAACTACTTCTATGCTTGATACTACTGTGCCACTTGGTGAATTTCTTGATGAACAACTTGCCAGGGCTAGAGAGATTGAAAATATTGAATCTGACAATACTAATGAAATTGATGATGAAGACTTGCCTGTTATTCCTGAGGGTTATGTTTTTGATAAATAAGCTTCTTTAGCTATTTTAGCTTGCAAAGATAGACACGAACTTAAGAGGTTATTAGCTAAATGGAATAAGCAAGCTCTAAATGCTAGGATGAAACCTGACCCTGCTTTTGCTACTTCACCTATCTGTGTTACTGATGAGGATTATGAATTCTCTGTTGATCCTGATATAATTACTTTGGTTGAATCTGATCCTTTTCATGGCTATGAATCTGAAACTGTTGTGGCACATCTTACTAAATTAAATGATATAGCCACCTTGTTCAGTACTGATGAGAGAACTCGTTACTTTTATATCCTTAAAATATTTCCGTTCTCATTAAAGGGTGATGCTAAGATATGGTTTAATTCTCTTGATCCTGGTTGTGTGCGTAGTCCCCAGGATATGATTTATTACTTCTCTGCTAAATATTTCCCTGCTCATAAGAAACAAGCTGCTTTAAGGGATATATATAATTTTGTGCAAATTGAAGAAGGGAGTCTCCCACAAGCTTGGGGGAGGCTTCTCCAATTACTTAATGCTTTGCCTGATCATCCTCTTAAGAAAAATGAAATATTTGATATCTTTTATAATGGACTAACCGATGCTTCCAGAGATTACCTGGATAGTTGTTCTGGTTCTGTTTTCAGGGAAAGAACACCGGATGAAGCTGAAATTCTATTGAATAATATGTTGACAAATGAAAATAATTTGACACCTCCGGAGCCAATTCCTAAACCAACTCCGAAGAAGAGGGGTATTCTATTTCTCAGTCCTGAAGATATGAAAGAGGCAAAGAAATCTATGAAAGAAAAAGTTATTAAAGCTGAAGATGTTAAGAATTTACCTCCTATTGAAGAAATACATGATCTTAATTTACCGCCTGTTGAAGAAACATATGATCTTAATCCTTTACCTATTGAAGAAACTCATGGTCTTGATAACCCGACACAGGTAGTAAAGGTAAATTCTCTCTATAGATATGATAAAGCTGAAATCCCATTTACTAAGTTTGCTAGCCCATGCTTAGATGAGTTTGATAAATTTATGGTTAAGCAAGAAGACTTTAATGCTTATTTTGGTAGACAGTTGAAATACAATTCAAATATGCTTGAACACTTGGGTGATTATATGGCTAATGTCAAAGGTGAACTTAAACTTATTAGTAAACATGCTTCTATGGTTACCACTCAAGTAGAACAAGTACTTAAAGCTCAAAATTATTTGCTCAGTGAATTGAATAGTAAGAATAATGATAATGTTGTTAGAGTTATGACTAGAGGTGGTAGAATGACTCAGGAACCTTTGTATCCTGAAGGCCATCCTAAGATAATTGAGCAAGATTATCAGAGAGATAATATAGATGCACCTAGTCCTTCTAAAAGGAAGAAAAAGAAAAATGATAGGACTTTGCATGCTTCTAGTGAACCTATTACTGAAACACCTGAGAAACCAAATGATATTTCTATCTCTGATGCTGAAACTCAATCTGGTAATGAACCTGAAACTAGCGATAATGTTAATAATAATGTCCATGATGATGCTCAACCTAGTAATGATAATGATATAGAAATTGAACCTGCTGTTGATCTTGATAACCCACAATCAAAGAATCAACGTTATGATAAGAAAGACTTTATTACAAGGAAACACCTTAAAGAAAGAGAACCATGGGTTCAGAAACCCATGCCTTTTCCTCCCAAACCATCCAAGAAAAAGGATGATGAGGATTTTGAGTGCTTTGCTGAAATGATTAGACCTATCTTTTTGTGTATACGATTAACTGATATGCTTAAAATGAATCCTTATGCTAAGTATATGAAAGATATTATTACAAATAAAAGAAAGATACCGGAAGCTGAAATTTTCACCATGCTTGCTAATTATACTTTTAAGGGTGGAATACCAAAGAAACTTGGAGATCCAGGAGTACCCACTATACCATGCTCCATTAAAAGAAACTATGTTAAAACTGCTTTATGTGATCTTGGAGCCGGTGTTAGTGTTATGCCTCTCTCTTTATATCGTAGACTAGATTTGAATAAGTTGACACCTACTGAAATATCTTTGCAAATGGCTGATAAATCAACTGCTATACCTGTCGGTATTTGTGAGGATGTGCCTGTTGTAGTTGCAAACGTTACTATTTTAACGGACTTTGTTATTCTTGATATTCCCGAGGACGATAGTATGTCTATTATTCTTGGAAGACCCTTTTTGAATACTGCAGGGGCTGTTAATGATTGCACTAAAGGCAATGTCACTTTTCATGTTAATGGTAATGAGCACACGGTACACTTTCCGAGGAAACAACCTCAAGTTCATAGTATCAACTCTATTGGAAAAATTCCATCGATTATATTTGGAGGTTTTTAATTTCCTCTTCCTACTGTCAAGAGGAAATATGATATTCTTATTATTGGGGATGTGCATATCCCCGTTGAGGTAACATAGTGTTATTCGAAATTTCTCCGGTTCCATGTTATTCAGAATGAGTTCGTTAACAAGACTTGATCAACCTTGTTAGTGGATTCCTTTTGATGATCATGAGATGGATGAAACTAGAAGGCACAAACTTCCGTACCCTCCTTTTACTTTCTGTTATTTATATTAAATAAAATAAAAATAGTACTTTTCTGTCGTTATTTGATTATCCGTGCAATATAAAAATACCCTAAAAATAAAAGTTCTCCAAATGCCCTGAAATTTAAATATGATTTTTCTGAAATATTTGAGAACATTTGGCACTAAGAACATAGCAGGGGGTCAACCACCTGCCCACGAGGGTGGAGGGCGCGCCCTACCCCCCTGGGTGCACCCCCTGCCTCGTGGGCCCACGGTGGCCCTCCTCCACTTATCCTTTCACCCACACACTCCTTCTTCCTCCCATAAACACGAATATCCAGCTCAAACCCGAGTCCAAGCTCATTTTGCTGCCATTTTCGATCTCCTTGCTCAAAGCACCTCTCACAAAACTGCTTGGGGAGATTGTTCCTTGGTATGTGACTCCTCCATTGGTCCAATTAGTTTTTTGGTCTAGTGCTTTATTCATTGCAATTTTTTACTGCTTAGGTGACCCTGTTCTTGAGCTTGCATGTCAAATTTGTATGGTTCCAAGTAGTTTTGATGCATGATATAGGCTCTAGGCACTTGTAGGAGTAGTTGTTATCAATATTATTGAGTCTGGTTCACTTTTATTTTGAAGTTACTAAAAATTTTCAGAATTTTTCAGAGGAAGAAAAATGCTTAGGAAAATGTTCCAAGGTGGTTCCTCAAGGAAGCAAGAACCCAGGCTTGCAATGCGCGATGCTGATGAAGAGCCACCAACAGACACTCCAGTGCGTCCTTGTGAGTGGCCTTCTGAAAACTTTATGGATCGAGCAGGAATTAAGGAAGAATTCAATGCATATTTGCGTAAGGCCGATCTTGTGAGCTTCGAGGAAGAGAAGTGCAGCCAGTATCACAATCTCACTAGTACCTTTGTGAGGAGGTTTGAATTTTCATCTTCACGTAATTCTCCAACTGTCCTATTTGATCTTTATGAAAATTCGTATACTATGGACTCAGAGAATTTTACCATTGCTTGCAAACTTCCACAATGGGGTAGTATAAGGGATCCTCGCAAATCTGAATTTAGAGATTTTCTTGCTAACATAACTGTGGGAGAATCTAGAGATATAACACAAGCCACCATAGGGAGCATTCACTTTCCTGCTATACATTATTTTGCTCTCTTCATAGGTAGGTGCATAAATGCTAAGGATGAAGCATGTCACATGTGTGTCCCTGACCTCAGTATTCTTAGGAGTGCTGTGTTAGGAGATAAATCTTATAATTTGGGAGCCATTGTTGCACATAGGTTGCATCTTAATAGATTTAATGGAGATTTCTTGGGAGGAATTTATGCAACCCGCATAGCTAATTTTATGGGTATAGCCATACGCGAAGATGATATTGAATTACCCCTGCTTACCTAGACTTTAATGCTATGGTTCACCACCAGTTTGTTGAGAGGAACGAATCACCTCTCCAGTATCGACTAATCTTTGACAGACGTCATGCTGTCCATATTACTCTCCCTACTCCTGCCTTCTTTGATCATCAGGAAAAAGGAAGATATGTTATTACCAGAGAGAAGGCAGATGAGTACGAGAGGAGAGCGGAGGCCGCTCGTCGCCACGCTGCAGCTCAGGAGGCGATAGCCACTGCATCTCAATATGACCCCAACTATTATTATGGATATCCGCCAGGCCAGCCGTGGCCATAGACCAACTTAGGCCAAAAGCCTAAGCTTGGGGGAGTACATATTTCCCACCGACATTACATTTATGTTCACACACTCATTACTAGATGTCGGTGCTCATACTTTTTCAATTGTATCATCCATGCTAGTTTAATTTCCTTTTTATGCTTTCTTCTTGTGTGTTTGATAAACCTTGAGAAAAACCAAAAAAAAAATAGTTGTAGATTTTAATTAGTTTACTTTCCATGCTTGTAGTAGTAATTAAAAAGAAAACCCAAAAAGATTTCTTGTTCTTCTTTTGCTTGTTGGGAGCTTTCCCGTGTAAATAGTTTTATTTCTTTTCTTTTCTTTGGGGGTCGATCGGAGAAGACCATAATTAAATTGTTGAAGTGGCTCTTATGTACATTATTGTTGATCTGACAAAAGAGCCCATATTACCTTGTCTTCTCCTTTTTATTGAATTTCTTGCAGATTCCAGCTTAGTCCAATGCACGTGCACTATTATTATTATTCACATCGTTCGGTCGTGCAAGTGAAAGGCAATTATGATGATATATGATGGACTGACTGAGATAAGAAAAGCTGGTATGAACTCGAACTCTTTTGTTTTTGTAAATATGATTAGTTCATCGTTCCTGATTCAGCCTATTATGAATAAACATGTTTGCAATGACAACTAGAGATCATAGTTTCTTGTGCCATGCTTGATTAGCTATGAGTTATAATGGTTTACCTTGCGTGCCAACATGCTATTAAAATGGTTATGATGTGGTATGATGGGGTGGTATCCTCCTCTGAATAATTTAAGTGACCTGACTTGGCGCATGTTCACGCATGTAGTTGAAACAAAATCAACATAGCCTTCACGATATTTATGTTCATGGTGGATTATATCCTACTCATGCTTGCACTCGGTGTTGATTAATTTTAATGCATGTTCATGACTGTTGTCGCTCTCTAGCTGGCCGCTTCCCAGTCTTTTGCTAGCCTTCACCTGTACTAAGCGGGAATACTGCTTGTGCATCCAATCCCTTAAACCCCAAAGTTATTCCACATGAGTCCACTATACCTACCTATATATGGTATCTACCTGCCGTTCCAAGTAAATTTGTATGTGCCAAACTCTAAACCTTCAAATAAATATCCTGTTTTGTATGCTCGAATAGCTCATGTATCAACTAGGGCTGTCCGTATCTTCCATGTTAGGCGAGTTATTCTCAAGAGGTGTGGACTCCGCTCCTCACTCACGAGATAAATGGCTGGTCACCAGGATGCCCAGTCCCATGCTTTATGCAAACTAAATCAAAATAATTGCAAACAAAACTCCCCCTGGGACTCTTGTTAGTTGGAGGCACTCATTGTTTCGAGCAAGCCATGGATTGATGCTTGTTGGTGGAAGGGGGAGTATAAACTTTACCATTCTGTTTGAGAACCGCCTATAATGTGTGTAGCATGGAAGATATTGCCATCTCTTGGTTGTTATGTTGACAATGAAAGTATACCGCTCAAAATATTATTCACCTCTATTTCAAAACCGAGCTCTGGCACCTCTACAAATCCCTGCTTCACTCTGCGAAGGGCCTATCTATTTACTTTTATGCTGAATCATCATCCTCTTATTAAAAAGCACCAGTTGGAGAGCACCACTGTCGTTTGCATTCATTACTATTAGTTTACATTGAGTATGAATCGACTGGATCTCTTTTACCATGAATTACAATGTCTAGTCAGTCCTTGGCCTTTAAAGGTGCTCTGCATTTATGTTTTGCGGTCTCAGAAAGGGCTAGCGAGATACCATCTTGTTATATCATATTATGATTGTTTTGAGAAAGTGTTGTCATCCGAGATTTATTATTATTGCTCGCTAGTTGATTATGCTATTGATATGAGTAAACTTGAGACCTAAGAGTTATTGCGAATGTGGTTAGTTATAATCTTTGTTGAAAACTTGAATGCTGGCTTTACATATTTACAACAACAAGAGCAAACAGAGTTTGTAAAAGTTTTTCTTTATCACTTTCAGTTTGTCAACTGAATTGCTTGAGGAGAAGCAAAAGTTTAAGCTTGAGGGAGTTCATACGTCTCCGTCGTATCTACTTTTCCAAACACTTTTGCCCTTGTTTTGGACTCTAACTTGCATGATTTGAATGGAACTAACCCAGACTGACGCTATTTTCAGCAGAATTACCATGGTGTTATTTATGTGTAGAAACAAACGTTCTCGGAATGACCTGAAACTTCACGGAGCAACTTTTTGGAAAATATAAAAAATACCTACAAAAGATGAAGGCCAGGGGGCCCACCACCTGTCCACGAGGGTGGGGGGGCGCGCCTGCCCCCTACCTCGTGGGCCCCCTGGAGCTCCTCCGACTCCAACTCCAACTCTATATATTGTGTTTCGGGGAGAAAAAAACCAGAGAGAAGAATTCATCATGTTTTACGATACGGAGCCGCCGCCAAGCCTTAAAACCTCTCGGGAGGGCTGATCTGGAGTCCGTTCGGGGCTCCCGAGAGGGGAATCCGTCGTCATCGTCATCATCAACCATCCTCCATCGCCAATTTCATGATGCTCATCACCGTGCGTGAGTAATTCCATCATAGTCTTGCTAGACGGTGATGGGTTGGATGAGATCTATCATGTAATCGAGTTAGTTTTGTTAGGGTTTGATCCCTAGTATCCACTATGTTTTGAGATTGATGTTGCAATGACTTTGCTATGCTTAATGCTTGTCACTAGGGCCCAAGTGTCATGATTTCAGATCTGAACCTATTATGTTTTCATCAATTTATGAGTGTTCTTGATCCTATCTTGCAAGTCTCACTACAAGGATTCTGGTCTATTGCAACATAATTTATTGCTACAACTATCTTTTGCTGCAATAGAGCATAATATTACCACAAATTCCCCAGTTGTGGTAATAGGATATAAGTACTGCCACAAATGAGTCTGGTCGTGATAAATACTCATTTTGTTGCAATAGAGGCCCCGTATTGCAACAAACAAATTATGTTGCACGAGACAGTTGTTTTGTTGTAATAGAGACTAGGTATTTCAACAAAATATCTATTCGTGGTAATATTCGGAAAGAAATTCCGACATCTGTGAGACGTTGTGTTAGTTACAAATATCATTGCAAAAACTTGGCTACCTACTGCAACAAAATATGTATTGGTCGCAATAGCGTACATTTAAAAAAATGGAAAATATGGACATGGTTTTATATAGGATGTAAAAAAAATTTAATATACATTTAATTTCTTGTAATATACGCCAAACAATTTTTAAGAACATATTGAACATTTTTGTAATATTGGCTGAACAATTTTTTTAAATACACCATGAATATTTTGTTGTATATGCTGAACAATTTCTTAATATATGATGAACACGTTTCACATACAAGGCGAACAATTTCTTAATATACGATGATCATTTTGTAATACACGATGAATATTTTTATAATGCATGGCCAACCTTTTCATAATATCAGGTGAATATTTTCTTAATTGACGATGAATATATTTTTAATACACGGTGAACCTTTTATATACTACCAAAAGGAAAACAAAGAAAAGAAATAGGTAAAAAGGAAAATGGAGAAAATAAACCACAAAAAAGAAAAATGAATAGAATGGAATAAGCAGAAAAAAAGAATAAGAAAAAGAGAAAGAACAAAGAAATCAAGAAAAGAATAAAACTAAAACCGGCCACGAATCTTCGAGAAAATTCCCAAAACAAGGATCCCACAACGAAGAAAACAGAGCGAAGCCGAATCGTGGAAGCGAGGAGGTTACTCGCTTTCACGGCGGGTGTGGCGGGCCAGCCAGCAAACGCGGCGAGGAGAAAAAAATTTATCTGCTTGCATACTGTGAAAAACAGCACGAAATTATTTTTTGGAGAAGCAAGATTCGATCCCAGCCTGCACACATCTGTAGACAGCAGAATAACAACTACGCCAACTCTTTTTGTTGTTCATTTTTTTAGAAAACACGGTAATTGACAGTTCTTTTGGTATTATCATGTAGGATATGTACCCAGTTTATTTTGTGTGTTAGTTTCTGATAAAAATTTAAAAATAATACACAATAAAAAAATTGAACTTGAGGAAACTTCAAATATTTGAAAATGTTCGTAAAAATTGGAAAACGTTCATCGGTTTGTAAAAAGTTCATTGATTTTGAAAAAAAGCTGGATTTAGCAAAAAGTTCATATATTTGAAAAAATCACCAGTTGGACAAAAAAATCATGGATTTGAAAATTAATTGATTTCAAAAAATTAAAAGTTCATGAATTTCAAAAAATATTCACGAATTATATGAAAAAACTTTGCAATAATTTCTAAAAGTTCATTGAATTAGATAAAAGTTCACGTAATTTCGAGGAAAAGTTTCACGGATTTGAAAAAACTCATTGATTTCGAAATAAGTTCATCAATTTTAAAAAACATTCTCAAAGTTGGAAAAAGTTCATTGATTTAGAAAAAAAGTTCATTAAATTTGATAAAAGTTCATCGATTTTTTTACAAAAAACTTATCAATTTTGGAAAAAATCAGCAATTTTGAAGAAAGTTCATTGATTTTGGGAAAAAGTTCATCGAATTTCGAAAAAAGTCATCAACTTCAAAAAATATTCGCAAACTTGGAAAAAGTTCACCAATTTTGAAAAAGTTCATAAAAAAGTTATCTATTTCTGGAAAAAAAGGTTATCAATTTTAAGAAAATAAGAAATTTCAAAGAAAGTTGATTGATTTTCAAAATATGTTCATCGAATTTCAAAAAATTTATCAATTCTAAAAAAACGTTCTCACACTTGGAAAAAAATTCATTGATTTGTCAAAAAAGTTCACCAAATTTGAATGAATTCATCGATTTTTAAAAACAAATTCATCAATTTTTATAAAAGTTCATTAAATGTGAAAAATAATTTATGACTTAAAAAATGTTCACGCCTTTAGCAAAAGAAAAGGAAAAGGAAAACCGACGAACCCCATTCCAAGAAAAAAAGAAAAAGAAGAAGAAGAAGAAGAGAGGACTTGAAAAGCTGTAATTAAACAGATATGATGAGATGGTGGCGTGGTTGTTACCTCGAGCATTAAACGAGAGATCAATGGTTCGATTCCCTCTTGTCGTCCTGTTTTTTTGCCTTTTATTAAAAATCACTTTGTAAAGGTTCACTATACGATAGATCCCGGTTCACTGTAACGCCCGATATTTACTCTGTTCTAATTTTGAATATATATAGGTGTGTGTGTGTGTGTATAGGGTCGCGCTATTCGTCACCCTGGGTGAGGAATAGTTATTCTTCACCCCCCCTCTATTTTACCATCAATGCACCATAATTTTACGTTCTGTAACTTTTGTCGTATTTCCGATGTAAAAAGGGACAGTAAGAAAAATATATAATCGCCGTAAAAAATATTTTACGTTATGTAAAATTACAAACGTAAAAACATAGTCTAAAATACACATAAACTGCAAATTTTCTTTTCTTATGACCTATATTTTTATTTTCTTATGTCAAATTTTACGTAGTGAATCAATAGAATGTAACTATTTAAATTTGAAACGTAATTTAATTATGAAATGATCGTAAGATTACCTCGGGTGAAGAATAACTTATTTTACACCCTGGGTGATGAATAGTAATACTATATATATATATATATATATATATATATATATATATATATATATATATATATATATACATATATATATATACTCCCTCCGTCACGGTTTAGAAGGCGCGCTTGGAATTTTTCTTGAACCTAGGTGGTTATCTATTGATTGTGGGATGGACTAAAAAATAGTATTCACACTACGCATGCATATAGAAATAGTATATTGGAGTACTAATTAGCTACTAGAAATATATGCAATGCGCCCTATACCTTGTCTACTATGAAAAGGCACGCAAATTTAACTGTGCCTTTTAAACTGTGACGAAGGAAGTAACAATTTTCAAGTACACATTAAACATATTTTAATGTATATTGAATAATTTTTAATATGCATTTAATATTTTCGTAACATGGGTTGACTAGTTCGCAAATACACATTGAACATTTTGTGTAATACTCTATATGCTGAATAAAAATCAAATACATAATTAACATTTTTAGTATACAATGAATATTTTTATAATACATATTAAGCTTTTTTCTATACCATGAACATTTTCTTAATATAAAATAAACATTTTTGTAATACACATTGGACATTTTTTTACACAATGAATTGTTGTATCATACCAAAAATTTGAAATATGAAAAAGGAAAAAAAATCACTTCGTAAAGGTTTACTGTACTGTAGATCCCGGTTCACTGTACCGCCCGATATTTACTCTGTTCTAA
>NC_041382.1:494398759-494429167 GCF_002162155.2 Triticum dicoccoides
GGAGTATGTACTCCCATCCTCAATATACCTCATATACGCATTAATTATACCTTTTTATTATTCTCAATATACTTCATTAAATATTCTAAGATACCCCAATATGAGTTTACTTGAAAAAATATCATCCGCGACGTACTTTTTTGTAATATATCTTTTCACGTACAAACACATCAGTATATACGTAAATATTTACAAATACATAGACTCACATGAATTTTTTCATGAAACTCATTTTGGGGTATCTAATAATTACTAATGAAGTATATTAAAAATAATAAAAAGGTATAAAAGATTTATTTATGTGGTATATGAGGAGTGGGAGTACGTACTCCCAGTAGTACACAACGTCGCGCTATTCGTCACCCTTGGTGAGGACTAGTTATTCTTCACCCCCACTCTATTTTACCATTAATGCACCGTAATTTTACGTTCCGTAAATTTTGTCTTATTTCCGACGCAAAAAGGGACCGTAAGAAATATATAATCGCCGTAAAAAATATTTTATGTTATGTAAAATTACAACATAAAAACATAGTCTAAAATACAAATAAATTGTAGATTTTCTTGTCTTATGACCTATATTTTTATTTTCTTATGTCAAATTTTACGTAGTGAATCAATAGGAATGTAACTATTTGAATTCGAAATGTAATTTAATTATGAAATGATTGTAAGATTACCTAGGATGGAGAATAACTTATTCTGCAGGCTGGGTGATGAATAGTAACACTATATATATATATATATACACACACACACACACACGACGAACAATTTTCAAGTACACATTAAACATATTTTAATGTATATTGAATATTTTTTAATATGCATTGAATATTTTCGTAACAAGGGTTGACCAGTTCGCAAATACAAATTGAACATTTTGTGTAATACTCTATATGCTAAATAAAAATCAAATATATAATTAACATTTTTAGTATACAATGAATATTTTTATAATACGTATTAATCTTTTTTCTATACCATGAACATTTTCTTAATATAAAATAAACATTTTTGTAATACACATTGGATATTTTTTTACACAATGAACTGTTGTATCATACCAACAATCTGAAATATGAAAAGAGAAAAAAAAATACAAATACAAATACAAAAAAATAGAAAAGAAATAAAAATGAAAATAAAAGAAACAAAATGAAAAATAAGAAAGAGAAATAGAAAAAAAATGTAGAACCAGTGAAGCTCGACCGTGGGCTAACCCAAACTGGGTGTCGAGACTGGGCACTTTCAGCAATGCCGTGGCTCCTTGATGCATGCACGCGTCAACATAGGATCTGCCTAGACCTAGCGATTCAGCGAGATTGCAATGGAGGTCGGTGGACGCGTGGCCAAACTTGAAAGAATGAGAAGAGAAGTAGGGCTATATTTGCTCATGGGCTAATTTAGAGTGGTAGTATATTCAGCCCAGTATTTAGAGGACCAGGCAATGGAGTCCCAGGTCAACAGAGTTTTGACTATTTTCCGAATTGTTTGCAGAACTGAAGTGTATTCTTTACCAGGACCTTTTGATGAGTGAAGAAATTCAATTCAAATATGATTTATGTAGACAAACTAGACGTACATGGCCTCTTTCTCTGCAAATGGATCTCCATCCGAGTCCAGGCCATCGGGTCTTCCTTGGATTGAATTATATTGGATCAACGTCATTCTCGCACTAGAAGCTCCGGGTGAGTTTGTAGTCTGGGAGCGCAAGTTACTGTTAGCTAGGGTTTGCTAGTTGGAAAATGTCGAATATATGTGGTTGCATTTAATTCTGGTTGTATGATTAACATGATGACCCCTTATATATGTAGGTATAAACTACATGTTGATCTGGGACAAAGATGATGATGAGCTGTGGCTCTATTCCCCCCACATGTGCGGAAACCACAGGACCTTAGATGGAGATGATCTATATATGTTCTTGGTTTAGGTATTCTCATGTCAGGATCTAGTATGCCCTGATAGCTACTCCTTCTCCCATGTGATTTCAGTATGCACAACGCCAATATTTCCCTTGCGAGATTCTACATCAGCGTGGCCGTCGGGTCTTCCTTGGATTGGGTTATACTGGATCGGTGTCGTCCTCACACTAGAAGCCCCGGTGAGTTGGTAGCCCCGGAGTGCCAGCTATGGTTAGCTAGCTAGATCGGTTGATTAGCTAAGTTTTGCTAGTTGGAAAATGCCGAACATATGTGGTGGCATTGAATTTTGGTTATATGATTAACATGACGACCCGCTATATATGTATTTATAAACTACTTGTTGATCTGGGACAAAGATGATGATGAGATAGATGAGCTATGGCTTTATTCCCCCATCTGTGTGGAAACCACAAGACCTCCAATTGGAGATGATTTATATATGTTCTTGGTGTAGGTATTTCCATCGGGATCTCCGTGGGAACCACATGACCTCCCTGGCCATCGGGCCTTCTTTGGATTCGATTGTATTAGATCGACGGACTGGCCGATAAGAAGAAAGCGGTTTTCCATCGCGTCCTTCGTTTTCTTTACCATCTCCCGTCTTATCACCCCATTTCAAGATTGAACTGTCAGATCGGGACCGATAGATCGATCGTCTCATCACCCCATATCTACTTATGTTTTTTTTCTGCGGGAGTATAACATAATAGTTTTAAAGTGAGGGTGATATGAGGTTTCTGTCAATGAGTGTAGCACACACCACCTCCATTATCCTTGCCAGCTCGGTGCCTTGTATGTTGTTTTTGTGTCGACTGCGTAGTCTCCCTGCCATGACAACCGTCATGTACGATTGCCAACGACGAGGACATCTATCTCGGCTAGTCATCGAAATAACCTTTTTATGAACAAATTTTAGTAATATTATTTTCAGCACCAAACATATTCCATATTGATTCGATTTTTTCCTAATTTATTTCATTATTCTAAATGTTCCCTTAAAAATTGCTTTCTAAAATAATAATTAAGCATGTACTTTGCTCTACGGAAATAATGTTTAACCTTTCCGCTAAAGCCCTCAGTTTCTCTCCAATTTTTTAATTTCCCACCAAATAATTTGGTCGTGTCTTGCGCCAAAAAAATCTTAACCTCCCCGCTAAACACCCCTCATAAGTGCTCCCGATTATTTCTCTTCACCATATCATCAATATTGGATCTGAGCTCTCTCGTTCTGGTTCCTCCCTCCTCACGGCGTCATGACAGCGTCGACACCGCGGATCACAACGGAGTCCATCGAACATACAGTCTTATTAGGTTTTTCCTTTGTCCCAAATCTCCTCCTCGTAGATGTGCAGCGCAGGCACAGCGCCCCCTTTCCATTGTAGAACTACCACGCCGCCGGCCGCCGTGCAGCACTCCTCGGTCTCGCCTCCGGCATGGCCGCCGGGATGCAGTAGCCCGCCTCGTCTTCGTACTACAACAATCCCCAAGATGCAACATGCTCCCTTGCCGGCGGTGGCGGCGGCGCACACGCCGAGCTGGGAGACGGTCGACCTGCTGTCGTCGATGCCGTCCAGGGCCTCGGCCACGACGACCACAGCCATGGCCGGCGGCCGCGACCACAACCACGACTCCAGTATTTCTGTATTTTGGAGTGTTATGCATAGTCTGATGGTGCTTAGTCTAATGGTGGAAGTGTGTGTGCTAGTACTGTTCAGAATGTGCCTGTGTTGTTCTTACCAAGTTTTCTGAAGCATAGCACATTCAGGCTAGACTGAAGCATACTGCCGCATTCTGCTTATTTAACCATGGTAGTAGACTACTAGTAGTTTGCTTACCACATTCAGGCTAGATTACTGCATGTGTATGCATTGGGAGTAGCCTTGTCAGGATGCTAATTGGTGTATCATGTCTATGCTTCACAGCTTCAGTATAGACTTGATTATATGTGCTCTGCTTTGATCTTTAACGCCTAGCTTTTAATTTCTAAATCAAAATCATAGACATATGCTATGCTAAAAGACTTCTGTTTTGCATGCTCCTGTTCTGCACGGTATAACACAATTTGATTTCATTTAATCTTTTAAGCCTTTCTGCAAGGTACACAACTTGCTCGCTACAGAGGAAAGAGATGATGCACATTACTCCTTTCTGCAAGGTACACAGCATCCTTAAATCTTAATCACTTATCTAAATGGTGCAAATTGATAATGCTAAGTCCCTTAACTGTTTTTGTGTTCAGTAAAGAAAGGATATGTTCTCATAACAAGGATGGAAAGTATAACAGGTTACAAAAACCAATATGGACAACACAGATCTGGTAAAATGTTTATAACATTTAAGCTACCTCTAACATTTGCTATAATACGGAAAATCCTGGATCGCTTAATCTTCAAAACTGTTAATTCTTTTACAGGAACTCAAGAACAACCTGGTACTCATGTAGCTGCTAATGACATGTGTGCACTGGACGAATGGCCATCCCATGCTCACCGCAACCGTGCACAACTATAGAATGGTACTTTTTTTATATTTGGGTCCTCGTTTCTTACAATGTAATACTGATTACTGCAATAATTCTTGTATAGTTTGGGTTGTAGAAAGTGATGGACAGAAGAAGAAAGGGCGAGGTGTACTTTTCGTATTTAGGACAAAGCATTTAAAGAGGTTCAAAACAAAGAAAATGAAACTGAAGGTCCAGTTTCCAGTGAACATAGAAGCAATATTTTCCAGACCGCATAGAAAGACACTCCGCAATGCAACTCATCACAGCCTTATGGGTATGGATCATTGTTCAAGATATCTTCCGATATTCAGATAAATCGGCCGATTTATCGCTTATCGTTGTCTGGCCGATAAGATAAATCGGCTGATAAATCAGCCGATATGGTGATAAATCGGCCGATATGCCGATAAACTTGCCGATTTACCCCTTATCATGGGTCGACCGATAAGTTCCCGATAAGCGATATCCCCAACATTGGTATGGATACATGGCCAAACCACGAAGTGGTTCTGAAAAGGATTAAATCACAATTTGAAGAGCAAGAACGTGCTACAACAGAGATCCAAAAGGTAAACTCTGAGCTCAGCCATCAGGTCACCGAATTACAAGATCAATTACAAGCTGAACGTGAAAGCACACAAGAGAGGATTAACTTCGAGCGTGCTAAGAGAGAAAACCTTGAGGAGAGGTTAAAAGAAGAGCGTGCTGAAACGGAAAGATTGTTGGAAGAGGAGCGAAGATCAATATTGGAATTTGAGAAAAACATGATGGCAAAGTTTGCACAGTTCTCCCAACAGACGCAAACACATCAGGTGATTAGTTATATGCTTGCAAATTTGTAAGATTTATTTTGCTTGCTTGCATTGCTAAAAGTGCACTTCTATTTGCAGATGAATAAGAAAAGGACTAACAAAGAAATTAGTAATCCAAACTTGCAAAATACTCTTTTACAGACCGCTAGTACTACTGGGACTCTAGGTACAAGGCACAATGTAATTGCTCCCAATATGCTCATACAAGCTGCAAATATTCGAATGTTTCGAGCAATGGTAAGTGGTAAGTCACAAGCTTGGTTTGTCTTCATGTTAACCTTTATTTGATACGCAAATAGCATTCATAATGTGCAATTGTCTGCTTGCTTGCACTACTGTATTTTGTTGTTGTTGAAGCACATAAAGTAGGGAAGCCAGAAATAGAACAGTTTTCTCACCATTAGAAATTGTGAACTTGCGCCAGCATGTAGTTGTTTCGGAGAAGTTTAGATGTTTTATTAATTTATTTAGGTAATTATTCTTGTGTTTGAACTACAAATTCTTTTGTGAAATTATCCAATTCTTTTTGCATAGCACCTGATTGTTAATGGAGTGGTACATCAGGCACAAGCATTTGCTTGCTAGTTGTTGTAGTCATAACAATTGGCCAGAAAGGTACTATGCATGCATGAATATAGTAATTATACAATTGTCATGACAGTGGTTATATCTTTATGCTGATTTGTCGTTGTGTTGTTTCTTTCTTTTCTTGACTAATTATTTTCTATTTTCAGTTAACTTGAGCTAACTAAAATTTTGATTTCTTCATTGCAGGATCCAAAGATTAACTACAATGGACTTTAGACCATGGACAATTTACTCTTCGCTCTTAATTAGGTTGGCACATTCAGTATGTTGAATGCGTGCTAAATTATATTTTAGTTTCATTTGATGGATATTGGCTATGCAAATATTGATATTGTATGAATGTACATCATATATGTATTATCTGAATCATGTAATTGAATGCATGTATATATTTTTCTGGTTGCAATAGGCTATTGCCACAACCTATTTCTGGTTGGAACATGGTGGCACAACGAAGAATGTTGCGTTGCATCAAATCTTAGTTCCATGCCGACCTATTTTGTTGCACTAGGCTGTTGTGACAGTACACTTTATATTATCGCAATAACTTATCACTACAAACAGGCAGTCCATTGAGATAACTACTTGTTGCCACCAATTCAGTTTTGTTGGAATAGTCCTTTCTCCACGAAAAGTTTGTATTGTCACAACAGCCTCTCACCACAAATGTCCTGTCTGTTGTGACAACTATTTATCACCACAAAAATGATTATGCTGTAATTTTAGTATCACCACGTCTGGAGAGTTGTGGTCTTATGTTACTAGGGTATTGCCACAATTGACTATTACCACGGATGAGCATGCGCCACAAGAAAAGAGTTGTTGGCATAGGTTGTTGCCACAAATCCCGGCATGATTTGGCACCTGTTGCATTAAGCTATCGCCACAGACCAAATTGTGGCATAAAATGTGAGCTGCCACGAGGTAAAATGTGGCAACTTGTCACATGGTTGTTGCAATAGCACGCTTTCTTGCCATGTTTCTTTTTTTGTGGCAATAACCTATTACCATGTGTCCTGTCGCAACGTCTAGCAACGAACATCATGTTGTGGCAATAGGTACCTATTGCGACAATTGGGCACTTATTGCGACGAATGGTTTTGTTGCAATAGACCCGGATCCTTGTAGTGTCTATAGTCACCTATTATGTGTTATGATCCGTTAACTCCGAAGTGACAATAATCGGGATACTTACCGGTGATGACCGTAGTTTGAGGAATGCATGTATTCACTATGTGTTAATGCTTTGTGCCGGTACTCTATTAAAAGGAGGCCTTAATATCCATTAGTTTCTGTAAGGACCACGTTGCCACGGGAGGTTAGGACAAAAGATGTCATGCAAGTTCTTTTCCATAAACACGTATGACTATATTCGGAATACATGCCTACATTACATTGATGAACTGGAGCTAATTCTGTGTCACCCTAGGTTATGATTGTTACATGATGAACCACATCCGGCATAATTCTCCATCACTGATCCATTGCCTACGAGCTTTCCATATATTGTTCTTCGTTTATTTACTTTTTCGTTGCTATTGCTGTCATCACTACAAAATACCAAAAACATTACTTTTGTTATTGTTACCTTTTGCTACCGTACCACTTCTACTTTGCTACTAAACACTTCCCTACAGATACTAAGTTTCCAGGTGTGGTTGAATTGGCAACTCAGCTGCTAATACTTGAGAGTATTCTTTGGCACCCCTTGTGTCGAATCAATAAATTTGGGTTGAATACTTTATCCTCGAAAACTGTTGCGATCCCCTATACTTATGGGTTATCACACCACCAGAGCTCCGTCGCCCTAGTCAACAACTTCATGTTGGCCGTTGCATCAACCTGATCTTGACCAGAAAACTGTAGTGCCCCTTCGCTTCCCATCAGCATCACTAGGTACGCACCTACCTTTGCTTCCAATCTGCATTAGGGTTCCCCAGTTCTTCGGTGTTCGTCGGTGTTCGTCACGCTCATCGGTAGTTCATCCATCCTATTGCTTAGTTGAACCAGACACAACACTGAAGTCACACTTCAACCACTTTCGTATTCACTATCAATCGTAGATCTATTCCTTCTTTCTGAGATTCACTCCTCAATATAGCAGTTCGTCTGCCATGCTTTAGGCATAGCGATTTCCACCTGTTTCTCCGAATTGCCGTAGATCCAAAATTATAAGTAGGACCCGTGAAACTTGTTTGTTCAGTACAACTACTTCTTGAGCTTGCGTTGGTTTTTCCCTTGAAGAGGAAAGGGTGATGCAGCAAATTAGAGATAATTATTTCCCTTAGTTAAGAACCAAGGTATCAATCTAGTAGGAGAAGAACGCGCAAATCACCAATACCTGCACAAACAATCAAACACTTGCACCCAACACGATAAAGGGGTTGTCAATCCCTTCACGATCACTAATATGATGGAAAATAGACAAAACTAACCAAAAGATAAAGTAAATATTTTTGGGTTTTTTTGGTTTATAGATCTGAAAATAAAAGATTGCAAAATAGTAGATCGGAAACTAATATGATGGAAAATAGGCCCGGGGGCCATAGGTTTCACTAGAGGCTTCTCTCATGATAGCAAATAATACGGTGGGTGAACAAATTACTGTCGAGCAATTGATAGAAAAGCGCAAAGTTATGACGATGTCCAAGGCAATGATTATGTAATATAGGCATGACGTCCGTGTCAAGTAGACCGACTCGTGCCTGTATCTACTACTATTACTCCACACATCGAATGACTCCTGCCTGCATCTAGAGTATTAAGTTCATAAAGAACAGAGTAACACTTTAAGTAAGATAACATGATGTAGAGGAATAAACTCAAGCAATATGATGTAAAGCCCATCTTTTTATCCTCGATGGCAACAATACAATACGTGCCTCGCTACCCCTACTTTTTCACTGGGTGAGGACACCGCAAGATTGAACCCAAAGCTAAGCAGTTCTCCCATTGCAAGAAAAACCAATCTTGTTGGCCAAAACAAACCGATAGTTCGAAGAGAATTACAAAGATATCAAATCATGCATATAAGAATTCAGAGAAGATTCAAATAATATTCATAGATAAGCTGATCATAAATCCACAACTCATCGCTCGATAAAAACACCACAAAATAAGATTACATCGGATAGATCTCCAACAACATCGAGGAGAACATGGTACTAAGAATCAAAGAGAGAGAAGAAGCCATCTAGCTACTAGCTATGGACCCATAGGTGTGTGGTAAGCTACTCACGCTTCATCGGAATGGCAATAAGGTTGATGTAGATGCCCCAGGGAGTCCTGGATTAAGGGGTCCTCGGACAGCCGGACTATATACTTTGGCCGGACTGTTGGACTATGAAGATACAAGATTGAAGGCTTTGTCCCGTGTCCGGGTGGGAATCTCCTTTGCATGGAAGGCAAGCTTGGCGATTCGGGTATGTAGATCTCCTTCTATGTAACCAACTCTGTGTAACCCTAGCCCCCTCTGGTGTCTATATAAACCAGAGGGTTTAGTCGTAGGACAACAACAATCATAATCATAGGCTAGCTTCTAGGGTTTAGCCTCTACGATCTCGTGATAGATCAACTCTTGTAATACTCATATCATCAAGATCAATCAAGTAGGAAGTAGGGTATTACCTCCATTGAGAGGGCCCGAACCTAGGTAAACATGGTGTCCCCCGCCACCTGTTACCATCAGCCTTAGACACATAGTTCGGGACCCTCTACCCGAGATCCGCCGGTTTTGACACCAACATTGGTGCTTTCATTGAGAGTTCCACTATGCCGTCACGTAAAGGCTTGATGGCTCCTTCGATCATCGGCAACGATGCGATCCAGGGTGAGGTTTTTCTCCCTGGACAGATCTTCGTATTCGACGGCTGCGTACTGCGGGCCAACTTGCTTGGCCATCTGGAGCAGATTGAGAGCTACGCCCCTGGCCATCAGGTCAGGTTTGGAAGCTTGAACTATACTACCGACATCCGTGGAGACTTGATCTTCGACGGATTCAAGCCCATGTCAGGTGCGCTGCATAGTCACGACGAGCATGACTTAGCTCTGCCGTCGGACGGTATTTGGGAGATCACACCTGTGGCTACTCCCGCCCTCAATCCGGAGCAGATCGTGCCGTCCGAGGACAGGTGGATGGACCCCGCCACGGAGGCCGCACACTCAACGGTGATAGAGCTGAATACTGACTTCACCTCCTATCAGACCTGTGTTACCGGACCCTTGGATTCGTCCCCGGCCATAGGCTCCGAACCGCCCGCGTCCGTGCCTATCGAATCTGATTGGGCACTGATCATGGAGTTTACATCTGTAGATATCTTTCAGCACTCGCTCTTGGGCGACGTGCTAAATTCATTGAGGCCTCTCTCCTTGTCAGGAGACTCTTGGCCGAACTATGTCCGGCTTGAGTGGGAAGCGGACGACGAAGAAATTCATTCCCCACCCACCACCCACTTCATAGCCACTATCGACGACTTAACCGACATGCTTGATTTTGGCTCCGAAGACATCGATGGTATGGAGGACGATGCAGGAGAAGAATAGGAACCACCGCCCACCGGGCGTAGGACAACCACCTCATCATATGATATATACATGGTGGACACCCCCAAAGAAAGCAAAGGCAATAAGGCAACGGAGGATAATCCCCTCGAGAAGAAATCTAAGCACCGGCGTCATCGATGCCGCTCTAAGCCCGGCCATAGCAAAAGCAACGATACCGGCACAAGAGACAATAACGCCGCAGACAGTGCTGAAGATGAAGACAATCCCCTCCAGCCAGGCTTCGAGCAGGAGGATGGGCAAGCCAGCCCTAAGGAACAGGAGACAGACAGAGAATCAAGGGATGCCAATTACATGCCCCTCTCCGAAGACAATGTGAGCCTCGGCGATGAAGAATTCATCGTGCCTGAGGATCCCGTCAAGCAGGAGCACTTCAAGCGCCGGCTTATAGCCACATCAAAAAGCCTGAAGAAAAAGCAACAGTAGCTTCAAGCTGATCAATATCTGCTAGCGGATAGATGGACCGAGGTCCTGGCAGCTGAGGAATACGAACTCGAGCGCCCAACCAAAAGTTACCCAAAGCGCAGGTTGCTACCCCAACTCGAGGAGGAAGCATTAAAGCCTACACTACCAGCGTATGATGCGGCGGACCGGCCACCTCGTGGCCGAGACAAAGCGGCGTATCAGCCCGAAGTCCAACCCGCACCCCGTTGCCAGTCAAACAAAAACACCAAGGCCCGGGGCTACATGCAGGACCTGCGAGACGTATTGGAAAACAACGCAGGATATACAAGATCAATCTTCGGATCACGGGGGCGCGCCCCAACGCGCGACGACGACCATCACGCCGGATATACTAAAAGCAAATCCGGCTGAGCTGAATACAGCAGACAAGACTCGTATGAACTACGTCGTGATATAGCCCGACACAGTGGCGCCACACACCCCCTATGCTTTGCCGATGAAGTAATGGATCACGAATTCCCAGAAGGGTTTAAACCCGTGAAAATTGAATCATATGATGGTACAACAGACCCCGTGGTATGGATTGAAGATTTCCTCCTGCACATCCACATGGCCCGCGGTGATGATCTACATGCCATCAAGTACCTCCCACTAAAATTGAAAGGGTCGGCTCGGCATTGGCTGAATAGCCTGCCGGCAAACTCCATTGGTAGTTGGGAGAACTTGGAAGACGCATTCTTTGACAACTTCCAGGGCACTTATGTGCGACCACCGGATGCTGATGACTTGAGTCACATAACCCAACAGCCCGGGGAGTCAGCCAAGAAATTCTGGACTCGGTTCCTAACTAAAAAGAACCAAATTGTCGACTGTCCGGATGCTAATGCCTTAGCGGCATTTAAGCATAACATCCGCGACAAGTGGCTCGCCCGACACCTCGGCCAAGAGAAGCCGAAGTCCATGGCAGCCCTCACGACACTCATGACCCGCTTTTGTGCGGGCGAGGACAGCTAGCTGGCTCGCAACAACAATACATCAAGAAATCATGGCAATTCAGATGCCAGAGATAGCAACGGCAAGCCACATCGCAATAGACACAAGCGCCGCAACAACGGCGATAAAGCTGAAGACACGATAGTCAATGCCGGATTCAGTGGCTCTAAATCCGGTCAGCGGAAAAAGCCGTTCAAAAGAAGCAATCCGGGCCCGTCCAATTTGGACCGCATACTCGATCGCTCGTGTCAAATTCATGGCATCCCCGATAAACCAGCCAACCACACCAACTGAGAATGCTAGGTGTTCAAACAGGCTGGCAAGTTGAATGCCGAAAACAAGGAAAAGGGGCTGCATAGCGATGACGAGGAGGAGCCCCGGCAATCGAACATAGGAGGACAAAAGAAATTTCCTCCCCAAGTGAAAACGGCGAACATGATATACGCAACCCATATTCCCAAGCGGGAATGGAAGCGTGTACTAAGGGACATCTATGCGATGGAGCCATCGCCCCAAAGTTCAACCCATGGTCTTCTTGTCCGATCACTTTCGGTCGCAGGGACCACCCTACCAGTATCCGTCATGGCGGTTCTGCTGCATTGGTCCTTGACCCCATCATTGACGGATTTCACCTCACTCGAGTCCTTATGGACGGTGGCAGCAGCCTGAACCTGCTCTATCAGGATACAGTGTGCAAAATGGGTATCGACCCCTCGAGGATCAAACCCACAAAAACCACCTTTAAAGGTGTCATACCAGGTGTAGAGGCCTATTGCACGGGCTCAATCACACTAGAAGTGGTCTTTGGATCTCCGGACAACTTCCGAAGCGAGGAGTTGATCTTCGATATCGTCCCCTTCCGCAGTGGCTATCACACACTGCTCGGATGAACCGCATTCGCCAGATTCAATGTGGTACCGCATTATGCATACCTCAAGCTCAAAATGCCAGGACCTCACGGGGTTATAACAATTAATGGAAACACAGAACGCTCGCTCCGTACGGAGGAGCACACTGCGGCCCTCGCAGCAGAAGTACAAAGCAGCCTTCTGAGGCAAACCACCAACTCGGTGATAAAGCCCCCGGACACCTTCAAGCGAGTCCGGAGTACCCTGCAACAGGATCGCCCGACACGTTTAGAGCTCGCCTAGCAATTCGACCTCCATCCTAGTCCCAGTCAAGCGGCGAAATTTGCACCGCGCGTACATAATTATGCACTCAAGACACCATGGGCATAGGTGGAGGCACGGCTATGGCACGTCCCACAATGCGGCTCAACCGCCTCAGGACCCATATATCTTTACCATTTTCTTCCTTTCAGGACCCTATTCTCTAAAGGCCCTCGCCGATACCCTGATTATCAGACCCATCACGGGAAGGAAACACCAAGGAAGAAAGAAGCTTTGACGTACAAGGGAATCCCCAGGTGGTCTCTGATAACGATCGCTATACCTGTTTTACATACCCGCACGCAGCCTGCCCTTGGATAGGACATGTCAAATAGTCCTAGTTTTGCTTATTGCACTACTTGTATATATACACTTTGACGTATCATTTAAATAACAATGTACAACGTTAGCTTATTATTGCATTTCTTCATCGTTTTTCCCTCTCTGCTTATTTACGACAAATTGCACCCGTACATTCTGGTACGTCCAGTGCACCAGGGGCTTCAGTGTACCCCATAACACGGCAAGAAAAGTCCGAACACTTTCGATAGTGTGGCACCCCGAACTTATAACATTATATGCATCAACTCCGAATCATGTCTTGGGTCAATAGTTGGGTTTGCCCGGATCCCATGTTTTGGTACCTTACGTTCCGCTATATCGGCTAAGGTAGCACTAGGAGAACTACTGTGATTGTGTCCCGGTTCTTCCGGACGAGCACCTCAGTAGAGAAAGCTGAAAACTGACTGTCATGATGCGGTGAAGTTCGAGAGGTCTCAAATCCTTAAAGATTTTTCCCGCTTCGGGCGAGGAATCATCCTTGTCTGATTTAGGTGTATATAGAGCCCCAAGTTCAGCCTTCTGAATACTAGGGGCTTCGCCAAAATTTAAAATTGTAGACTTCTATGGCTAAGTGAGAGTGATAAAGCTGTATAGTCCGATTGCCTTGTTCGCTGCGCTAAACACCTCCTTAAAGGACCAATTTTTTTGGATAAAGAGTGTTTCAGATTTATCCCGAACACCTCAGTACTAGTTACATGGGGGCAGAAGCCGACGACTGGCCAACTGTCAGATTTTATAAACGGCCGCATAGAAGGCAATATTTTAAATCGACAAGCGTTATATAGCGCACATGAACTCGTTTTCATATTACAGGATCACATGAGTACATTCATTCAAATATTACATCCTTAGCACATTCCTCCGCCACAAGGCGGGCACCCTTCAGGACACTGTCATAATACTTTTCAGGGTGGCGATGCTCCTTGCCCTCCGGTGGCCCCTCCTTCACCAGCTTTTGGGCGTCCATCTTCGCCCAGTGCACTTTCGCACGGGCAAAGGCCATGCGCGCACCTTCAATGTAGACGGACCACTTTATAACTTCAAACCGTGGGCAGGCATTCACAAGCCGTTTTACCAAGCCTAAGTAGCTGCCAGGCAGGGGCTCGCCAGGCCACATCCGGACTATGAGACCCTTCATGGACAATTCGGCCGCCTTGTGAAGCTCGACCAGTTGCTTCAGCTGGTCGCTCAAGGGCATCGGATGTTCGGTCCCAGGATATTGAGACCAGAACAAATTTTCTGTTGAGCTCCCTTCCTCGGCCCGGTAGAACTCCGCGGCATCCGATACGCTGCTTGGTAGATCTATGAACGCTCCTGGAGAGCTCCGAATTCGGGTAAGTAAAAGGAAAGTCTCCTTCACATGCTTGCTTTGCATAATGAATTCCTTACCTGCCGCTATCTTCTTGACCGCCTGAATATCCTGGAGGGCCTTTTGGGCTTCGGCCTTGGCATTTTGTGCGTTCTCGAGGGCCTTCGCAAGCTCGGACCCCTGCATCTTAGAGTCACGCTCCAAGGACTCGTATTTCTTGAAAAAATCCTGGAGCTCTTGCTAAACCTTGCCGACTCAGGACTCTTGCTTCTCGCGCTCGATGCGCTCCTTGGCCGCTCTGTCTTCGGCCTCGGACAGTGCCTTCTTTAGGGCCGCCACTTCGGTCGTGATCCCTAGCAAAATTCATGATGATCCTATGATCTAATAACCACTTTTTTCTTTATCAATATACAGACGGGGTATCACTTACCTTTGTTCTCTTCGAGCTGCCTCTTGGCAAGGCCGAACTCTTCCTCGGACCGCTCAAGGTCCTGCTTCAGTATGGAGACCTCTGCAGTATGAGCGGCAGCGGCCAGCAGCGAAGCCTGCTTATTCACATAGACATATTCTGATTAGACTCCTGTGATTGTTATTTGATCCTCTGTTCGGCCTTTCTTTGCGAACACCAAACAGAGCATCAGGGGCTACTGTCTATGATGTGATATTTTCTCATAATATAGGAGGCTGGCACAGGCTTCGGTCAATCCGCTTTTGGCGTACCAAACCTTCTCGACCACCGCACTCATGATGGTGCGGTGCTCTTCGTCGATGGAAGCGCCGCGAAGCGCTTCCAGCAAGTTGTCTGATGCCTCTGGATGGACAAAGGCCATCAACACAGATGGCTCGCCCCCCTTAGCAAGGGGTCGCCTGACAGAATCCGGAACCACTAGAGGTTCTGGCGCAGTATCCGGCTGGGGGCCAAACTTGCTGCGGCCCCCGCCATTAGAACCCATGGGAGTCTTACCCCCCATGCACCTGGCATCTGGGATGTCACCTTGGGGCGCCTCTAGAATTATCCCCCTTGGTCCGGTGCCATTTGAGACAACACCTTGATGTCGTCCGTGGGCCGGGGGGAGGTGGCTGTCGGGAGTGAATCACTGTTCATCGCCGACTGGCCCAAAGACCCATCCGAAGAGGATACGTCGATATGGGCTTTGGATGGCCTACATGATCATGTTTGACATGATAAGAAGCAATAAAACGAAACATACCGATGTCTACTACACAACCTTCTTCTTGTAGACGTTGTTGGGCCTCCAAGTGCAGAGGTTTGTAGGACAGTAGCAAATTTCCCTCAAGTGGATGGCCTAAGGTTTATCAATCCGTAGGAGGCGTAGGATGAAGATGGTCTCTCTCAAGCAACCCTGCAACCAAATAACAAAGAGTCTCTTGTGTCCCCAACACACCCAATACAATGGTAAATTGTATAGGTGCACTAGTTCGGCGAAGAGATGGTGATACAAGTGGTATTTGGATAGTAGATAAAGGTATTTGTAATCTGAAATTATAAAAACAGCAAGGTGACAAGTGATAAAAGTGAGCGTAAACAGTATTGCAATGCTAGGAAACAAGGCCTAGGGTTCATACTTTCACTAGTGTAAGTCCTCTCAACAATACTAACATAATTGGATCACATAACTATCCCTCAACATGCAACAAAGAGTCACTCCAAAGTCACTAATAGCGGAGAACGAACGAAGAGATTATGGTAGGGTACGAAACCACCTCAAAGTTATTCTTTCCAATAAATCCGTTGGGCTATTCCTATAAATGTCACAAACAGCCCTAGAGTTCATACTAGAATAACACCTTAAGACACAAATCAATCAAAACCCTAATGTCACCTCAAGTATCCGTGGGTATGATTATACGATATGCATCACACAATCTCAGATTCATCTATTCAACCAACACAAAGGACCTCAAAAAGTGCCCCAAAGTTCTACCGGAGAATCACGACGAAAACGTGTGCCAACCCCTATGCATAGGTTCATGGGCGGAACCCGCAAGTTGATCACCAAAACATACATCAAGTGAATCACGTGATATCCCATTGTCACCACAGATACGCACGGCAAGACATACATCAAGTGTTCTCAAATCTTTAAAGACTCAATCCGATAAGATTACTTCAAAGGGGAAACTCAATTCATTACAAGAGAGAAGAGGGGGAGGAGAAACATAAGATCCAACTATAATAGCAAAGCTCGTGATACATCAAGATCGTGCCAAATCAAGAACACGCGGCAGAGAGATCAAACACATAGCTACTGGTACATACCCTCAGCCCCGAGGTTGAACTACTCCCTCCTCGTCATGGAGAGTGCCGGGATGATGAAGATGGCCACCGGAGAAGGATTGCCCCCTCCGGCAGGGTGCCAGAATGGGTCTAGATTGGTTTTCGGTGGCTACGGAGGTTTCTGGCGGCGGAACTCTCGATCTATTCTCTGTTCTGGAAGTTTTACGATACGTAGGTATATATGGGTGCAAGGGGTACGTCAGTGGAGCTTCGGGGGCCCCACGAGGCAGGGGGGCGCGCCCTAAGGGGGTGGGCGCGCCCCCCACCCTCGTGGCCAGCTCCCGTATCTTCTGATGTAGAGTCCAAGTCTATCTGGTAGGTTTCCTTCCAAAAATAACTTCTCCAGTTGATTTCATTCCGTTTCGACTCCGTCTGATATTCCTTTTCTTCAAAATACTGAAATAGGCATAAAACAGCAAATCTGGGCTGGGCCTGTGGTTAATAGGTTAGTCCCAGAAATAATATAAAAGTGGATAATAAAGCCCAATATTGCCCAAAATAGTAGATAATATAGCATGGAGCAATCAAAAATTACAGATACGTTGGAGACGTATCAAGCATCCCCAAGCTTAATTCATGCTCGTCCTCAAGTAGGTGAATGATAAAAAAGATAATTTTTGATGTGGAATGCTAGTTGGCATAATTTCAATGTTATTTTTCTTACTTGTGATATGAATATTCAGATCCATAAGATTCAAGACAAAAGTTCATATTGACATAAAAATAATAATACTTCAAGCATACTAACTAAGCAATTATGTCTTCTCAAAATAACATGGCCAAAGAAAGTTCATCCCTACAAAATCATATAGTTTAGTCATGTTTCATTTTCGTCACAGAAGAATGCTCTCATCATGCACAACCCCGATAACAAGCCAAGCAATTGTTTCATACTTTAGTAATCTCAAACCTATAAAGTTTCACGCAATATATGAGCGCGAGCCATGGATATAGCACTATGGGTGGAATAGAATAATGAGGGGGTTTATGTGGAGAAGACAAAAAGGAGAAAGTCTCACATCAACGAGGCTAATCAATGGGCTATGGAGATGCCCACCGATTGATGTTAATGCAAGGAGTAGGGATTGCCATGCAACGGATGCACTAGAGCTATAAATGTATGAAAGCTCAACAAAAGAAACTAGTGGGTGTGCATCCAACTTGCTTGCTCATGAAGACCTAGTGCACTTGAGGAGGCCCATTGTTGGAATATACAAGCCAAGTTCTATAATGAAAATTCCCACTAGTATATGAAAGTGATAATATGAGAGACTCTCTACTATGAAGATCATGGTGCTACTTTGAAGCACAAGTGTGGTAAAAGGATAGTAACATTGCCCCTTTTTTTATTTGGCCTTTCCCTTTTTTATGTGGCCTTTCTCTTTTTTTATTTGGCCTTTCTCTCTTTTTTTGGGACAATGCTCTATTGAATGATGATCATCACACTTCTATTTATTTACAACTCAATGATTACAACTCGATACTAGAACAAGGATGACTCTATATGAATGCCTCCCGCGGTGTACCGGGATATGCAATGACTCAAGAGTGACATGTATGGAAGAATTATGAACGGTGGCTTTGCCACAAATACTATGTCAATTACATGATCATGCAAAGCAATATGACAATGATGAACGTGTCATGATAAACAGAATGGTGGAAAGTTGCATGGCAATATATCTCGGAATGGCTATGGAAATGCCATAATAGGTAGGTATGGTGGCTGTTTTGAGGAAGATATAAGGAGGTTTATGTGTGAAAGAGCGTATCATATCACGGGGTTTGGATGCACCGGCGAAGTTTGCGCCAACTCTCTATGTGAGAAAGGGCAATGCACGGTACCGAAGAGGCTAGCAAGGATGGAAGGGTGAGAGTGCGTATAATCCATGGACTCAACATTAGTCATAAAGAACTCACATACTTATTGCAAAAATCTACAAGTCACCAAAAACCTTGGCACTACGCGCATGCTCCTAGGGGGATAGATTGGTAGGAAAAGACCATCGCTCGTCCCCGACCGCCACTCATAAGGAAGACAATCAAATAACACCTCATGTTTCAAATTTGTTGCATAACGTTTACCATACGTGCATGCTAGGGACTTGCAAACTTCAACACAAGCATTTCTCAAATTCACAACTACTCAACTAGCATGACTTTGATATCACCATCTCCATATCTCAAAACAATTATCAAGTATCAAACTTCTTATAGTATTCAACACACTCATAAGAGAATTTTATTATTAATCTTGAATACCTAGCATATTAGGATTTTAAGATAATTACCATGCTATTTAAGACTCTCAAAATAATATAAGTGAAGCATGAGAGTTCATCTATTTCTTCAAAATAAAACTACCACCATGCTCTAAAAAGATATAAGTGAAGCACTAGAGCAAATGACAAACTACTCCGAAAGATATAAGTGAAGATCAATGAGTAATCGAATAATTATGCAACTATGTGAAGACTCTCTAACATTTAATAATTTCAGATCTTGGTATTTTATTCAAACAGCAAGCAAATAAAAATAAAATTACATTCTAAGAATGGCAAACATCATGTGAAGAATAAAAAAGTTAGGACCAACCGAAACTAACCGATAGTTGTTGAAGAAGAAAGGTGGGATGCCAACCGGGGCATCCCCAAGCTTAGACGCTTGAGACTTCTTGAAATATTATCTTGGGGTGCCTTGGGAATCTCCAAGCTTGAGCTTTTGTGTCTCCTTAATTCCTCTCATATCATGGTCTCCCTAAATCTCAAAAGCTTCATCCACACAAAAATCAACAAGGACTCGTGAGATAAGTTAGTATAAACCATTGCAAAAACCTTATCATACTCTACTGTAGCAAATCACTAAAATTATTATTAAACATTGCATACTAAATGCCTCTGCATATTTAATAGTCCTATCCTCAAGTAGAATCATTAAAGAAGCAAACATATGCAAACAATGCAAACATAACAGCAATCTGCCTAAACAGGATAGTCTGTAAAGAATGCTGCAACATCCATACTTCCCTAGCTCCAAAAATTATGAAAGAAAATTCCCACTGTAGTAAATTTATCAGAGCTTAATATTCAAAAGGTTTCAACATTTTATCACATTCTGACTTTTCTAGGGAATTATTGCAACAGCGGCAAACTTTCTGTTTTCAAACAGCAACATGTGGACTTCTAAAATAGGCTTAGTAAAGGCTAAAAATGCCACTTCTATTGAAATAAAAGATGCAGAACATTGTTCTAAATAACAGCAAGCAAATTCTAACAAAATAAATTGACGCTCCAAGCAAAACACATATCATGTGGCGAATAAAAATATAGCTCCAAGTAAAGTTACCGATGAACGAAGACGAAGGAGGGGATGCCTTCCGGGGCATCCCCAAGCTTAGGCTCTTGGTTGTCCTTGAATATTACCTTGGGGTGCCTTGGTAATCCCCAAGCTTAGGCTCTTGACACTCCTTATTCCATAGTCCATCGAATCCTTACCCAAAACTTGAAAACTTCACAACACAAAACTTAACAGAAAACTCGTAAGCTCCGTTAGTATAAGAAAGCAAAACACCACTTCAAGGTACTGTAATGAACTCATTCTTTATTTATATTGGTGTTAAACCTAATGTATTCCAACTTCTCTATGGTTTATAAACTATTTTACTAGCCATAGACTCATCAAAATAAGTAAACAACACATGAAAAACAGAATCTGTCGAAAACAGAACAGTCTGTAGTAATCTGAATCAAACGTATACTTCTGGAACTCATAAAATGCTCAAATAAATTGTTGTACCTGAGAAATTTATCTATTAATTATATGAAAAAATAATTAACTAAATATCGCTTTCCAAATAAATATGGCAGCAATTCTCGTGAGCGCTAAAGTTTTTTTTACAGCATGATCAACAAGACTTTCCCCAAGTCTTCCCAAAGGTTCTACTTGGCACAAACACTAATTAAAAGAATAAAACCACATCTAAACAGAGGCTAGATGAATTATTTATTACTAAACAGGAACAAAAAGCAAGGAACTAAAATAAAATTGGGTTGCCTCCCAACAAGCGCTATCATTTAACGCCCCTAGCCAGGCATGATGATTTCAATGATGCTCACATAAAGGATAAGAATTTGAACATAAAGGGAGCATCATGAAGAATATGACTAGAATATTTAAGCCTAACATACTTCCAATGCATAGGGATTTTGTGAGCAAACAACTTGTGGGAACAAGAATCAACTTGCATAGGACGGTAAAACAAGCATAACTTCAAAACTTTAAGCACATAGAGAGGAAACTTGATATTATTGCAATTCCTACAAGCATATATTCCTCCCTCATAATAATTTTCAGTAGCATCATGAATTAATTCAACAATATAACCAGCACCTAAAGCATTCTTTTCATGATCTACAAGCATGCAAAATTTACTACTCTCCACATAAGCAAAATTCTTCTCATCAATAGTAGTGGGAGCTAACTCAACGAAATAACTATCATGGGATTGAAAATTCAAATCAAGATGACAAGTTTCATTGTTACCATTACTCTTTAAAGCATACGTGTCATCACAACAATCATCATAGATAGGAGGCATGCTTTCATCATAATAAATTTGCTGATCAAAACTTTGGGGACAAAAAATATCATCTTCATCAAACATAGCTTCCCCAAGCCTGTGGCTTTGCATATCATTAGCATCATGGATATTCAAGGAATTCATACTAACAACATTGCAATCATGCTCATCATTCAAATATTTAGTGCCAAACATTTTATAGATTTCTTCTTCTAGTACTTGAGCACAATTTTCCTTTCCATCATACTCACGAAAGATATTAAAAAGGTGATGCGTATGAGACAAACTTAATTCCATTTTTTTGTAATTTTCTTTTATAAACTAAACTAGTGATAAAACAAGAAACTAAAAGACTCTATTGCAAGATCTAAAGATATACCTTCAAGAACTCACCTCCTCGGCAACGGCGCCGAAAAAGAGCTTGATGTCTACTACACAACCTTCTTCTTGTAGACGTTGTTGGGCCTCCAAGTGCAAAGGTTTGTAGGACAGTAGCAAATTTCCCTCAAGTGGATGACCTAAGGTTTATGAATCCGTAGGAGGCGTAGGATGAAGATGGTCTCTCTCAAGCAACCCTGCAACCAAATAACAAAGAGTCTCTTGCGTCCCCAACACACCCAATACAATGGTAAATTGTATAGGTGCACTAGTTCGGCGAAGAGATGGTGATACAAGTGGTATATGGATAGTAGATAAAGGTATTTGTAATCTGAAATTATAAAAACAGCAAGGTAACAAGTGATAAAAGTGAGCGTAAACGGTATTGCAATGCTAGGAAACAAGGCCTAGGGTTAATACTTTCACTAGTGTAAGTCCTCTCAACAATACTACCATAATTGGATCACATAACTATCCCTCAACATGCAACAAAGAGTCACTCCAACATCACTAATAGCGGAGAACGAACGAAGAGATTATGGTAGGGTACGAAACCACCTCAAAGTTATTCTTTCCGATCAATCCGTTGGGCTATTCCTATAAATGTCACAAACAGCCCTAGAGTTCATACTAGAATAACACCTTAAGACACAAATCAATCAAAACCCTAATGTCACCTAGGTACTCCAATGTCACCTCAAGTATCCGTGGGTATGATTATACGACATGCATCACACAATCTTAGATTCATCTATTCAACCAACACAAAGGACCTTAAAGAGTGCCCCAAAGTTCTACCGGAGAATCATGACGAAAACGTGTGCCAACCCCTATGCATAGGTTCATGGGCGGAACCCGCAAGTTGATCACCAAAACATACATCAAGTGAATCACGTGATATCCCATTCTCACCACAGATACGCACGGCAAGACATACATCAAGTGTTCTCAAATCTTTAAAAACTCAATCCGATAAGATTACTTCAAAGGGGAAACTCAATTCATTACAAGAGAGAAGAGGGGGAGGAGAAACATAAGATCCAACTATAATAGCAAAGCTCGCGATACATCAAGATCGTGCCAAATCAAGAACACGAGAGAGAGAGATCAAACACATAGCTACTGGTACATACCCTCAGCCCCGAGGGTGAACTACTCCTTCCTCGTCATGGAGAGCGCCGGGATGATGAAGATGGCCACCGGAGAAGGATTGCCCCCTCTGGCAGGGTGCCGGAATGGGTCTAGATTGGTTTTCGATGGCTACGGAGGTTTCTGGCGGCGGAACTCCCGATCTATTCTCTGTTCTGGAAGTTTTACGATATGTAGGTATATATGGGTGCAAGGGGTACGTCGGTGGAGCTTCGGGGGGCCCACGAGACAGGGGGCGCGCCCTAAGGGGGTGGGCGCGCCCCCACCCTCATGGCTAGCTCCCGTATCTTCTGACGTAGAGTCCAAGTCTATCCGGTAGGTTTCCTTCCAAAAATAACATCTCCAGTTGATTTCATTCCATTTCGACTCCATCTGATATTCCTTTTCTTCAAAACACTGAAATAGGCATAAAACAACAAATCTGGGCTGGGCCTCCAGTTAATAGGTTAGTCCCAGAAATAATATAAAAGTGGATAGTAAAGCCCAATATTGCCCGAAACAGTAGATAATATAGCATGGAGCAATCAAAAATTATAGATACGTTGGAGATGTATCACATACCAGAACTATTATAGTATCCGAATACTTACGACTTTGCCAGGGGCTTGTCCCTGGGCAACCACTCCTCGTCGCTGTAAGCGGATGTTGTGGAGTGGTCCAGAAGGAGGGTCCATCCCTTCTTGGGCCCTTTGGCCTCCCCAGATGGGGCGGCTTTCCTTTTCTTGTCCCCCCTTGTTGGGGGGAGAACTTTCCTATTCCGCCTCCTCGTTTTCATGGGAGGAGTGCGCCTTGGTGTTTTCGGACGATGAGTCCGATACAACCTTACGCCGGAGACCTTTCCTGGTCCCCGCGGCCTTCTTCTTGGCCTTCTTCTCCGGCGCCTCATAGGGCGCCGGAACCAGCATCTCTGTTAAGAGAGCCTTTGCTGGATCTTCGGGCAATGGGGCCGGACAATCGATCCGCTCCGCTGTCGCTACCCAGTCCTGTTAAAATGGCATGAAGGCTCAGATCCCTCACATGATTATACTGGGGAAAGGAACATCTTGTGAGATATAAAGAGCTTACCGGATTGGCAGGGCGCTTTGCGCTGAGTCCACGATCCTCGGTAAGGGAAGGAGGAACCTCGGTGGCGTTGAACAGCACCTTCCAGACGTCTTTGTGCATCGTGTCAAAAAGCTCTCGCAACGTCTGGTGCTCGGCCGGGTCGAACTCCCACATATTGAATGCCCGTATTTGACACGGAAGGATCCGGCGGAAGAGCATGACCTGGACCACGTTGATAAGCTTGATTTTCTTGCTTATCATATTTTAACACAGCTCTGGAGTCCGGTCAGCTCCACCGATGAACCCCAGGATAGGCCCTTCTCTTTCCCGGAGGTGAGCCGCGTGGGGTGCTGGATCAAAATTCGGGGGCCGCCGCCCAGTTGGTGTCGCGCGGCTCGGTGATGTAGAACCACCCCGATTGCCACCCCTTCACGGTCTCCACATAGGAGCCTTTGAGCCAGGTGACGTTGGGCATTTTTCCCACCATGGCACCTCCGCACTCCGCTCGCTGGCCTACCACCACCTTCGGTTTCACACTGAAAGTCTTCAGCCACAGGCCGAAGTGGGGCTTGATGCGAAGGAAGGCCTCGCACACGACGATAAACGCCGAGATGTTGAGGATGAAATTGGGGGCCAAATCATGGAAGTCCATCCCATAGTAGAACATGAGCCCACGGACAAATGGGTGGAGGGGAAATCCCAGTCCCTGGACGAAGTGGGTGAGGAATACAACCCTCTCATGGGGTTCTGGAGTAGGGATGATCTGCCCCGCGTCTGGGAGATGGTGCGCAATGTCTGCGTCCAGGTATCCGGCTTCCTGGAGCTTCGTAATGTTTTCCTCCATAACAGAGGAGACCATCCACTTGCCTCCCGCTCCGGACATGTTCGGAATGGCTTTGCGGAGAAGATGAGAACTTGGGCATTGGAGCTCGAGTGCGCGAGAATGGATGGGCAGGGGAAGAAGAAGGCGTGGGTGAAAAAGAGGAATCCTTGTCCCTTTATAAAGGCGGTAGAAACTGAGCGCCTCCCTACTTGCCCCATAAAATGGCTTATTCCCCAAGCACCGCGATTGATGGCACGGTTGGGTTACACATATCCATATTGATGAGAATCCCATGATAAGGGGAACATGCTCTCTGCTTCGACAAGACGTGCCAATAAAACCGCCTCACAACACGCGTAGTGGCAGGCAAGGAAAAACGGTTCATAATGACCGGGCCACGGCAGGACGTCATGTTATGAAAAGTTATCAGCATATTAGATTTGTGGAATAATATACTCTCTACGGTGGTATGTGGAATTTGTTTTACAGAGCCAGACACAATCCTTGTGTTCAAAATCTTCTATGGAGTATTCGGAGAAGGAACTCGCCTTGCAATGCCGAAGACAATCTGCGCGCCGGACTCATCGTCATTGAAGCCTGGTTCAGGGGCTACCGAGGGAGTCCTGGATTAAGGGGTCCTCGGACAGCCGGACTATATACTTTGGCTGAACTATTGGACTATGAAGATACAAGATTGAAGGCTTTGTCCCATGTCCAGGTGGGACTCTCCTTTGCGTGAAAGGCAAGCTTGGCAATTCGGATATGTAGATCTCCTTCTCTGTAACCGGCTCCGTGTAACCCTAGCCCCCTCCGGTGTCTATATAAACCGGAGGGTTTAGTCCATAGGACAACGACAATCATAATCATAGGCTAGCTTCTAGGGTTTAGCCTCTACGATCTCGTGGTAGATCAACTCTTGTAATACCCATATCATCAAGATCAATCAAGCAGGAAGTAGGGTATTACCTCCATCGATAGGGCCCGAACCTGGGTAAACATGGTGTCCCCCGCCTCCTGTTACCATCAGCCTTAGACACATAGTTCGGGACCCCCTACCCGAGATCCACCAGTTTTGACACCGACAATGCCCTCCATGATCGAATCCCCCTTCGTTAGGATGCCGGAAAAGGCCCCAAGATGGGATCTCACGGGAACAAAAGGTTGCGGCGGTGGAAAATTGTTTTCGTGGATGCTTCTGGTGGTTTGCGAATATATGTGAATATATGGAGGCAGAACTAGGTCAGGGGGTCACCGAGGGGCCCACAAGGTAGGGGGCGCGCCCTTCCCCCTTGTCACTGCCTCGTGGCTCTTTTGACTTGAACTCCAAGTCTCCGAGGTGTTTTCTAGTCCAAGAAAAATCATTGTGAAAGTTTTATTCCGTTTGGACTCTGTTTGGTATTCCTTTTCTACGAAGCTCAAATACAAGGAAAAAATAGAAACTGGCACTGGGCTCTAGGTTAATAGGTTACTCCCAAAAATAATATAAGATAGCATGTTAATGCATATAAAATATCCAAAACAGATAATATAATAGCATGGAACAATAAAAAATTATAGATACGTTGGAGACGTATCAAGTACTTAGTGAAAATTCTGCTCAAATCCAGATCTGTAGAGACCGTGTTGATCACTGACACATAGGCGGTTTAAAGCAACACATTTTGTAACCTGCCAAATGCCAGCCGGCTTACTCATAATTGTTTAATCCTTCGGTATCTTCTCAATCAGTAACCATGACCTTATAACCTGTTGATGCCTCACCAGCTTAACCATGCTTATTAATCTCCATCGCTCATAATAGTCAATCTTGTATGCGTAACTAGTTTTGAGCAGTAAACTCATTTGTTTAACTATTGGAAGGTTTACCATTATAGTATCAATCCTCCAATTCTTCACTCTCAGGTTTTAGCTTTGGCAAAGATGACTAAGACCACCACCTCCTGTGACTGGGTCGCTTCCACTCTCACTGAATAGTCCCTGAATGAGTATGTTGCCATGGGTGTCTTGCTAGCAAAGGACATCATCCACTGGAGAGTTCCAGGGACCGAAACCAAGCCTCTCCCCAATGAAGGTGAAGTCATAGTTTTTGCAGACCACCTCCTCTGCGGTTTCTCACCACCCGGCTCAAAGTTCTTTTGAGATGTTCTGCACTTTTATCAGCTACACTCTCAAGACATCGGCCCCAATTCGGTGTCCAACATTTGCAACTTTCAAGTCTTCAGTGAGGTGTACCTTCAAGAAGAGCCCAACGTTGACTTGTTTAGAGAATATTACTATTTGAACTGCCAGACCAAGATGACAGATGGGCCCCGTCTCGAACTCGGTGAAATTTCGATCTAGAGACGGAGATACGCTGTCTTTCCTACCGCTGCACTACCCAGTCATCCCAAAGACTGGAATCAAACTTGGTTCTATTGTCAAGACACTTCTCCGGCGGGTGAAAATCCTCTGCCGGGTTTCCGCACTTGCCGGCTCAGCCCAAGACATCCACCCCCTGACCGGATCAGCGCTATAGAACGAGCCAAATACGCACCAACCTTTTCAGAAATAAGGGCTTTGTTAGCCAACGACTTAACTGGAGTTGACCTAGTTCGATGCTGGGTTGCTTGGAGGATCATGCCTTTGAGCCGCCGCACCGGCTTAATGTGTGAATATACATGTGACGTAAAGGACCCTCAGAGGTATAATCCAACACGTCTTGAGGACCAAGAGATCAACAAGATGACCAAATCATTACTCGGGGAGAGCCTCGAAAACTGCAGAAAGTCAGGCCTAAATCCCTTTTGTACTCTCAATCCAGCTCCTGATGTAAGTATTTCAAGCCTCTCCTTATTTTACTTAACATTTCCTTATAAATTATACCATTTCTCATTATCATATGTGTTTTGAGGCCGGCTCTTCCTTCTAGAATAAGAAGCTGCGGGATAAGAAACCGCAGTATAAACCGGCGAATAAGGCCAAAACCAAAACCAAGGCCCCAAAGAAGACCAAAGGTAAGAAGCTAGATGCAACAGACTTATTCACCCTAGATGATGAGTCGGGAGTAGAACTTGACTCCCTTGGCTTTTTATTTATGCAACTTATTGACGCCGATTCATCTCAAGATGATGCGGAGACCAGCCAACCAAACATCACATAGGTAAATATTATTTTCGACTCAGAGCGCTTGCTAAGACAGAAAATTTGGCAGGTGACCCGGAAAGTAAGGTTTTCTCACCCCCTTGCTTACCTGGATCCCCACTTTATTTTGAAGAAACATCAACACGATGCTATGCGCAAGACCTAGAGCGATAGTAACAAGGAATTGGTTTCCGGCTTACCAAATACTCCAGTTCCTCGCAAACGCCACCATGAGGTGCTTCTAAATCGAACTCTTTCGTTTCCAAAGGCGGGTCTCACTTGTCAACCGCTTAACTCATCCGAATCAAATTATCAGGGAACTTCTCACTCATCCTTTGGCGATTCTACCTCGACCCAGTTTCCTACCTTCAAAATTGCCCATGGGTAAGAATATTTTCCATGCTTTATTAATGCCTTATGATGTTATGCTCATGTCCTTATACACTTTCCTTTCAGTGGTGTAGCCAAGGCCGGCAAGAAATTGAAGATGGGCGGGACGTCAAAAGACACCAAGGTTAACGAGCCGGAGAAGCACGTGCCCATAGTCTCAGAAACTTCAACTCGGAATCTTGACAATGCCGCAAATGACCCGCCACCAGAAGTTAATAATATCCATGTGGATCCAATGAACATGGATGCTAACCCGCCGAGCCCTAAGCCGCCGAGTCCTACCAAGCCTGTTGAAGAAACCACACTTGAAAAGACTACTGAGGACATCCACATTACTGGCACGGGCTATACAGAGCCAGGAAATCCCACAGTCTTAGCCAAGCATATTGCCAAAGAAGAGCCGCTAGCAGGAAGTAAATTGAAACTAGACTTGGAAAATTATGCCGGTCTTGGTGCTGGTGACATTCATGCAGGCTACCTTCATCACCTCCATACTAGCCGTGAACTGGAAGCCGGCCAAGTGAACCTCATGAGGGAGCGTTATGAGGTATGGCTATAATATTTCTTCATATGTATCCACTTAGCCGCCAAGTCTAGAGGATAAGAACAATGGGAATATGATGTAGACTTTTAAAAACTACTTTCAGACTTTAGCTCTTCTGGTTTAACTCATCCGTTAAGATCCGATCATGTAACCCCCAAGGGCCGGCTTAAACTGACAAGTTGAGCCGGGACTTCTAGTTTAAGAAATCCAAATATGTAGCCCCCAAGGTCTGGCTTAAACTGAAAAGTTGAGCCGGGACTTCTAGTTTAAGAAATCCAAATATGTAGCCCCCAAGGGGCGGCTTAAACTGAAAAGCTGAGCCAGGTAATAGAGAAAAATTGACCTACATTAGCCCCCAAGTGCCATGGATATTGTTCATAATATGCTTGGGACTTGTACCATTATTGTTGAGTAAAATATGAGTCCTAATATTGTCATATCTAACTTTTCCTCAGGAAGCTTTATCTTTTCAGGATGCAGACCTGGGCGACTCAGCAAACAGGATGAAACATGAAGAAGCTGAGATTGCGAAAGTAGAATCAAAATTTCAGTTTCTCGTGCAAGAGAATGAGAAGCTCAAGGATAGTTTTGCTACCGAGAGAGCCGCCTTCAAGACACAGAAGGAAAAACTTGATCAAACGTGCACAAGAAGAAGAAGCTCAGCTTAAACCGGTCACTGAAGAACTGGCCGGTTTAAAGGGACATATTACCCATATGACAAACGCCATCTTTGGTATGATTCATATTTAGTTCACACTTCTGTCCTAATACCATTTAAGCCGCCAGGCAATACTCAATCCTTTTTATATGAATGAATGTACATGCCCCAGAAGCGCAAGTCTTGGGCAAGTTATGTTGTCGAAGCTGAAGGCCATCTATTCTTTCATAGAGCAACTATATAGTGGCGCTCTCTGTAGTTTGGTGGCGTTAGGAGGCAATCGAAAGCTGCCAAGTCACATTAAAGCTGTGCTTGATCATATCTCCAATCTTCCCAGCCAAATCGAAGAACAGAGACTATCATCTGCCTGAGCCGGAGCTCTTGTTGCTCTTGCCATGCGAAAGCGTGGGCCTCAGAACTTGACCCGGAGGAGATTGCCACCGGATGTGTAACGCCCGGATGATCTTGCTACAGTAATCCCCGCTAATGGTGCCACGTCACCTCGGTTACTGTGGATAAACTCGCGTTAGTTCGGAACCTAGTTCGAATTTCAAATTTAAAACGAAAACAAACAATAAAAGTTTTCAGAAACGAAAACTAAATTGTTCGGGGGTTGTCTAAAATAGCAAACCTAATTATGGTGGGGTGCACAAATTTTTGTAAAATGTTTTGGCATTTTAATTAAACTAAAACAGAAAGCAGAAAAGGAAAATAATAAAAGAAAAGAAAGGAAGAAGAAAAGAGGGAGGGAACCTCCCCTGGCCCATCTGGGCCAGCCCTTCCCCCGGCCCAACCGGCGCCCCCACTTAACCCCT
>NC_041382.1:494429833-494433306 GCF_002162155.2 Triticum dicoccoides
CCACCCTCGCCGTGGCTGCGGCCCCTCCGGCCACCGTCGTGGCCTCGGCCGCCCCGACCCCCGTTGGCTTCGGGCGCGGGCGCCCGCGCCGCGTCCTTCGGGGTTGCGCCCGAAACGGGCACCGCCCCGCAAACCCACCACGCCCGCATGCCCGTTTGGCCCTCTGGGCCGATGACATGGGGGCCCCAGCCCCAGAACGATTAAAAAAAAAGAATTAAAATATATATATATAATAAATAAATTAATAATAAAATTAATTAATTAATTAATTTAATTAATTAACTAATTAATTAACTTATCTAATCTTGTTTAGTTTAACTAATTAAGATTAATTAACCTAATAAATAGTTACCCTAATTGTTAATTAGCTAAACAATCCCTAACACGTGGGACCCACCTGTCAGGATTGACCAAGTCAACTGCTGACGTCATGCTGACATCATGATGACGTCAGCAGACACTATTCTGGATAATGTTGATTAAATTAATTAAATAAATCCTAAAAATGATTTAAAGCTTTTAAAATTAATATAAGGTAAACCGTAGCTCGGATCGAAAAACTTTGTACATGAAAGTTGCTCAGAACGACGAGACGATTCCGGATACGCAGTCCGTTCGTCCACCACACCCCTCTAACCTATCGAACCCGCAACTTTCCCCCTCCGGCTCCTCTGCCCGAAAACACGAAACACCGGGAATACTTTCCCGGATGATTCCCCCTTGACCAGTACCACCTTATACCACGTTAGGGCACGCCTAGCATCGCTTCTTGACATGTCATGCACCGATATGCATCTGTTTACTTGGTATTCATTGTTTCTTCCCCCTCTTCTCTCCGGTAGACTATGAGACCGACGCTGCTGCTGCCCAGTTCGACTACGGAGTTGACGACCCCTCTCTCTTGCCAGAGCAACCAGGCAAGCCCCCCCCCCTTGATCACCAGATATCGCCTATTCTCCTCTATACTGCTTGCATTAGAGTAGTGTAGCATGTTACTGCTTTCCGTTAATCCTATTCTGATGCATAGCCTGTCATTGCTGCTACAGTCATTGATACCTTACCCGCAATCCTAAATGCTTAGTATAGGATGCTAGTTTATCATCATTGGCCCTACATTCTTGTCAGTCTGCCTTGCTATACTATCGGGCCGTGATCACTTGGGAGGTGATCACGGGTATATACTATACATACATACATACTATACAGATGGTGACTAAAGTCGGGTCAGCTCATTGAGTACCTGCAAGTGATTCTGACGAGGGGGCTGAAAGGACAGGTGGCTCCATCCCGGTAGAGGTGGGCCTGGGTTCCCGATGGCCCTCGACTGTTACTTTGTGGCGGAGCGACAGGGCAGGTTGAGACCACCTAGGAGACAGGTGGGCCTGGCCCTGTTCGGCATTCGCAGATACTTAACACGCTTAACGAGATCTTGGTATTTGATCTGAGTCTGGCTACGAGCCTATACGCACTAACCATCTACGTGGGAGTAGTTATGGGTATCCCGACGTCGTGGTATCAGCCGAAGCACTTCAGACGTCAGCGACGGAGCGGCGCGCGCCGGATTGGAACGTAAGCCTGCTCTTGTATTAAGGGGGCTAGTTCTGCTTTCGGCCGCGTACGCAACGTGCAGGTGTGCTATGGGCGATGGGCCCAGACCCCTGTGCGCTTAGGTTTAGACCGGCGTGCTGGCCTCTCTGTTTTGCCTAGGTGGGGCTGCGACGTGTTGATCTTCCGAGGCCGGGCATGACCCAGGAAAGTGTGTCCGGCCAAATGGGATCGAGCGTGTTGGGCTATGTGGTGCACCCCTGCAGGGAAGTTTAATCTATTCGAATAGCCGTGATCTTCGGTAACAGGACGACTTGGAGTTGTACCTTGACCTTATGACAACTAGAACCGGATACTTAATAAAACACACCCTTCCAAGTGCCAGATACAACCGGTGGTCGCTCTACCTCAGGGATATGAGGAGGGGATCGCCGGGTAGGATTACGCTATGAGATGTTACTTGGAGATGTTACTTGGAGATGCTACTTGGAGGACTTCAATCTACTCTCTTCTACATGCTGCAAGACGGAGGCTGCCAGAAGCGTAGTCGTCGACAGGACTAGCTATCCCCCTCTTATTCTGGCATTCTGCAGTTCAGTCCACCGATATGGCCTCCTTACACACATACCCATGCATATGTAGTGTAGTTCCTTGCTTGCGAGTACTTTGAATGAGTACTCACGGTTGCTTTCTCCCCCCTTTTTTTCCCTTCCTCTCTTCCTGGTTGTCGCAACCAGATGCTGGAGTCCAGGAGCCAGACGCCACCGTCGACGACGACCCCTACTACACCGGAGGTGCCTACTACTACGTGCTGCCCGCTGACGACGACCTGGAGTAGTTAGGAGGATCCCAGGCAGGAGGCCTGCGCCTCTTTCGATCTGTATCCCAGTTTGTGCTAGCCTTCTTAAGGCAAACTTGTTTAACTTATGTCTGTACCCAGATATTGTTGCTTCCGCTGACTCGTCTATGATCGAGCACTTGTATTCGAGCCCTCGAGGCCCCTGGCTTGTATTATGATGCTTGTATGACTTATTTTATTTGTAGAGTTGTGTTGTGATATCTTCCCGTGAGTCCCTGATCTTGATCGTACACATTTGCGTGCATGATTAGTGTACGATTGAATCGGGGGCGTCACAAGTTGGTATCAGAGCCGACTGCCTGTAGGAATCCCCCTTTCCAACTCCTTGGCCGAAGTTGAGTCTAGTCATTGCAAAACTTTTACTAACTTGGTTGTGTGCCTTACGGGCCCACGTCCCCATTGGGTGGTAGTAGGATCTTTTATTCCTCGACCTATGCTCTGGGACTCTGACATCTCTTCTATTCGGGTTAAACGATTTTTACTAAAATTTGACTTTAGGTTCTCAAAAATACTTTCTCCCGGAGAGCCCCTTCAGTCCAGGTGATCGCCGGCTACACCAGAAGATTTCGAAGTTACTCGCCGAAACTCTTTTGAGACTTTGTGACCGTTGCCTTTGCAATTCCCTACCATCGAAATATCCCTATGGATAAATACATACACTTGACGTTCTTACTTTTATTCTCAGTTGATCTTGTTATTACAAGATACCCCAAAATTCTCTCTATTGATCCGAGAATATCTTGTGCCTACTGTCTTGCAATTCCTTGTCACCTGAATACCCCTATGGATAATTCTCGCACTTGTCGAGTAACCGCTTATCCCCAGTTGTTCATGTGTTTCACGAAAGTCTTCAAAATAATATTCGATCTTCCGAAAATCCTCTAGAGCCTTTGGCTCTTGAAATTCTTGCTTGCTTGCATTATGGTTAATCCCATAAGTCTCGTAGTCTTAATGACATTCCTTGTCATTATCATTTTGAGTCTGTTGACTCAATCTTCTGCGAATACACGCAATCAGCATTGATCCTTATAAATTACTTTTCCGGCTAAGCCTCCATTCTTTTAACTGG
>NC_041382.1:494435984-494436829 GCF_002162155.2 Triticum dicoccoides
CCACCCTCGCCGTGGCTGCGGCCCCTCCGGCCACCGTCGTGGCCTCGGCCGCCCCGACCCCCGTTGGCTTCGGGCGCGGGCGCCCGCGCCGCGTCCTTCGGGGTTGCGCCCGAAACGGGCACCGCCCCGCAAACCCACCACGCCCGCATGCCCGTTTGGCCCTCTGGGCCGATGACATGGGGGCCCCAGCCCCAGAACGATTAAAAAAAAGAATTAAAATATATATATATAATAAATAAATTAATAATAAAATTAATTAATTAATTAATTTAATTAATTAACTAATTAATTAACTTATCTAATCTTGTTTAGTTTAACTAATTAAGATTAATTAACCTAATAAATAGTTACCCTAATTGTTAATTAGCTAAACAATCCCTAACAGGTGGGACCCACCTGTCAGGATTGACCAAGTCAACTGCTGACGTCATGCTGACATCATGATGACGTCAGCAGACACTATTCTGGATAATGTTGATTAAATTAATTAAATAAATCCTAAAAATGATTTAAAGCTTTTAAAATTAATATAAGGTAAACCGTAGCTCGGATCGAAAAACTTTGTACATGAAAGTTGCTCAGAACGACGAGACGATTCCGGATACGCAGTCCGTTCGTCCACCACACCCCTCTAACCTATCGAACCCGCAACTTTCCCCCTCCGGCTCCTCTGCCCGAAAACACGAAACACCGGGAATACTTTCCCGGATGATTCCCCCTTGACCAGTACCACCTTATACCACGTTAGGGCACGCCTAGCATCGCTTCTTGACATGTCATGCACCGATATGCATCTGTTTACTTGGTATTCATTGTTTCTTCCCCCTCTTCTCTCCGGTAGACTA
>NC_041382.1:494436839-494437656 GCF_002162155.2 Triticum dicoccoides
AAGGCCTATCTTCGCGTTACACCAATGAAGGGTGCTCACCGCTTCGGGATCAAGGGCAAGCTAGCTCCTCGCTATATTGGCCCATTCACTATTCTGGAAAGGCGTGGAAAAGTGGCATATCAACTGGAGCTTCCGTCGAACCTTTCTCAGGTTCACGATGTGTTCCATGTGTCACAACTCCGCCGTTGCTTCAAGGACCCAATCCGAGCTGTGGATCATGAAGTGCTCGAATTGCAACAGGACCTCTCCTATAAAGAGCATCCGGTCCGCATTCTCGACCAAGCTGAACGCCGCACACGCCAGAAGGCGATCAAGTTCCTCAAGGTCCAGTGGTCGAATCACTCTGAAGACGAAGCCACCTGGGAACGCGAGGATCGCCTGCGTGATGAATACCCCGCACTGTTTCCTTCTACCTCCTAAAATCTCGGGACGAGATTTCTTGTAGTGGAGGAGATTTGCAACGCCCGAATGATCTTGCTACAGTAATCCCCGCTAATGGTGCCACGTCACCTCGGTTACTGTGGATAAACTCGCGTTAGTTCGGAACCTAGTTCCAATTTCAAATTTAAAACGAAAACAAACAATAAAAGTTTTCAGAAACGAAAACTAAATTGTTCGGGGGTTGTCTAAAATAGCAAACCTAATTATGGTGGGGTGCACAAATTTTTGTAAAATGTTTTGGCATTTTAATTAAACTAAAACAGAAAGCAGAAAAGGAAAATAATAAAAGAAAAGAAAGGAAGAAGAAAAGAGGGAGGGAACCTCCCCTGGCCCATCTGGGCCAGACCTTCCCCCGGCCCAACCGGCGCCCCCACTT
>NC_041382.1:494441006-494448292 GCF_002162155.2 Triticum dicoccoides
ACTTGGAGTTGTACCTTGACCTTATGACAACTAGAACCGGATACTTAATAAAACACACCCTTCCAAGTGCCAGATACAACCGGTGGTCGCTCTACCTCAGGGATATGAGGAGGGGATCGCCGGGTAGGATTACGCTATGAGATGTTACTTGGAGATGTTACTTGGAGATGCTACTTGGAGGACTTCAATCTACTCTCTTCTACATGCTGCAAGACGGAGGCTGCCAGAAGCGTAGTCGTCGACAGGACTAGCTATCCCCCTCTTATTCTGGCATTCTGCAGTTCAGTCCACCGATATGGCCTCCTTACACACATACCCATGCATATGTAGTGTAGTTCCTTGCTTGCGAGTACTTTGGATGAGTACTCACGGTTGCTTTCTCCCCCCTTTTTTTCCCTTCCTCTCTTCCTGGTTGTCGCAACCAGATGCTGGAGTCCAGGAGCCAGACGCCACCGTCGACGACGACCCCTACTACACCGGAGGTGCCTACTACTACGTGCTGCCCGCTGACGACGGCCTGGAGTAGTTAGGAGGATCCCAGGCAGGAGGCCTGCGCCTCTTTCGATCTGTATCCCAGTTTGTGCTAGCCTTCTTAAGGTAAACTTGTTTAACTTATGTCTGTACCCAGATATTGTTGCTTCCGCTGACTCGTCTATGATCGAGCACTTGTATTCGAGCCCTCGAGGCCCCTGGCTTGTATTATGATGCTTGTATGACTTATTTTATTTGTAGAGTTGTGTTGTGATATCTTCCCGTGAGTCCCTGATCTTGATCGTACACATTTGCGTGCATGATTAGTGTACGATTGAATCGGGGGCGTCACAGGATGCCCCGAATTTAAGGATGATAAGTCATCATTTGAAGAGAAGAACTTTAACCACTGTGTTCGTGAGATGTGGCCTGTGGCCTGCAAAATGGTGGAAGAGCTAGAGCTGACCAACTATATGGCGGCTTATGATGAGAACAACAAGAAGATACCACCACCGATGATACGTCTCCAACGTATCTATAATTTATGAAGTATTCAGGCTGTTTAATTATCATTCTTGGATGGTTTATAATCATTTTATAGCAACTTTATATCATTTTTTGGGACTAACCTATTGACCCAGTGCCCAGTGCCAGTTGCTGTTTTTGCTTGTTTTTTACATTGCAGGAAATCAATATCAAACGGAGTACAAACACCACGAAACTTTTTGTGGATTTTTTATGGACAAGAAAACTCCCGATGGGCTAGAGCAGCACCTGGGGGGTGGCCCGAGGGGGGCACAACCCACCAGGGCGCGCCTGGGGGTTGTGCCCACCTTGGTGTCCTCTCGCACCCCGTCTTCACCCTATAAATTCCCAAAAATTCCAGAAACCCTCGGGGTTAACCTAGATCAGAAGTTCCGCCACCGCAAGGCTCTATAGCCACCAAAAACCAATCTAGACCCTTTCCGGCACCCTACCAGAGGGGGGGGGAAATCATCTCCGATGGCCATCTTCATCATCCCGACGGCCACCACGATGAGGAGGGAGTAGTCCACCCACGGGGCTGAGGGTTTGTACCAGTAGCTATGTGTTTAATATCTCCCTCTTGCGTTCTTGAGTTGTCATGATCTTTATGTATCACGGGCTTTGTTAATATAGTCGGATCATATGGTGTTTTCCCCTCTCTATCTTGCTGTGATGAATTGAGTTTTTCCCTTTGAGATTTCATTGCTATCGGATTGAATACTTTTATGTATTTGAGAACACTTGATATATGTCTTGCAATTGAATACTCGTGGTGACAATGGGGTATCATATTGATTCACTTGATATATGTTTTGGCACTCAACTCGCGGATTCCCGATTTGACATTGGGGTAATCTATGCATAGGGGTTGATGCACGTTCTTGTCTTTGTTTCTCCGGTAGAAATCTTGGGGCCCTCTTTGAAGTTCTTTGTGTTGTATTGAATATTATGAATGTGAATTTGCTTTGGTGTTATTTTAGTGCGAACTCTTGGTTAGATCGATCGGAAAGAATAGCTTCATGTTACTTTAGTACGAACTCTATGATAGATTGATCGGAAAGAATAGCTTTAAGGTGGTTTCGTACTCTACAAACAATTCTGTCTTATGTTCTCCACTAGATAGGAACTTTGGAGTGATTCTTAGTTGCACGTTGAGGGGCGGTTATATGATCCAATTATACTAGTGTGGGGGAACACAGTAATTTCAAAAAAATTCCTGCGCACATGCAAGATCATGGTGATGCATAGCAACGAGAGGCGAGAGTATCATCTACGTACCCTCATAGATCGTAAGCGGAAGCGTTATGACAACATCGTTGATGTAGTCGTACGTCTTCACGATCGACCGATCTAGTACCAAAGATATGACACCTCTGCGATCTGCACACGTTCGGCTCGGTGATGTCCCGCGAACTCACGATCCAGTAGAGCTTCGAGGGAGAGCTTTGTCAGCACGACGGCGTGATGATGGTGATGATGTTGCTACCAGAACAGGGCTTCGCCTAAGCACCGCTACGATATTACCGAGGTGGATTATGGTGGAGGGGGCACCACACACGGCTAAAAGATCAATGATCAACTTGTGTGTCTATGGGGTGCCCCTCCCCCATATATAAAGGAGTGGAGGAGGGGGAGGGGGCCGGCCTCTCTAGGCGCGCCCCAAGGAGTCCTACTCCCACCGAGAGTAGGATTCCCCCTTCCCTTTGTTGGTTCTAGGAGAGAAGGAAGGAGAGGGAAGAAGGAAGGAAAGGGGGGCGTCCCCCTCCCAATTCGGATTGGGCTTGGGGGGTGCTCCCCCTCCTTTTCTTCTTTCCCCTCTGTTACACTAAGGCCCAATAAGGCCCATATACCTCCCGGGGGTTCCGGTAACCTCCCGGTGCTCCGGTATACTCCCGATTTCACCTGAAACCATTCCGATGTCCAAACATAGTCTTCCAATATATCAATCTTTACGTCTCGACCATTTCGAGACTCCTTGTTATGTCCGTGATCAAATCTGGGACTCCTAACTACCTTCGGTACATCAAAGCACATAAACTCGTAATACCGATCGTCACCGAACGTTAAGCATGTGGACCCTACGGGTTCGAGAACTATGTAGACATAATCGAGACATGTCTCCGATCAATAACCAACAGTGGAACCTGGCTACCCATATTGGTTCCTACATATTCTACGAAGATATTTATCGGTCAAACCGCATAACGATATACGTTGTTCATGCCAACTCAACTTCACACCTTACAACACAGGCAAGAACTCCTTCTTTGACTTTTCCATTTTGAACTACTTCAAAATCTTGTCAAGGTATGTACTCATTGAAAATATATCAAGCGTCTTGATCTATCTCTATAGATCATGATGCTCAATATGTAAGTAGCTTCATTGAGGTCTTTCTTTGAAAAACTCTTTTCAAACACTCCTTTATGTTTTCCAGAAAAATCTACATTATTTCCGATCAACAATATGTCATTCACATATACTTATCAGAAATGATGCAGTGCTCCCACTCACTTTCTTGTAAATATAGGCTGCACCACAAGTCTGTATAAAACCATATGCTTTGATCACTTTATCAAAGCATATATTCCAACTCCGATATGCTTGCACCAGTCCATAGGTTGATCACTGGAGCTTGCTCACTTTGTTAGCACTTTAGGATCGACAAAACCTTTTGGTTGCATCATATACAACTCTTCTTTAAGAAATCCATTAAGGAATGCAGTTTTGACATCCATTTGCCAGATTTCATAAAATGCGACAACTGCTATCATGATTCGAACAGACTTTTAAGCATCGATACGAGTGAGAAAATCTCATCGTAGTCAACACCTTCAACTTGTCAAAAACATTTTGCGACAATTCAAGCTTTGTAGATAGTAACACTACTATCAGCGTGCGTCTTCCTCTTGAAGATCCATTTATTCTTAATGACTCATCGATCATCGGGCAAGTCAATCAAAGTCCATACTTTGTTCTCATACATGGATCCCATCTTAGATTTCATGGCCTCATGCCATTTTGCGAAATCTGGGCTCACCATCGCTTCCTCATAGTTCGTAGGTTCGTCATGGTCGAGTAACATGACTTCCAGAACAGGATTACCATACCACTCTTGTGCGGATCTTACTCTGGTTGACCTATGAGGTTCGGTAGTAATTTGATCTGAAGTTTCATGATCATCATCATTAGCTTCCTCACTAATTGGTGTAGGCACTAATGGAACTGATTTCTGTGATGAACTACTTTCCACTTCGGGAGAAGGTACAATTACCTCATCAAGTTCTACTTTCCTCCCACTCACTTCTTTCGAGAGAAACTCCTTCTCTAGAAAGGATCCATTCTTAGCAACAAAGATCTTGCCTTCGGATCTGTGATAGAAGGTGTACCCAGCAGTTTCCTTTTGGGTATCCTATGAAGATGCAGTTATCCGATTTGGGTTCGAGCTTATCAGGTTGAAACTTTTTCACATAAGCATCGCAACCCCAAACTTTAAGAAACAAAATCTTAGGTTTCTTGCTAAACCACCGTTCATATGGTGTCGTCTCAACGGATTTAGATGGTGCCCTTTTTAACGTGAATGCAGCTGTCTCTAATGCATAACCCTAAAACGATAGTGATAAATTGGTAAGAAACATCATAGATTGCACTATATCCAATAAAGTACGGTTATGACGTTCAGACACACCATTACGCTGTGGTGTTCTAGGTGGCACGAATTTGTGAAACTATCCCACATTGTTTTCATTCAAGACCAAACTCGTAACTCAAATATTCGTCTCCGCGATCAGATCGTAGAAACTTTATTTTCTTGTCATGATGATTTTCCACTTCACCATGAAATTCTTTGAACTTCTCAAATGTTTCAGACTTATGTTTCATCAAGTAGATATTCCCATATCTGCTCAAATCATCTGTGAAGGTCAGAGAATAATGATACCCGCCGCGAGCCTCAACACTCATCGAACGCATACATCAGTATGTATTATTTCCAATAAGTCAGTTGCGCGCTCCATTGTTCCAGAGATCGGAGTCTTAGTCATCTTGCCCATGAGTCATGGTTCGCAAGCATCAAGTGATTCATAATCAAGTGATTCCAAAAGCCCATCAGCATGGAGTTTTTCATGCGCTTTACACCAATATGACCTAAACGGCAGTGCCACAAATAAGTTGCACTATCATTATTAACTTTCCATCTTTTGACTTCAATATTATGAATATGTGTATCACTACGATCGAGATTCAATAAACCATTTATATTGAGTGTATGACCATAGAAGGTTTTATTCATGTAAATAGAACAACAACTATTCTTTGACATAGATGAATAACCGTATTGCAATAAACATGATCCAATCATATTCATGCTCAACGCAAACACCAAATAACATTTATTTTAGGTTCAACACTAATCCCGAAGGTAAAGGGAGTGTGATATGGTGATCTTATCAACCTTGGAATCATTTCCAACACACATCGTCACCTCGTCCTCAACTAGTCTTTGTTTATTTTGAAAATCCTGTTTCGAGTTACTACTCTTAGCAACTGAACTAGTATCAAATGCCGAGGGGTTTGCTATAAACACTAGTAAAGTACACATCAATAACATGTATATCAAATATACCTTTGTTCACTATGCCATCCTTCTTATCCGCCAAGTATCTAGGGCAGTTCCTCTTCCAGTGACCATTTCCTTTGCAATAGAAGCACTATTTTCAGGCTTGGGTCTAGCTTTGGGCTTCTTCATAGGAGTGGCAACTTGCTTGCCATTCTTTCTTGAAGTTCCCTTTCTTTCCCTTGCCCTTTTACTTGAAACTAGTGGTTTTGTCAACCATCAACACTTGATGCTTTTCTTGATTTCTACCTTCATCGATTTCAGCATCACGAAGAGCTCAGGAATCATTTTCGTCATCCCTTTCATATTATAGTTCATCAAGAAGTTCTAGTAACTTGGTGATAGTGACTAGAGAACTCTGCCAATCATCTTTTTATCTGGAAGATTAATTCCCACTTGATTCAAGCGAGTGTAGTACTCAGATAATCTGAGCACATGCTCACTAGTTGAGCTATTCTCCTCCATCTTGTAGGCAAACTACTTGTCAGAGGTCTCATACCTCTCGACACGGGCATGAGTATGAAATACCAATTTCAACTCTTAGAACATCTTATATGTTCCGTGGCATTCAAAACATTTTTGAAGTCCCGGTTCTAAGCCGTAAAGCATGGTGCAATTAACTATCAAGCAGTCATCATACCGAGCTTTACCAAACGTTCATAACGTCTGCATCTGCTCCTGCAAAAGGTCCGCCACCTAGCGGTGCATTAAGGACATAATTCTTCTGTGCAGCAATGAGGATAATCCTCAGATCATGGAGCTAGTCTGCATCATTGCTACTAACATCTTTCAACCTAGTTTTCTCTAGGAACATATCATAAATAAAGCGGGGAAGCTATACGCAAGCAATTGATCTACAACATAGATATGCAAACACTATCAGGACTAAGTTCATGATAAATTAAAGTTCAATTAATCATATTACTTAAGAACTCCCACTTAGATAGACATCCCTCTAGTCATCTAAATGATCACGTGATCCAAATAAACAAAACCATGTTCGATCATCATGTGAGATGGAGTAGTTTTCAATGGTGAACATCACTATGTTGATCATATCTACTATTGTGACGCCCGGATATTTAGGCTACAGTAATTCCACGCTAATGATGCCATGTAACCTCGGTTACTGTTGTTAATCTCGCGATGGTTCAAAAATGATTTAAATTCAAATTTAAAATCAAGTCAAACAATTAAAGTTTTCAAATAATAAAACTAGAATGTTCTGGTTGTGCCAAATAATGCGTAGGTAATTATGGTGGAGAAACCACACTTGTATAAAATATGTAAATACTCAAAATGAATAAAATAATAGCAAAAACAATTAGTTAAATGATTATGAAATAATAAACAATTACAAATGATTTTATATTAGGTGCCAAGTTAATTGCGGTAGCGGCATAAGTGTTAAAAATATTTAGGTGCAACTTGGGTTTTTCATAAACACCAAAATTTAATAAAATAGAAAAGAAGAAAAGAAATAAAATAGAAAAAAAGCAAGCTAACAGAAAACTAAACTAAAACAAAAGAGACCCCCCCCCACTGGACCCCTTGGCCCAACTGGGCCATGGCCCAACCGGCCGCCCCCTGGCCTATAGGCCACCCCACACCACAGAAACCCTAATCCCCTCCCTCACAATCCCCCAATCCAGTCCCCTCCCCCTCTCCCTGATCT
>NC_041382.1:494451849-494453736 GCF_002162155.2 Triticum dicoccoides
GCATTTGCAATTCCCCTTCCACCGTCAACCCTTATGGATAACTACTTGCAGTTGTTATTCTTACATTCATCCCCAGTTGGTCTTGTTATTACCAGATACCTCGAAACACTCGTCGTTGTCTCGATAATCCTTTGAGCTTATCGCCTTGCTGTTCCTTGTCACCTGAATACCCCTATGGATAATTCTCGCACTTATCGAGTATCCGCTCATCCCCCAGTTGTTCATGTGTTTCACAATGGTCTTCGAAATACTATTTGATCCTCCAAAAATCCTTAATAACTTATTGCTCTGCAATACTTGTCTGCTTGCATTATGGATGCTTTCCAATGGCAATATTCGTTAGTATCCTTAGGCATCGTCATTTTGATCCTATTGATTCAGCATGTGTGCGAATGCACACAATCATCTATCAACCCTTCTAAATTATCCTTCCGGCTCAGACATCATTTTTGAACATGAGCTGGTTCTCGACCAAACTATTTGTCGTCAATTGTGCCTCTGGTATATTCAACTTATCCATCCCTACTCAGAGCATTGCTTCTGATCCTTTGTTTTGGAAATCGAAATTCCTTTATTATCTAAGCATCGAATCATTTCGATGTTCTATAATATGATGCCCATGCATTCTTCTTCCTCTGGTTGAGTACCGATGCTCACGTCAGATCCCTTGTGGACCACCAGATCCTTTGTTGGATTTTATCTGACAACGCCCTTCATATTCAATAACCTTGTGAGCCTTTCCTCTGATACATAATGCCCTTGATAAGTTGTATCCTCTGCTTGGCCAACCATGCTCTGCTTTCGGGCTTGTGTTATTTACTCTTGAAACTTGTGGTATATGTTTCTAAGAAGCCCCTATGGGTTGAACATATGCATTCTCTAAACCGTGTGAACCCGAAAGTTTTCACGAGTCATACTCTTCTGGTGCTTCACCAGATAAAATTTCAACACTGCAACTTCATCGAACGTGAGAAGTGAATGAAAGGTTATGCATTGGAGAAGTGGGAGTCGACCTTGAACTTGTGTTCATGCCCATGGACACGATGTAGATCTTATCATTAAAGCTTCTCTTAAATAAATTATTCCTTTGGTATAAGCTCATCTTATAACTAGGATCTGGCCTTTTGCAATCGTGGTTTTGACCATGTTCTCCTTTAAATATCATGTCCGGTGCAAGTTTAAGCACTTGTCTTCTATAAAGCAATACCCCAGTTCAACTTCTAGTTGATCTGTCCTCGAGTATTACCACCTGGTATCTCGAGATTATCTTGGAACTGCATAATTTCTTATGAGTTCTTCATCAAGTACTACATACTCACCGATTACAATTTTTCATGGGCTCGGAGTTATTGAACACTCAAAGACACCGATAACTGAACCGCGTCCGCTCTACGGTTCAAAAACTCTTCAGTAAGCTTCTATAAGTACGAGTTTGTACCCAATCACGCCATTCCTAGCCTGTTTGGCTATATCATTGTCGTGACGATTCTAACGGTGCTACCTGGTCCTTATTCTCGGAGCACCAATTTTCGACGGTGAGCTAATCTTGCGTCGATCTTCCTCGTCATATCACTTCTCCTTGAACAGCAAACTTGATTTCGAGTTTGTGTCCTACCCGTGGTTCCAATAACCTTTCGCTTTCATCATTCCTTTGACTTGATGTCGTCATCGATCAATTACATCTTCTTGAAAACCTCTCGACAAATTTGTCGTGATCATTGTCAACAAATTGACTTCTTCCAAGTTGTGTGTCGAAATTCAGGATGAGAAGTACCATCCTTGCCCCTCGATGAATTGTGTTATCATCTACAACAATTCTTGCCTTCCCCCAACACCAACTTGTTCATATTTTGTGTTGTATCTTGATTTCCTTACTATCTAGCTTAT
>NC_041382.1:494456160-494456719 GCF_002162155.2 Triticum dicoccoides
CCCGGTGGCTTCACCGGCCGAGGCCACCTCGCCGCCGCCCGTCATCGTCCCCCTGCTCCCACCTCCGTTGCCACTCCCGCGCCAGAACCCTCCCCCACCGACGCCTCACCAAGCCCGACGCCTCTCGTCGTCATCACCGGCGCCAGGCGCCGCCTCGCGTGCGCTGCCCCGCCGCCGAGCTCCGTCGCTGGACCCGCACCATCTCGCCGCCCGTCCCCATCCTCCTCCTAGCCGGACTACCTCAAGCCTCGCTGCCCGATCCCCTGCTCCGAACGTGAGCACCTTCTCTTCAACCTCTCTCTTTCCCATCGCCGGATCAGCCACGCTCGCGCTCTCCCACTCACGCGCGGCCCTCCCCCTCGCCTTGCGGTCCCAGCACCACCGCGCCCGCTCGTTGCCGGCCCCGCAGTTGACCCGTCGTGCCATGCTGCCTCCGCCCGAGTGCTGCTCCCCCTGCTGCGGCCCCGTGCGCCTCCGCCGCGCCGGAGCCCCGACCGTGGCGCTAGCCACGCGCGGGCCATGACCTCGCCGGCTCTGCCTTCGCTCCCCTGGTAGCCCC
>NC_041382.1:494458947-494463741 GCF_002162155.2 Triticum dicoccoides
CAGGGCGACGAGGAGAGGATCGCCGGGTAGGATTATGCTATGCGATGCGACTGGAGATGCGCTTGGAGATGCTACCTGGATATGCTACTTGGAGATGCTACTTGGAGGACTTCAATCTACACTCTTCTACATGCTGCAAGACGGAGGCTGCCAGAAGCGTAGTCTTCGACAGGATTAGCTATCCCCCTTTTATTCTGGCATTCTGCAGTTCAGTCCACTGATATGGCCTCCTTACACATATACCCATGCATATGTAGTGTAGCTCCTTGCTTGCGAGTACTTTGGATGAGTACTCACGGTTGCTTTCTCCCCCCTTTTCCCCTTTCCTTCCTTCCTGGTTGTCGCAACCAGATGCTGGAGCCCTGGAGCCAGACGCCACCGTCGACGACGACTACTACACTGGAGGTGCCTACTACTACGTGCAGCCCGCTGACGACGACCTGGAGTAGTTAGGAGGATCCCAGGCAGGAGGCCTGCGCCTCTTTCGATCTGTATCCCAGTTTGTGCTAGCCATCATATGGCAACTTGTTTAACTTATGTCTGTACTCAGATATTGTTGCTTCCGCTGACTCGTCTATGATCGAGCACTTGTATTCGAGCCCTCGAGGCCCCTGGCTTGTATTATGATGCTTGTATGACTTATTTTATTTGTAGAGTTGTGTTGTGATATCTTCCCGTGAGTCCCTGATCTTGATCGTACACATTTGCGTGCATGATTAGTGTACGATTGAATCGGGGGCGTCACAACTATATGATTCACGCTCGACCTTTCGGTCTCCAGTGTTCCGAGGCCATTGTCGGTGTCAAAACCGGTGGATTCAGGTAGGGGGTCCCGAATTGTGCGTCTGAGGTTGATGCTAACAGGAGACAGGGAACACAATGTTTACCCAGGTTCGGCCCCTCTCGATGGAGGTAAAACCGTATGTCCTGCTAGATTAATATTGATGGGTATGGGGGTTACAAGAGTTGATCTACCATGAGATCGTAATGGCTAAAACCCTAGAAGTCTAGCCTATCTGATTATGATCGTTCCTACGGGCTAAAACCCTCCAGTTTATATAAACACTGGAGGGGACTAGGGTTATACAAATTCAGTTACATAGAAAGGAAATAGTATATCCGGCCGCCTGACTTGTCATCCACACAAAGAAGAGTCCTATTCGGACACGGGAGAAAGTCTTGCATCTTGTATCTTCATGGCCCAATAGTCCGGCCCATGTCCATAAGCCAGACGCCCGAGGACCCCTTAGTCCAGGACTCCCTTAGTAGCCCCTGAACCAGGCTTCAATGACGAGGTGTCCAGCGCGTAAACGGTCTTCGATGTTGCAAGGCAGGTTCCTCCTCCGAATACTTCGGCACAATTTCTGTTGGGGATATGAAGGTACCAATTTGTCCAAGGGTGCCATGAAGGAGTTCTGCGAACGGGAGCACATCCGGCTTGACGTTTCATCAGTGGCACACCCACAGTCCAATGGTCAAGCAGAAAGGGCTAATCAAGAGATCTTGAAAGGCATCAAGCCCCGGCTTATGGTTCCTTTGCAAAGAACACTGGGTTGTTGGGTAGAAGAGTTACCATCTGTGTTATGGAGCATCAATACTACACACAACAGATTAACAGGATACACACCGTTCTTCATGGTTTACGGAGCGGAGGCGGTTCTCCCCAGTGATATCCGTCATGACTCACCTCGTGTGGCGGCTTATGTTGAAGCGGACAATGAGATAGCACGGCAAGACGCTTTGGACCTGTTGGATGAAGAACGTGACATAGCAGCCGCCCGCTCGGCGATTTACCAACAGGATCTTCGTCGTTATCACAGTCGCCGAGTCAGAACCAGAACCTTTCAGGAAGGAGATTTGGTGCTTCGGCTCATCCAAGATCAGACTGATATGCATAAGCTATCCCCACCTTGGGAGGGACCTTTCGTGGTCAGCAAGAATCTGCACAACGGGTCATACTATCTGATCGATATTCGAGAGCATAAAGACTCACGCACATCAGAGGAGGAGACCAACAGGCCGTGGAACATAGCTCATCTTCGGCCTTACTATACCTGAGCCATTGGCTCTACTTATGTACATATTACGACGATGTATATATTATGATTACATATAATAAACTGGAACCTCAGCTAAAGCGGGGTATCTGTTCTTTTACATCATGTGTGGTTACACGGAGTTGTTCTAAAGCGGCCTCCGGTTTACCCCTTGAGTTAGCTTTTCAAAAGCATCATGTTATATCACTTGGGGGCTTGGTCGTGTCCAAACCAATGCAACACCTCTTGATAGGCGAGAGCCACCAGATCACTTGGGGACTTGGTCACGTCTGAACCAGTCACGCCTCTTGATCGGCCTAAGGCCACAGAATCACTTGGGGTCTTGGTCGAACCTGAACCATTGCCACGCCTCTTGATCGACATAAATGCCACGGTTTCATTTGGGGACCTGGCTGACTTGAACCATAGCTACACCTATCGGGAGCTTGGTCGTGTCCGACCATGGTAACGCCATCTGATCGGCTCAAATAAGCCTCTTTTTGCAAACGGTTTTATCATTGCCTTTGCTTCACAATTTTCTTTGATAGATATTTCTTTCTTTTTTGTTGCGTTTTTAAACCGAAAAATTTTAAACCGATTCACACTGTCAATTGATGGAACACGGTTCATTTTTAATCCGGAGACTATTTGCCCGGTTTGATTTTTTATTAACATCCTACTATGGAGTAACACGGTGTTTTCTTATAACCCGGCACGGTTTACATGGTAAACCGTCATTATATATATACAGGAGCTGCTATCTCCTCCAACAGTGTGGGTTTATAAACCTCCGCTTCAAGATTGGCTAAGCCAACTTCATGCCCAATGATGGCAGGTATTATGTATCTCAAAGATTTGATCATATGCTTAAATTTCAGATATTTTGATTTTATATATGCAGACATCATACTCCGCCTGACGGTACAACCGTAGTGGCACTTTAAGATTTTTTATGTTGCAGAAAATACTTTGGAAAGTTCATCACCCAAAGGAAGCACAAGTTGCAGTAGTTATGCACGAAGGCATATTAAGATCAAGAGTGTCAGCTAGCCTATTACAAGGCAACACGGTGCCCAAAATAAGATCATTGTTTTTTCAAAGGAGAAGCAGTTTAAACCGGCTTCCGGTTCAAGCTTGGTCACCAGCCTGGCCTGATGGTTGTGGGTCATCTCGCGCCGCTTCAACTTCAGTTTCTCTACCCAGCGGCTGGAAATCAACAGTTGTCCAGTCGATTCCCATTAATGCTCGAAAGACAGCTTCATCATGGACCAGCAACGACGGTTCAATATCGGGAGCGTAAGTATGCTTACGGATTGGAGGGATAAGATTTTCCGCTTCATGAATTGGTGCAGCTACTCGCTTGTTTTGCTTGTCATATTGGGCTTGATAATGAGACAAGTCTGCTTCTTCAACCAATTGACAAGCTAACGGACGCACCTCCCGGTTTATTGCTCGCAGATCCGCTTCACTAAACTCTGACCCATCTTTCTTCAAGCTGGGATAGCCCTGAGCCGCTTCAATAGGATCAAAATCCGGCACCCAAGCTTTTGCTCGGATTAAGGCATTGATCGCACCGGTTCGAGCAGTAGATTTCTTCAGCTCTTCAACCCGGGCAGGAAGCACCGACAGTTTCTTCAGAGTGTCCTGAATCAAAGTGGGCGCCGGATTATTGTGGGATGCAGTACAGATGATCCGCTGTGCACCAGTGTACAGTTGTTCGATCAACGTGTAGGCGGCTTTCAATTTCTTCCGCACATCTGACCCCAAGTGACCAATGCGTGTCCCTGAAATATCACAAAGGGTTAACAAACCGGTAGCTCTGTAAGATGGCCGAATCAATACAGAAATCAAACCGGCTTACCAAAGATAGCAGCGGTCATGGCATGCACATGCCGCTTTATGCTGGTCAGTTCGTCCACCACCGGTTTTAGTGCAGCCTCGGCGTCTTCTGCTCGTTTGGTTAAAGCGGATTTTTCAGTAGCCCAATCCGCCCGCTCCTTCTTGAAATCCTTCTTAAGCTGTTCCATGACGCTTAAGGCGCCGGTCAACTCCTCTTTTGCTTTTGAGGTTTCAGTCTGTTGGGACTTCAGATTTTCTTGGAGATTGGCAATTTGGGTCTCTTTTGTCTTCAGCTCAGCCTGCATACAGACAGTTATATGATTCATCAAGCAGTGCAAGAATTGAAGCACCAACCACATAACAAGAATTGAAGCATCAATTTTAAGAAAATAAGAAATTTCAAAGAAAGTTGATTGATTTTCGAAATATGTTCATCGAATTTCGAAAAATTTATCAATTGTAAAAAAACGTTCTCATACTTGGAAAAAAATTCATTGATTTGTCAAAAAGGTTCACCAAATTTGAATGAATTCATCGATTTTTAAAAACAAATTCATCAATTTTTATAAAAGTTCATTAAATGTGAAAAATAATTTATGAATTAAAAAATGTTCACGCCTTTAGCAAAAGAAAAGGAAAAGGAAAACCGACGAACCCCATTCCAAGAAAAAAAGAAAAAGAAGAAGAAGAAGAGAGGACTTGAAAAGCTGTAATTAAATAGATATGATGAGATGGTGGCGTGGTTGTTACCTCGAGCATTAAACGAGAGATCAATGGTTCGATTCCCTCTTGTCATCCTGTTTTTTTTTACCTTTTATTAAAAATCACTTTGTAAAGGTTCACTGTACTGTAGATCCCGATTCACTGTAACGCCCGATATTTACTCTGTTCTAATTTTGAATATATATATATATATGTG
>NC_041382.1:494464233-494465232 GCF_002162155.2 Triticum dicoccoides
GCATCGTAATTTTACGTTCTGTAACTTTTGTCGTATTTCTGATGCAAAAAGAGACCGTAAGAAAAATATATAATAGCCGTAAAAAATATTTTACGTTATGTAAAATTACAAACGTAAAAACATAGTCTAAAATACACATAAACTGCAAATTTTCTTTTCTTATGACCTATATTTTTATTTTCTTATGTCAAATTTTACGTAGTGAATCAATAGAAATGTAACTATTTAAATTTGAAACGTAATTTAATTATGAAATGATCGTAAGATTACCTCGGATGAAGAATGACTTATTTTGCACCCTGGGTGATGAATAGTAATACTATATATATATATATATATATATACACATATATATATATATACTCCATCCGTCACGGTTTAGAAGGCGCGCTTGGAAATTTTCTTGAACCTAGGTGGTTATCTATTGGTTGTGGGATGGACTAAAAAATAGTATTCACACTACGATGCATATAGAAATAGTATATTGGAGTACTAATTAGCTACTAGAAATAAATGCAATGCGTCCTATACCTTGTCTATTATGAAAAGGCACACAAATTTAACTGTGCCTTCTAAACTGTGACGGAGGAAGTAACAATTTTCAAGTACACATTAAACATATTTTAATGTATATTGAATAATTTTTAATATGCATTTAATATTTTCGTAACATGGGTTGACCAGTTCGCAAATACACATTGAACATTTTGTGTAATACTTTATATGCTGAATAAAAATCAAATACATAATTAACATTTTTAGTATACAATGAATATTTTTATAATACATATTAAGCTTTTTTCTATACCATGAACATTTTCTTAATATAAAATAAACATTTTTGTAATACACATTGGCCATTTTTTTACACAATGAACTATTGTATCATACCAAAAATTTGAAATACGAAAAAGGAAAAAAAATCACTTTGTAAAGGTTTACTGTACTGTAGATCCCGGTTCACTGTACCGCCCGATATTTACTCTGTTCTAATTTTGA
>NC_041382.1:494465974-494516360 GCF_002162155.2 Triticum dicoccoides
TATATATATATATATATATATATATATATATATATATATATATATATATATATATATATATATATATATATATGGTCGTGCTATTCGTCACCCTCGGTGAAGACTAGTTATTCTTCACCCCCACTCTATTTTACCATCAATGAACCGTAATTTTACGTTCCGTAAATTTTGTCTTATTTCTGACGCAAAAAGGGACCGTAAGAAAATATATAATCACCGTAAAAAATATTTTATGTTATGTAAAATTACAAAGATAAAAACATAGTCTAAAATACATATAAATTGTAGATTTTCTTGTTTTATGACCTATATTTTTATTTTCTTATGTCAAATTTTACATAGTGAATCAATAGGAATGTAACTATTTGAATTCGAAATGTAATTTAATTATGAAATGATTGTAAGATTACCTCGGATGGAGAATAACTTATTCTGCAGGCTGAGTGATAAATAGTAGCACTATATATATATATACACACGACGAACAATTTTCAAGTGCACATTAAACATATTTTAATGTATATTGAATATTTTTTTAATATGCATTGAATATTTTCGTAACATGGGTTGACTAGTTCGCAAATACAAATTGAACATTTTGTGTAATAATCTATATGCTAAATAAAAATCAAATATATAATTAACATTTTTAGTATACAATGAATATTTTTATAATACGTATTAAGCTTTTTTCTATACCATGAACATTTTCTTAATATAAAATAAGCATCTTTGTAATACACATTGGATATTTTTTAACACAATGAACTGTTGTATCATACCAACAATCTGAAATATGAAAAAAGAAAAAAAATACAAATACAAATACAAAAAAATAGAAAAGAAATAAAAATGAAAATAAAAGAAACAAAATGAAAAATAAGAAACAGAAACAGAAAAAAATGTAGAACCAGTGAAGCTCGACCGTGGGCTAACCCAAACTGGGCGTCGAGACTGGGCACTTTCAGCAATGCCGTGGCTCCTTGATGCACGCACGCGTCAACATAGGATCTGCCTAGACCTAGCGATTCAGCGAGATTGGAATGGAGGTCGGTGGACGCGTGGCCAAACTTGAAAGAATGAGAAGAGAAGTAGGGCTATATTTGCTCATGGGCTAATTTAGAGTGGTAGTATATTCAGCCCAGTATTTAGAGGACCAGGCAATGGAGTCCCAGGTCAACAGAGTTTTGACTATTTTCCGAACTGTTTGCAGAACTGAAGTGTATTCTTTACCAGGACCTTTTGATGAGTGAAGAAATTCAATTCAAATATGATTTATGTAGACAAACTAGACGTACATGGCCTCTTTCTCTGCAAATGGATCTCCATCCGAGTCCAGGCCATCGGGTCTTCCTTGGATTGAATTATATTGGATCAACGTCATTCTCGCACTAGAAGCTCCGGGTGAGTTTGTAGCCTGGGAGCGCCGGTTACTGTTAGCTAGGGTTTGCTAGTTGGAAAATGTCGAATATATGTGGTTCATTTAATTCTGGTTGTATGATTAACATGATGACCCCTTAATTATGTAGGTATAAACTACATGTTGATCTGGGACAAAGATGATGATGAGCTGTGGCTCTATTCCCCCCACATGTGCGGAAACCACAGGACCTTAGATGGAGATGATCTATATATGTTCTTGGTTTAGGTATTCTCGTGTCAGGATCTAGTATGCCCTGATAGCTACTCCTTCTCCCATGTGATTTCAGTATGCATAACGCCAATATTTCCCTTGCGAGATTCTACATCAGCGTGGCCGTCGGGTCTTCCTTGGATTGGGTTATACTGGATCGGTGTCGTCCTCACACTAGAAGCCCCGGTGAGTTGGTAGCCCCGGAGTGCCAGCTATGGTTAGCTAGCTAGATCGGTTGATTAGCTAAGTTTTGCTAGTTGGAAAAAGCCGAACATATGTGGTGGCATTGAATTTTGGTTATATGATTAACATGATGACCCGCTATATATGTATTTATAAACTACTTGTTGATCTGGGACAAAGATGATGATGAGATAGATGAGCTATGGCTTTATTCCCCCATCTGTGTGGAAACCACAAGACCTCCAATTGGAGATGATTTATATATGTTCTTGGTGTAGGTATTTCCATCGGGATCTCCATGGGAACCACATGACCTCCCTGGCCATCGGGCCTTCTTTGGATTCGATTGTATTAGATCGACGGACTGGCCGATAAGAAGAAAGCGGTTTTCCATCGCGTCCTTCGTTTTCTTTACCATCTCCCGTCTTATCACCCCATTTCAAGATTGAACCGTCAGATCGGGACCGATAGATCGATCGTCTCATCACCGCATATCTACTTATGTTTTTTTTTCTACGGGAGTATAACATAATAGTTTTAAAGTGAGGGTGATATGAGGTTTCTGTCAATGAGTATAGCACACACCACCTCCATTATCCTTGCTGGCTCGGTGCCTCGTATGTTGTTTTTGTGTCGACTGTGTAGTCTCCCTGCCATGACAACCGTCATGTACGATTGCCAACGACGAGGACATCTATCTCGGCTAGTCATCGAAATAACCTTTTTATGAACAAATTTTAGTAATATTTTTTTCAGCACCAAATATATTCCATATTGGTTCGATTTTTTCCTAATTTATTTCATTATTCTAAATGTTCCCTTAAAATTGCTTTCTAAAATAATAATTAAGCATGTACTTTGCTCTACGGAAATAATGTTTAACCTTTCCGCTAAAGCCCTCAGTTTCTCTCCAATTTTTTAATTTCCCACCAAATAATTTGGTCGTGTCTTGCGCCAAAAAAATCTTAACCTCCCCGCTAAACACCCCTCATAAGTGCTCCCGATTATTTCTCTTCACCATATCATCAGTATTGGATCTGAGCTCTCTCGTTCTGGTTCCTCCCTCCTCACGGCGTCATGACGGCGTCGATACCGCGGATCACAACGGAGTCCATCGAACATACAGTCTTATTAGGTTTTTCCTTTGTCCCAAATCTCCTCCTCGTAGATGTGCAGCGCAGGCACAGCGCCCCCTTTCCATTGTAGAACTACCACGCCGCCGGCCGCCGTGCAGCACTCCTCGGTCTCGCCTCCGGCATGGCCGCCGGGATGCAGTAGCCCGCCTCGTCTTCGTACTACAACAATCCCCGAGATGCAACATGCTCCCTTGCCGGCGGTGGCGGCGGCGCACACGCCGAGCTGGGAGACGGTCGACCTGCTGTCGTCGATGCCGTCCAGGGCCTCGGCCAGGACGACCACAGCCATGGCCGGCGGCCGCGACCACAACCACGACTCCAGTATTTCTGTATTTTGGAGTGTTATGCATAGTCTGATGGTGCTTAGTCTAATGGTGGAAGTGTGTGTGCTAGTACTGTTCCAGAATGTGCCTGTGTTGTTCTTACCAAGTTTTCTGAAGCATAGCACATTCAGGCTAGACTGAAGCATACTGCTGCATTCTGCTTATTTAACCATGGTAGTAGACTACTAGTAGTTTGCTTACCACATTCAGGCTAGATTACTGCATGTGTATGCATTGGGAGTAGCCTTGTCAGGATGCTAATTGGTGTATCATGTCTATGCTTCACAACTTCAGTATAGACTTGATTATATGTGCTCTGCTTTGATCTTTAACGCCTAGCTTTTAATTTCTAAATCAAAATCATAGACATATGCTATGCTAAAAGACTTCTGTTTTGCATGCTCCTGTTCTGCACGGTATAACACAATTTGATTTCATTTAATCTTTTAAGCCTTTCTGCAAGGTACACAACTTGCTCGCTACAGAGGAAAGAGATGATGCACATTACTCCTTTCTGCAAGGTACACAGCATCCTTAAATCTTAATCACTTATCTAAATGGTGCAAATTGATAATGCTAAGTCCCTTAACTGTTTTTGTGTTCAGTAAAGAAAGGATATGTTCTCATAACAAGGATGGAAAGTATAACAGGTTACAAAAACCAATATGGACAACACAGATCTGGTAAAATGTTTATAACATTTAAGCTACCTCTAACATTTGCTATAATATGGAAAATCCTGGATCGCTTAACCTTCAAAACTGTTAATTCTTTTACAGGAACTCAAGAACAACCTGGTACTCATGTAGCTGCTAATGACATGTGTGCACTGGACGAATGGCCATCCCATGCTCACCGCAACCGTGCACAACTATAGAATGGTATTTTTTTTATATTTGGGTCCTCGTTTCTTACAATGTAATACTGATTACTGCAATAATTCTTGTATAGTTTGGGTTGTAGAAAGTGTTGGACAGAAGAAGAAAGGGCGAGGTGTACTTTTCGTATTTAGGACAAAGCATTTAAAGAGGTTCAAAACAAAGAAAATGAAACTGAAGGTCCAGTTTCTAGTGAACATAGAAGCAATATTTTCCAGACCGCATAGAAAGACACTCCGCAATGCAACTCATCACAGCCTTATGGGTATGGATCATTGTTCAAGATATCTTCCGATATTCCGATAAATCGGCCGATTTATCGCTTATCATTGTCTGGCCGATAAGATAAATCGGCTGATAAATCAGCCGATATGGTGATAAATCGGCCGATATGCCGTTAAACTTGCCGATTTACCCCTTATCATGGGTCGATCGATAAGTTCCCGATAAGCGATATCCCCAACATTGGTATGGATACATGGCCAAACCACCAAGTGGTTCTGAAAAGGATTAAATCACAATTTGAAGAGCAAGAACGTGCTACAATAGAGATCCAAAAGGTAAACTCTGAGCTCAGCCATCAGGTCACCGAATTACAAGATCAATTACAAGCTGAACGTGAAAGTACACAAGAGAGGATTAACTTCGAGCGTGCTAAGAGAGAAAACCTTGAGGAGAGGTTAAAAGAAGAGCGTGCTGAAACGGAAAGATTGTTGGAAGAGGAGCGAAGATCAATATTGGAATTTGAGAAAAACATGATGGCAAAGTTTGCACAGTTCTCCCAACAGACGCAAACACATCAGGTGATTAGTTATATGCTTGCAAATTTGTAAGATTTATTTTGCTTGCTTGCATTGCTAAAAGTGCACTTCTATTTGCAGATGAATAAGAAAAGGACTAACAAAGAAATTAGTAATCCAAACTTGCAAAATACTCTTTTACAGACCGCTAGTACTACTGGGACTCTAGGTACAAGGCACAATGTAATTGCTCCCAATATGCTCATACAAGCTGCAAATATTCGAATGTTTCGAGCAATGGTAAGTGGTAAGTCACAAGCTTGGTTTGTCTTCATGTTGACCTTTATTTGATACGCAAATAGCATTCATAATGTGCAATTGTCTGCTTGCTTGCACTACTGTATTTTGTTGTTGTTGAAGCACATAAAGTAGGGAAGCCAGAAATAGAACAGTTTTCTCACCATTAGAAATTGTGAACTTGCGCCAGCATGTAGTTGTTTCGGAGAAGTTTAGATGTTTTATTAATTTATTTAGGTAATTATTCTTGTGTTTGAACTACAAATTCTTTTGTGAAATTATCCAATTCTTTTTGCATAGAACCTGATTGTTAATGGATTGGTACATCAGGCACAAGCATTTGCTTGCTAGTTGTTGTAGTCATAACAATTGGCTAGAAAGGTACTATGCATGCATGAATATAGTAATTATACAATTGTCATGACAGTGGTTATATCTTTATGCTGATTAGTCGTTGTGTTGTTTCTTTCTTTTCTTGACTAATTATTTTCTATTTTCAGTTAACTTGAGCTAACTAAAATTTTGATTTCTTCATTGCAGGATCCAAAGATTAACTAGAATGGACTTTAGACCACGGACAATTTACTCTTCGCTCTTAATTAGGTTGGCACATTCAGTATGTTGAATGCGTGCTAAATTATATTTTAGTTTCATTTGATGGATATTGGCTATGCAAATATTGATATTGTATGAATGTACATCATATATGTATTATCTGAATCATGTAATTGAATGCATGTATATATTTTTCTGGTTTCAATAGGCTATTGCCACAACCTATTTCTGGTTGGAACATGGTGGCACAACGAAGAATGTTGCGTTGCATCAAATCTTAGTTGCCATGCCGACCTATTTTGTTGCACTAGGCTGTTGTGACAGTACACTTTATATTATCGCAATAACTTATCACTACAAACAGGCAGTCCATTGAGATAACTACTTGTTGCCACCAATTCAGTTTTGTTGGAATAGTCCTTTCTCCACGAAAAGTTTGTATTGTCACAACAGCCTCTCACCACAAATGTCCTGTCTGTTGTGACAACTATTTATCACCACAAAAATGATTATGCTGCAATTTTAGTATCACCACGTCTGGAGAGTTGTGGTCTTATGTTACTAGGGTATTGCCACAATTGACTATTACCACGAATGAGCATGCGCCACAAGAAAAGAGTTGTTGGCATAGGTTGTTGCCACAAATCCCGGCATGATTTGGCACCTGTTGCATTAAGCTATCGCCACGGACCAAATTGTGGCATAAAATGCGAGCTGCCACGAGGTAAAATGTGGCAACTTGTCACATGGTTGTTGCAATAGCACGCTTTCTTGCCACGTTTCTTTTTTTGTGGCAATAACCTATTACCATGTGTCATGTCGCAACGTCTGGCAACGAACATCATGTTGTGGCAATAGGTACCTATTGCGACAATTGGGCACTTATTGCGACGAATGGTTTTGTTGCAATAGACCCGGATCCTGGTAGTGTCTATAGTCACCTATTATGTGTTATGATCCGTTAACCCCGAAGTGACAATAATCGGGATACTTACCGGTGATGACCGTAGTTTGAGGAATGCATGTATTCACTATGTGTTAATGCTTTGTGCCGGTACTCTATTAAAAGGAGGCCTTAATATCCCTTAGTTTCTGTAAGGACCCCGCTGCCACGGGAGGTTAGGACAAAAGATGTCATGCAAGTTCTTTTCCATAAACACGTATGACTATATTCGGAATACATGCCTACATTACATTGATGAACTGGAGCTAGTTCTGTGTCACCCTAGGTTATGATTGTTACATGATGAACCGCATCCGGCATAATTCTCCATCACTGATCCATTGCCTACGAGCTTTCCATATATTGTTCTTCGTTTATTTACTTTTTCGTTGCTATTGCTGTCATCACTACAAAATACCAAAAACATTACTTTTGTTACTGTTACCTTTTGCTACCGTACCACTTCTACTTTGCTACTAAACACTTCCCTCCAGATACTAAGTTTCCAGGTGTGGTTGAATTGGCAACTCAGCTGCTAATACTTGAGAGTATTCTTTGGCACCCCTTGTGTCGAATCAATAAATTTGGGTTGAATACTTTACCCTCGAAAACTGTTGCGATCCCCTATACTTATGGGTTATCACACCACCAGAGCTCCGTCGCCCTAGTCTACAACTTCATGTTGGCCGTTACATCAACCTGATCTTGACCAGAAAACTGTAGTGCCCCTTCGCTTCCCATCAGCATCACTAGGTACGCACCTCCCTTTGCTTCCAATCTGCATTAGGGTTCCCCAGTTCTTCGGTGTTCGTCGGTGTTCGTCACGCTCATCGGTAGTTCATCCATCCTACTGCTTAGTTGAACCCAGACACAACACTGAAGTCACGCTTCAACCACTTTCGTATTCACTATCAATCATCTTTCTGAGATTCACTCCTCAATATAGCAGTTCGTCCGCCATGCTTTAGGCATAGCGATTTCCACCTGTTTCTCCGAATTGCCGTAGATCCAAAATTATAAGTAGGACCCGTGAAACTTGTTTGTTCAGTACAACTACTTCTTGAGCTTGCGTTGGTTTTTCCCTTGAAGAGGAAAGGGTGATGCAGCAAATTAGAGATAATTATTTCCCTTAGTTAAGAGCCAAGGTATCAATCCAGTAGGAGAAGAACGCGCAAATCACCAATACCTGCACAAACAATCAAACACTTGCACCCAACATGATAAAGGGGTTGTCAATCCCTTCACGGTCACTAATATGATGGAAAATAGACAAAACTAACCAAAAGATAAAGTAAATATTTTTGGGTTTTTTTGGTTTATAGATCTGAAAATAAAAGATTGCAAAATAGTAGATCAGAAACTAATATGATGGAAAATAGGCCCGGGGGCCATAGGTTTCACTAGAGGCTTCTCTCATGATAGCAAATAATATGGTGGGTGAACAAATTACTGTCGAGCAATTGATAGAAAAGCGTAAAGTTATAACGATGTCCAAGGCAATGATTATGTAATATAGGCATGACGTCCGTGTCAAGTAGACTGACTCGTGCCTATATCTACTACTATTACTCCACACATCGAATGACTCCTGCCTGCATCTAGAGTATTAAGTTCATAAAGAACAGAGTAACACTTTAAGTAAGATAACATGATGTAGAGGAATAAACTCAAGCAATATGATGTAAAGCCCATCTTTTTATCCTCGATGGCAACAATACAATACGTGCCTCGCTACCCCTACTTTTTCACTGGGTGAGGACACCGCAAGATTGAACCCAAAGCTAAGCACTTCTCCCATTGCAAGAAAAACCAATCTTGTTGGCCAAAACAAACCGATAGTTCGAAGAGAATTACAAAGATATCAAATCATGCATATAAGAATTCAGAGAAGATTCAAATAATATTCATAGATAAGCTGATCATAAATCCACAACTCCACTCGATAAAAACACCACAAAATAAGATTACATCGGATAGATCTCCAACAACATCGAGGAGAACATGGTATTAAGAATCAAAGAGAGAGAAGAAGCCATCTAGCTACTAGCTATGGACCCATAGGTGTGTGGTAAGCTACTCACGCTTCATCGGAATGGCAATAAGGTTGATGTAGATGCCCGAGGGAGTCCTAGATTAAGGGGTCCTCGGACAGCCAGACTATATACTTGGCCGGACTGTTGGACTATGAAGATACAAGATTGAAGGCTTCGTCCCGTGTCTGGGTGGGAATCTCCTTTGCATGGAAGGCAAGCTTGGTGATTCGGGTATGTAGATCTCCTTCTATGTAACCAACTCTGTGTAACCCTAGCCCCCTCTGGTGTCTATATAAACCAGAGGGTTTAGTCCGTAGGACAACAACAATCATAATCATAGGCTAGCTTCTAGGGTTTAGCCTCTACGATCTCGTGATAGATCAACTCTTGTAATACTCATATCATCAAGATCAATCAAGTAGGAAGTAGGGTATTACCTCCATCGAGAGGGCCCGAACCTAGGTAAACATGGTGTCCCCCGCCACCTGTTACCATCAGCCTTAGACGCATAGTTCGGGACCCTCTACCCGAGATCCGCCGGTTTTGACACCAACATTGGTGCTTTCATTGAGAGTTCCACTGTGCCGTCACGTAAAGGCTTGATGGCTCCTTCGATCATCGGCAACGATGCGATCCAGGGTGAGGTTTTTCTCCCTGGACAGATCTTCGTATTCGGTGGCTGCGTACTGCGGGCCAACTCGCTTGGCCATCTGGAGCAGATTGAGAGCTACGCCCCTGGCCATCAGGTCATGTTTGGAAGCTTGAACTATACTGCCGACATCCGTGGAGACTTGATCTTCGATGGATTCAAGCCCATGTCAGGTGCGCTGCACAGTCACGACGAGCATGACTTAGCTCTGCCGTCGGACGGTATTTGGGAGATCACACCTGTGGCTACTCCCGCCCTCAATCCGGAGCAGATCGTGCCGTCCGAGGACAGGTGGATGGACCCCGCCACGGAGGCCGCACACTCAGCGGTGATAGAGCTGAATACTGACTTCACCTCCTATGAGACCTGTGTTACCGGACCCTTGGATTCGTCCCCGGCCATAGGCTTCGAACCGCCCGCGTCTGTGCCTATCAAATCTGATTGGGCACTGATCATGGAGTTTACCTCTGTAGATATCTTTCAGCACTCGCTCTTGGGCGACGTGCTAAATTCATTGAGGTCTCTCTCCTTGTCAGGAGACTCTTGGCCGAACTATGTCCGGCTTGAGTGGGAAGCGGACGGCGAAGAAATTCATTCCCCACCCACCACCCACTTCATAGCCACTGTCGACGACTTAACCGACATGCTTGATTTCGGCTCCGAAGACATCGACGGTATGGAGGACGATGCAGGAGAAGAACAGGAACCACCGCCCACAGGGCGCAGGACAGCCACCTCATCATATGATATATACATGGTGGACACCCCCAAAGAAAGCAAAGGCAATAAGGCAACGGAGGATAATCCCCTCGAGAAGAAATCTAAGCACCGGCGTCATCGATGCCGCTCTAAGCCCCGCCATAGCAAAAGCAACGATACCGGCACAAGAGACAATAACGCTGCGGACAGTGCTGAAGATGAAGACAATCCCCTCCAGCCAGGCTTCGAGCGGGAGGATGGGCAAGCCAGCCCTAAGGAACAGGAGACAGACAGAGAATCAAGGGATGCCAATTACGTGCCCCTCTCCGAAGACAATGTGAGCCTCGACGATGAAGAATTCATCGTGCCTGAGGATCCCATCGAGCAGGAGCGCTTCAAGCGCCGGCTTATAGCCACATCAAAAAGCCTGAAGAAAAAGCAACAGTAGCTTCAAGCTGATCAATATCTGCTAGCGGATAGATGGACCGAGGTCCTGGCAGCCGAGGAATACGAACTCGAGCGCCCAACCAAAAGTTACCCAAAGCGCAGGTTGCTACCCCAACTCGAGGAGGAAGCATTAAAGTCTACACTACCAGCGTATGATGCGGCGGACCGGCCACCTCGTGGCCGAGACAAAGCGGCGTATCAGCCCGAAGTCCAACCCGCACCCCGTCGCCAGTCAAACAAAAACACCAAGGCCCGGGGCTACATGCAGGACCTGCGAGACGTATTGGAAAACACCGCAGGATATACAAGATCAATCTACGGATCACGGGGGCGTGCCCCAACGCGTGACGACGACCATCACGCCGGATATACTAAAAGCAAATCCGGCCGAGCTGAATACAGCAGACAAGACTCGTATGAACTATGTCGTGATATAGCCCGACTAAGAGGCACCACACACCCCCTATGCTTTGCTGATGAAGTAATGGATCACGAATTCCCAGAAGGGTTTAAACCCGTGAAAATTGAATCATATGATGGTACAGCAGACCCCGTGGTATGGATTGAAGATTTCCTCCTGCACATCCACATGGCCCGCGGTGACGATCTACATGCAATCAAGTACCTCCCACTAAAATTGAAAGGGTCGGCTCAGCATTGGCTGAATAGCCTGCCGGCAAACTCCATTGGTAGTTGGGAGAACTTGGAAGACGCATTCTTTGACAACTTCCAGGGCACTTATGTGCGACCACCGGATGCTGATGACTTGAGTCACATAACCCAACAGCCCGGGGAGTCAGCCAGGAAATTCTGGACTCGGTTCCTAACTAAAAAGAACCAAATGTCGACTGTCCGGATGCTAACGCCTTAGCGGCATTTAAGCATAACATCCGCGATGAGTGGCTCGCCCGACACCTCAGCCAAGAGAAGCCGAAGTCCATGGCAGCCCTCACGACGCTCATGACCCGCTTTTGTGCGGGCGAGGACAGCTGGCTGGCTCGCAGCAACAATACATCAAGAAATCATGGCAATTCATATGCCAGAGATAGCAACGGCAAGCCACATCGCAACAGACACAAGCGCCGCAACAACGGCGATAACGCCGAAGACACGATAGTCAATGCCGGATTCAGTGGCTCTAAATCCGGTTAGCGGAAAAAGCCGTTCAAAAGAAGCAATCCGGGCCCGTCCAGTTTGGACCGCATACTCGATCGCTCGTGTCAAATTCATGGCACCCCCGATAAACCAGCCAACCACACCAACTGAGAATGCTAGGTGTTCAAACAGGCCGGCAAGTTGAATGCCGAAAACAAGGAAAAGGGGCTGCATAGCGATGACGAGGAGGAGCCCCGGCAACCGAACATAGGAGGACAGAAGAAATTTCCTCCCCAAGTGAAAACGGCGAACATGATATACGCAACCCATATTCCCAAGCGGGAATGGAAGTGTGTACTAAGGGACGTCTATGCGATGGAGCCATCGCCCCAAAGTTCAACCCATGGTCTTCTTGTCCGATCACTTTCGGTCGCAGGGACCACCCTACCAGTATCCGTCATGGCGGTTCTGCCGCATTGGTCCTTGACCCCATCATTGACGGATTTCACCTCACTCGAGTCCTTATGGACGGTGGCAGCAACCTGAACCTGCTCTATCAGGATACAGTGTGCAAAATGGGTATCGACCCCTCGAGGATCAAACCCACAAAAACCACCTTTAAAGGTGTCATACCGGGTGTAGAGGCCTATTGCACGGGCTCAATCACACTAGAAGTGGTCTTTGGATCTCCGGACAACTTCCGAAGCGAGGAGTTGATCTTCGATATCGTCCCCTTCTGCAGTGGCTATCACACACTGCTCGGATGAATCGCATTCGCCAGATTCAATGCGGTACTGCATTATGCATACCTCAAGCTCAAAATGCCAGGACCTCACGGGGTTATAACAATTAGTGGAAACACAGAACGCTCGCTCCGTACGGAGGAGCACACTGCGGCCCTCGCAGCAGAAGTACAAAGCAGCCTTCTGAGGCAAACCACCAATTCGGCGATAAAGCCCCCGGACACCTTCAAGCGAGTCCGGAGTACCCTGCAACAGGATCGCCCGACATGTTTAGAGCTCGCCTAGCAATTCGAACTCCATCCTAGTCCCAGTCAAGCGGCGAAATTTGCGCCGCACGTACATAATTATGCACTCAAGATACCATGGGCATAGGTGGAGGCACGGCTATGGGACGGCCCACAATGCGGCTCAACCGCCTCAGGACCCATATATCTTTACCATTTTCTTCCTTTCAGGACCCTATTCTCTAAAGGCCCTCGCCGATACCCTGATTATCAGACCCATCACGGGAAGGAAACACCAAGGAAGAAAGAAGCTTTGACGTACAAGGGAATCCCCAGGTGGTCTCTGATAACGATCGCTATACCTGTTTTACATACCCGCACGTAGCCTGCCCTTGGATAGGACATGTCAAATAGTCCTAGTTTGCTTATTGCACTACTTGTATATATACGCTTTGACATATCATTTAAATAACAATGTACAACGTTAGCTTATTATTGCATTTCTTCATCTTTTTTCCCTGTCTGCTTATTTACGACAAATTGCACCCGTACATTCTGGTACGTCCAGTGCACCAGGGGCTTCAGTGTACCCCATAACACGGCAAGAAAAGTCCGAACACTTTCGATAGTGTGGCACCCCGAACTTATAACATTATATGCATCAACTCCGAATCATGTCTTGGGTCAATAGTTGGGTTTGCCCGGATCCCATGTTTTGGTACCTTACGTTCCGCTATGTCGGCTAAGGTAGCACTGGGAGAACTACTGTGATTGTGTCCCGGTTCTTCCGGACGAGCACCTCAGTAGAGAAAGCCGAAAACTGACTGTCATGATGCGGCGAAGTTCGAGAGGTCTCAAATCCTTAAAGATTTTTCCTGCTTCGGGCGAGGAATCATCCTTGTCTGATTTAGGTGTATATAGAGCCCCAAGTTCAGCCTTCTGAATACTAGGGGCTTCGCCAAAATTTAAAATTGTAGACTTCTATGGCTAAGTGATAGTGATAAAGCTGTATAGTCCGACTACCTTGTTCGCTACGCTAAACACCTCCTTAAAGGACCAATTTTTTGGATAAAGAGTGTTTAAGATTTATCCCGAACACCTCAGTACTAGTTACATGGGGGCAGAAGCCGACGACTGGCCAACTGTCAGATTTTATAAACGGCCGCATAGAAGGCAATATTTTAAATCGACGAGCGTTATATAGCGCACATGAACTCATTTTCATATTACAGGATCACATGAGTACATTCATTCAAATATTACATCCTTAGCATATTCCTCCGCCACAAGGCAGGCACCCTTCAGGACACTGTCATAATACTTTTCGGGGTGGCGATGCTCCTTGCCCTCCGGTGGCCCCTCCTTCACCAGCTTTTGGGCGTCCATCTTCGCCCAGTGCACTTTCGCACAGGCAAAGGCCATGCGCGCACCTTTAATGTAGACGGACCACTTTATAACTTCAAACCGTGGGCAGGCATTCACAAGCCGTTTTACCAAGCCGAAGTAGCTGCTAGGCAGGGGCTCGCCAGGCCACATCCGGACTATGAGACCCTTCATGGCCAATTCGGCCGCCTTGTGAAGCTCGACCAGTTGCTTCAGCTGGTCGCTCAAGGGCATCGGATGTTCGGTCCTAGTATATTGAGACCAGAACAACTTTTCTGTCGAGCTCCCTTCCTCGGCCCGGTAGAACTCTGCGGCATCCGATACGCTGCTTGGTAGATCTATGAATGCTCCTGGAGAGCTCCGAATTCGGGTAAGTAAAAGGAAAGTCTCCTTCACATGCTTGCTTTGCATAATGAATTCCTTACCCGCCGCTATCTTCTTGACCGCCTGAATATCCTGGAGGGCCTTTTGGGCTTCGGCCTTGGCATTTTGTGCGTTCTCGAGGGCCTTCGCAAGCTCGGACCCCTGCATCTTAGAGTCACGCTCCAAGGACTCGTATTTCTTGACAAAATCCTGGAGCTCTTGCTAAACCTTGCCGACTCGGGCCTCTTGCTTCTCGCGCTCGATGCGCTCCTTGGCCGCTCTGTCTTCGGCCTCGGACAGTGCCTTCTTTAGGGCCGCCACTTCGGTCGTGGTCCCTAGCAAAATTCATGATGATCCTATGATCTAATAACCACTTTTTTCTTTATCAATATATAGACGGGGTATCACTTACCTTTGTTCTCTTCGAGCTGCCTCTTGGCAAGGCCGAACTCTTCCTCGGACCGCTCAAGGTCCTGCTTCAGTCCGGAGACCTCCGCAGTACGAGCGGCAGCGGCCAGCAGCGAAGCCTGCTTATTCACATAGACATATTCTGATTAGACTCCTGTGATTGTTATTTGATCCTCTGTTCGGCCTTTCTTTGCGAACACCAAACAGAGCATCAGGGGCTACTGTCTATGATGTGATATTTTCTCATAATTTGATTACTTACCTCAAAGCCTATTAGGAGGCTGGCACAGGCTTCGGTCAATTCGCTTTTGGCGGACCAAACCTTCTCGACCACCGCACTCATGATGGTGCGGTGCTCTTCGTCGATGGAAGCGCCGCGAAGCGCTTCCAGCAAGTTGTCTGATGCCTCTGGATGGACAAAGGCCATCAACACAGATGGCTCGCCCCCCTTAGCGAGGGGTCGCCTGACAGAATCTGGAACCACTAGAGGTTCCGGCGCAGTATTCGGCTGGGGGCCAAACTTGCTGCGGCCCCCGCCATTAGAACCCATGGGAGTCTTACCCCCCATGCACCTGGCATCTGGGATGTCACCTTGGGGCGCCTCCAGAATTATCCCCCTTGGTCCGGTGCCATTTGAGACAACACCTTGATGTCGTCCGTGGGCCGGGGGGAGGTGGCTGTCGGGAGTGAATCACTGTTCATCGCCGACTGGCCCAAAGACCCATCCGAAGAGGATACGTCGATATGGGCTTTGGATGGCCTACACGATCATGTTTGACATGATAAGAAGCAATAAAACGAAACATACCGATGTCTACTACACAACCTTCTTCTTGTAGACGTTGTTGGGCCTCCAAGTGCAGAGGTTTGTAGGACAGTAGCAAATTTCCCTCAAGTGGATGACCTAAGGATTATCAATCCGTAGGAGGCGTAGGATGAAGATGGTCTCTCTCAAGCAACCCTGCAACCAAATAACAAAGAGTCTCTTGTGTCCCCAACACACCCAGTACAATGGTAAATTGTATAGGTGCACTAGTTCGGCGAAGAGATGGTGATACAAGTGGTATTTGGATAGTAGATAAAGGTATTTGTAATCTGAAATTATAAAAACAGCAAGGTAACAAGTGATAAAAGTGAGCGTAAACGGTATTGCAATGCTAGGAAACAAGGCCTAGGGTTCATACTTTCACTAGTGTAAGTCCTCTCAACAATACTAACATGATTGGATCACATAACTATCCCTCAACATGCAACAAAGAGTCACTCCAAAGTCACTAATAGCGGAGAACGAACGAAGAGATTATGGTAGGGTACGAAACCACCTCAAAGTTATTCTTTCCAATAAATCCGTTGGGCTATTCCTATAAATGTCACAAACAGCCCTAGAGTTCATACTAGAATAACACCTTAAGACACAAATCAATCAAAACCCTAATGTCACCTCAAGTATCCGTGGGTATGATTATACGATATGCATCACACAATCTCAGATTCATCTATTCAACCAACACAAAGGACCTCAAAGAGTGCCCCAAAGTTCTACCGGAGAATCACGACGAAAACGTGTGCCAACCCCTATGCATAGGTTCATGGGCGGAACCCGCAAGTTGATCACCAAAACATACATCAAGTGAATCACGTGATATCCCATTGTCACCACAGATACGCACGGCAAGACATACATCAAGTGTTCTCAAATCTTTAAAGACTCAATCCGATAAGATTACTTCAAAGGGGAAACTCAATTCATTACAAGAGAGAAGAGGGGGAGGAGAAACATAAGATCCAACTATAATAGCAAAGCTCGTGATACATCAAGATCGTGCCAAATCAAGAACACGCGGCAGAGAGATCAAACACATAGCTACTGGTACATACCCTCAGCCCCGAGGTTGAACTACTCCCTCCTCGTCATGGAGAGTGCCGGGATGATGAAGATGGCCACCGGAGAAGGATTGCCCCCTCCGGCAGGGTGCCGGAATGGGTCTAGATTGGTTTTCGGTGGCTATGGAGGTTTCTGGCGGCGGAACTCTCGATCTATTCTCTGTTCTGGAAGTTTTACGATACGTAGGTATATATGGGTGCAAGGGGTACGTCAGTGGAGCTTCGGGGGCCCCACGAGGCAGGGGGGCGCGCCCTAAGGGGGTGGGCGCGCCCCCCACCCTCGTGGCCAGCTCCCGTGTCTTCTGATGTAGAGTCCAAGTCTATCCGGTAGGTTTCCTTCCAAAAATAACTTCTCCAGTTGATTTCATTCCGTTTCGACTCCGTCTGATATTCCTTTTCTTCAAAATACTGAAATAGGCATAAAACAACAAATCTGGGCTGGGCCTGTGGTTAATAGGTTAGTCCCAGAAATAATATAAAAGTGGATAATAAAGCCCAATATTGCCCAAAATAGTAGATAATATAGCATGGAGCAATCAAAAATTACAGATACGTTGGAGACGTATCAAGCATCCCCAAGCTTAATTCATGCTCGTCCTCAAGTAGGTGAATGATAAAAAAGATAATTTTTGATGTGGAATGCTAGTTGGCATAATTTCAATGTTATTTTTCTTACTTGTGATATGAATATTCAGATCCATAAGATTCAAGACAAAAGTTTATATTGACATAAAAATAATAATACTTCAAGCATACTAACTAAGCAATTATGTCTTCTCAAAATAACATGGCCAAAGAAAGTTCATCCCTACAAAATCATATAGTTTAGTCATGTTTCATTTTCATCACAGAAGAATGCTCTCATCATGCACAACCCCGATAACAAGCCAAGCAATTGTTTCATACTTTAGTAATCTCAAACCTATAAAGTTTCACGCAATATATGAGCGCGAGCCATGGATATAGCACTATGGGTGGAATAGAATAATGAGGGGGTTTATGTGGAGAAGACAAAAAGGAGAAAGTCTCACATCAACGAGGCTAATCAATGGGCTATGGAGATGCCCACCGATTGATGTTAATGCAAGGAGTAGGGATTGCCATGCAACGGATGCACTAGAGCTATAAATGTATGAAAGCTCAACAAAAGAAACTAGTGGGTGTGCATCCAACTTGCTTGCTCATGAAGACCTAGGGCACTTGAGGAGGCCCATTGTTGGAATATACAAGCCAAGTTCTATAATGAAAATTCCCACTAGTATATGAAAGTGATAATATGAGAGACTCTCTACTATGAAGATCATGGTGCTACTTTGAAGCACAAGTGTGGTAAAAGGATAGTAACATTGCCCCTTTTTTTATTTGGCCTTTCCCTTTTTTATGTGGCCTTTCTCTTTTTTTATTTGGCCTTTCTCTCTTTTTTTGGGACAATGCTCTATTGAATGATGATCATCACACTTCTATTTATTTACAACTCAATGATTACAACTCGATACTAGAACAAGGATGACTCTATATGAATGCCTCCCGCGGTGTACTGGGATATGCAATGACTCAAGAGTGACATGTATGGAAGAATTATGAACGGTGGCTTTGCCACAAATACTATGTCAATTACATGATCATGCAAAGCAATATGACAATGATGAACGTGTCATGATAAACAGAATGGTGGAAAGTTGCATGGCAATATATCTCGGAATGGCTATGGAAATGCCATAATAGGTAGGTATGGTGGCTGTTTTGAGGAAGATATAAGGAGGTTTATGTGTGAAAGAGCGTATCATATCACGGGGTTTGGATGCACCGGCGAAGTTTGCGCCAACTCTCTATGTGAGAAAGGGCAATGCACGGTACCGAAGAGGCTAGCAAGAATGGAAGGGTGAGAGTGCGTATAATCCATGGACTCAACATTAGTCATAAAGAACTCACATACTTATTGCAAAAATCTACAAGTCACCAAAAACCTTGGCACTACGCGCATGCTCCTAGGGGGATAGATTGGTAGGAAAAGACCATCGCTCGTCCCCGACCGCCACTCATAAGGAAGACAATCAAATAACACCTCATGTTTCAAATTTGTTGCATAACGTTTACCATACGTGCATGCTAGGGACTTGCAAACTTCAACACAAGCATTTCTCAAATTCACAACTACTCAACTAGCATGACTTTGATATCACCATCTCCATATCTCAAAACAATTATCAAGTATCAAACTTCTCATAGTATTCAACACACTCATAAGAGAATTTTATTATTAATCTTGAATACCTAGCATATTAGGATTTTAAGATAATTACCATGCTATTTAAGACTCTCAAAATAATATAAGTGAAGCATGAGAGTTCATCTATTTCTTCAAAATAAAACTACCACCATGCTCTAAAAAGATATAAGTGAAGCACTAGAGCAAATGACAAACTACTCCGAAAGATATAAGTGAAGATCAATGAGTATCGAATAATTATGCAACTATGTGAAGACTCCCTAACATTTAATAATTTCATATCTTGGTATTTTATTCAAACAGCAAGCAAATAAAAATAAAATTACATTCTAAGAATGGCAAACATCATGTGAAGAATAAAAAAGTTAGGACCAACCGAAACTAACCGATAGTTGTTGAAGAAGAAAGGTGGGATGCCAACCGGGGCATCCCCAAGCTTAGACGCTTGAGACTTCTTGAAATATTATCTTGGGGTGCCTTGGGAATCCCCAAGCTTGAGCTTTTGTGTCTCCTTAATTCCTCTCATATCATGGTCTCCCTAAATCTCAAAAGCTTCATCCACACAAAAATCAACAAGGACTCGTGAGATAAGTTAGTATAAACCATTGCAAAAACCTTATCATACTCTACTGTAGCAAATCACTAAAATTATTATTCAACATTGCATACTAAATGCCTCTGCATATTTAATAGTCCTATCCTCAAATAGAATCATTAAAGAAGCAAACATATGCAAACAATGCAAACATAACAGCAATCTGCCTAAACAGGATAGTTTGTAAAGAATGCTGCAACATCCATACTTCCCTAGCTCCAAAAATTATGAAAGAAAATTCCCACTGTAGTAAATTTATCAGATCTTAATATTCTAAAGGTTTCAACATTTTATCACATTCTGACTTTTCTAGGGAATTATTGCAACAGCGGCAAACTTTCTGTTTTCAAACAGCAACATGTGGACTTCTAAAATAGGCTTAGTAAAGGCTAAAAATGCCACTTCTATTGAAATAAAAGATGCAGAACATTGTTCTAAATAACAGCAAGCAAATTCTAACAAAATAAATTGACGCTCCAAGCAAAACACATATCATGTGGCGAATAAAAATATAGCTCCAAGTAAAGTTACCGATGAACGAAGACGAAGGAGGGGATGCCTTCCGGGGCATCCCCAAGCTTAGGCTCTTGGTTGTCCTTGAATATTACCTTGGGGTGCCTTGGGAATCCCCAAGCTTAGGCTCTTGACACTCCTTATTCCATAGTCCATCGAATCCTTACCCAAAACTTGAAAACTTCACAACACAAAACTTAACAGAAAACTCGTAAGCTCCGTTGGTATAAGAAAGCAAAACACCACTTCAAGGTACTGTAATGAACTCATTCTTTATTTATATTGGTGTTAAACCTAATGTATTCCAACTTCTCTATGGTTTATAAACTATTTTACTAGCCACAGACTCATCAAAATAAGTAAACAACACATGAAAAACAGAATCTGTCGAAAACAGAACAGTCTGTAGTAATCTGAATCAAACGTATACTTCTGGAACTCATAAAATTCTCAAATAAATTGCTGTACCTGAGAAATTTATCTATTAATCATATGAAAAAATAATTAACTAAATATCGCTTTCCAAATAAATATGGCAGCAATTCTCGTGAGCGCTAAAGTTTTTTTTACAGCATGATCAACAAGACTTTCCCCAAGTCTTCCCAAAGGTTCTACTTGGCACAAACACTAATTAAAAGAATAAAACCACATCTAAACAGAGGCTAGATGAATTATTTATTACTAAACAGGAACAAAAAGCAAGGAACTAAAATAAAATTGGGTTGCCTCCCAACAAGCGCTATCATTTAACGCCCCTAGCTAGGCATGATGATTTCAATGATGCTCACATAAAGCATAAGAATTTGAACATAAAGAGAGCATCATGAAGAATATGACTAGCATATTTAAGCCTAACATACTTCCAATGCATAGGGATTTTGTGAGCAAACAACTTGTGGGAACAAGAATCAACTTGCATAGGACGGTAAAACAAGCATAACTTCAAAACTTTAAGCACATAGAGAGGAAACTTGATATTATTGCAATTCCTACAAGCATATATTCCTCCCTCATAATAATTTTCAGTAGCATCATGAATTAATTCAACAATATAACCAGCACCTAAAGCATTCTTTTCATGATCTACAAGCATGCAAAATTTACTACTCTCCACATAAGCAAAATTCTTCTCATCAATAGTAGTGGGAGCTAACTCAACGAAATAACTATCATGGGATTGAAAATTCAAATCAAGATGACAAGTTTCATTGTTACCATTACTCTTTAAAGCATACGTGGCATCACAATAATCATCATAGATAGGAGGCATGCTTTCATCATAATAAATTTGCTGATCAAAACTTTGGGGACAAAAAATATCATCTTCATCAAACATAGCTTCCCCAAGCTTGTGGCTTTGCATATCATTAGCATCATGGATATTCAAGGAATTCATACTAACAACATTGCAATCATTCTCATCATTCAAATATTTAGTGCCAAACATTTTATAGATTTCTTCTTCTAGTACTTGAGCACAATTTTCCTTTCCATCATACTCACGAAAGATATTAAAAAGGTGATGCGTATGAGACAAACTTAATTCCATTTTTTTGTAATTTTCTTTTATAAACTAAACTAGTGATAAAACAAGAAACTAAAAGACTCGATTGCAAGATCTAAAGATATACCTTCAAGAACTCACCTCCTCGGCAACGGCGCCAAAAAAGAGCTTGATGTCTACTACACAACCTTCTTCTTGTAGACGTTGTTGGGCCTCCAAGTGCAAAGGTTTGTAGGACAGTAGCAAATTTCCCTCAAGTGGATGACCTAAGGTTTATGAATCCGTAGGAGGCGTAGGATGAAGATGGTCTCTATCAAGCAACGCTGCAACCAAATAACAAAGAGTCTCTTGCGTCCCCAACACACCCAATACAATGGTAAATTGTATAGGTGCACTAGTTCGGCGAAGAGATGGTGATACAAGTGGTATATGGATAGTAGATAAAGGTATTTGTAATCTGAAATTATAAAAACATCAAGGTAACAAGTGATAAAAGTGAGCGTAAACGGTATTGCAATGCTAGGAAACAAGGCCTAGGGTTAATACTTTCACTAGTGTAAGTCCTCTCAACAATACTACCATAATTGGATCACATAACTATCCCTCAACATGCAACAAAGAGTCACTCCAACGTCACTAATAGCGGAGAACGAACGAAGAGATTATGGTAGGGTACGAAACCACCTCAAAGTTATTCTTTCCAATCAATCCGTTGGGCTATTCCTATAAATGTCACAAACAGCCCTAGAGTTCGTACTAGAATAACACCTTAAGACACAAATCAATCAAAACCCTAATGTCACCTCAAGTATCCGTGGGTATGATTATACGATATGCATCACACAATCTCAGATTCATCTATTCAACCAACACAAAGGACCTTAAAGAGTGCCCCAAAGTTCTACCGGAGAATCATGACGAAAACGTGTGCCAACCCCTATGCATAGGTTCATGGGCGGAACCCGCAAGTTGATCACCAAAACATACATCAAGTGAATCACGTGATATCCCATTCTCACCACAGATACGCACGGCAAGACATACACCAACTGTTCTCAAATCTTTAAAGACTCAATCCGATAAGATTACTTCAAAGGGGAAACTCAATTAATTACAAGAGAGAAGAGGGGGAGGAGAAACATAAGATCCAACTATAATAGCAAAGCTCGCGATACATCAAGATCGTGCCAAATCAAGAACACGAGAGAGAGAGAGATCAAACACATAGCTACTGGTACATACCCTCAGCCCCGAGGGTGAACTACTCCCTCGTCATGGAGAGCGCCGGGATGATGAAGATGGCCACCGGAGAAGGATTGCCCCCTCTGGCAGGGTGCCGGAACGGGTCTAGATTGGTTTTCGGTGGCTACGGAGGTTTCTGGCGGCGGAACTCCCGATCTATTCTCTGTTCTGGAAGTTTTACGATACGTAGGTATATATGGGTGCAAGGGGTACATCAGTGGAGCATCGGGGGGCCCACGAGACAGGGGGGCGCGCCCTAAGGGGGTGGGCGCGCCCCCCACCCTCGTGGCTAGCTCCCGTATCTTTTGACGTACAGTCCAAGTCTATCCGGTAGGTTTCCTTCCAAAAATAACATCTCCAGTTGATTTCATTCCATTTCGACTCCGTCTGATATTCCTTTTCTTCAAAACACTGAAATAGGCATAAAACAACAAATCTGGGCTGGGCCTCTAGTTAATAGGTTAGTCCCAGAAATATTATAAAAGTGGATAGTAAAGCCCAATATTGCCCAAAACAGTAGATAATATAGCATGGAGCAATCAAAAATTATAGATACGTTGGAGATGTATCACATACCGGAACTATTATTGTATCCGGATACTTACGACTTTGCCAGGGGCTTGTCCCTGGGCAACCACTCCTCGTCGCTGTAAGCGGCTGTTGTGGAGTGGTCCGGAAGGAGGGTCCATCCCTTCTTGGGCCCTTTGGCCTCCCTAGATGGGGCGGCCTTCCTTTTCTTGTCCCTCTTGTTGGGGGGGGGGGAGAACTTTCCTGTTCCGCCTCCTCGTTTTCATGGGAGGAGTGCGCCTCGGTGTTTTCGGACGATGAGTCCGATACAACCTTACACCGGAGACCTTTCCTGGTCCCCGCGGCCTTCTTCTTGGCCTTCTTCTCCGGCACCTCATAGGGCGCCGGAACCAGCATCTCCGTTAAGAGAGCCTTTGCTGGATCTTCGGGCAGTGGGGCCGGACAATCGATCCGCTCCGCTGTTGCTACCCAGTCCTGTTAAAATGGCATGAAGGCTTAGATCCCTCACATGATTATACTGGGGAAAGGAACATCTTGTGAGATATAAAGAGCTTACCGGATTGGCAGGGTGCTTTGCGCTGAGTCCACGATCCTCGGTAAGGGGAGGAGGAACCTCGGTGGCCTTGAACAGCACCTTCCAGACGTCTTTGTGCGTCGTGTCGAAAAGCTCTCGCAGCGTCTGGTGCTCGGCCGGGTCGAACTCCCACATATTGAATGCCCGTATTTGACACGGAAGGATCCGGCGGAAGAGCATGACCTGGACCATGTTGATAAGCTTGATTTTCTTGCTTATCATATTTTTAACACAGCTCTGGAGTCCGGTCAGCTCCACCGATGAACCCCAGGATAGGCCCTTCTCTTTCCCGGAGGTGAGCCGCGTGGGGTGCTGGATCGAAATTCGGGGGCCGCCGCCCAGTTGGTGTCGCGCGGCTCGGTGATGTAGAACCACCCCGATTGCCACCCCTTCACGGTCTCCACATAGGAGCCTTCGAGCCAGGTGACGTTGGGCATTTTTCCCACCATGGCACCTCCGCACTCCGCTTGCTGGCCTACCACCACCTTCAGTTTCACATTGAAAGTCTTCAGCCTTAGGCCAAAGTGGGGCTTGATGCGAAGGAAGGCCTCGCACACGACGATAAACGCCAAGATGTTGAGGATGAAATTGGGGGCCAAATCATGGAAGTCCATCCCGTAGTAGAACATGAGCCCACGGACAAATGGGTGGAGGGGAAATCCCAGTCCGTGGACGAAGTGGGTGAGGAATACAACCCTCTCATGGGGTTTTGGAGTAGGGATGATCTGCCCCGCGTCTGGGAGATGGTGCGCAATGTCTGCGTCCAGGTATCCGGCTTCCCGGAGCTTCGTAATGTTCTCCTCCGTAACAGAGGAGACCATCCACTTGCCTCCCGCTCCGGACATGTTCGGAATGGCTTTGCGGAGAAGATGAGAACTTGGGCGTTGGAGCTCGAGTGCGCGAGAATGGATGGGCAGGCGAAGAAGAAGGCGTGGGTGAAAAAGAGGAATCCTTGTCCCTTTATAAAGGCGGTAGAAACTGAGTGCCTCCCTACTTGCCCCATAAAATGGCTTATTCCCCAAGCACCGCGATTGATGGCACGGTTGGGTTACACATATCCATATTGATGAGAATCCCATGATAAGGGGAACATGCTCTCTGCTTCAACAAGACGTGCCAATAAAACCGCCTCACAACACGCGTAGTGGCAGGCAAGGAAAAATGGTTCATAATGACCGGGCCACGGCAGGACGTCATGTTATGAAAAGTTATCAGCATATTAGATTTGTGGAATAATATACTCTCTACGGTGGTATGTGGAATTTGTTTTACAGAGCCAGACACAATCCTTGTGTTCAAAATCTTCTATGGAGTATTCGGAGAAGGAACCCTCCTTGCAATGCCGAAGACAATCTGCGCGCCGGACTCATCGTCATTGAAGCCTGGTTCAGGGGCTACTGAGGGAGTCCTGGATTAAGGGGTCCTCGGACAGCTGGACTATATACTTTGGCTGAACTGTTGGACTATGAAGATACAAGATTGAAGGCTTCGTCCCATGTCCGGGTGGGACTCTCCTTTGCGTGGAAGGCAAGCTTGGCGATTCGGATATGTAGATCTCCTTCTTTGTAACCGGCTCCGTGTAACCCTAGCCCCCTCCGGTGTCTATATAAACCGGAGGGTTTAGTCCGTAGGACAACGACAATCATAATCATAGGCTAGCTTCTAGGGTTTAGCCTCTACGATCTGGTGGTAGATCAACTCTTGTAATACCCATATCATCAAGATCAATCAAGCAGGAAGTAGGGTATTACCTCCATCGATAGGGCCCGAACCTGGGTAAACATGGTGTCCCTCGCCTCCTGTTACCATCAGCCTTAGACACATAGTTCGGGACCCCCTACCCGAGATCCACCAGTTTTGACACCGACAATGCCCTCCATGATCGAGTCCCCCTTCGGTAGGATGCCGGAAAAGGCCCCAAGATGGGATCTCACAGGAACAAAAGGTTGCGGCGGTGGAAAATTGTTTTCATGGATGCTTCTGGTGGTTTGCGAATATATGTGAATATATGGAGGCAGAACTAGGTCAGGGGGTCACCGAGGGGCCCACAAGGTAGGGGGCGCGCCCTTCCCCCTTGTCGCCGCCTCGTGGCTCTTCTGACTTGAACTCCAAGTCTCCGAGGTGTTTTCTAGTCCAAGAAAAATCATCGTGAAAGTTTTATTCCGTTTGGACTCTGTTTGGTATTCCTTTTCTACGAAGCTCAAATACAAGGAAAAAACAGAAACTGGCACTGGGCTCTAGGTTAATAGGTTACTCCGAAAAATAATATAAGATAGCATGTTAATGCATATAAAATATCCAAAACAGATAATATAATAGCATGGAACAATCAAAAATTATAGATACATTGGAGACATATCAAGTACTTAGTGAAAATTCTGCTCAAATCCAGATCCGTAGAGACCGTGTTGATCACTGACACATAGGCGATTTAAAGCGACACATTTTGTAACCTGCCAAATGCCAGCCGGCTTACTCATAATTGTTTAATCCTTCGGTATCTTCTCAATCAGTAACCATGACCTTATAACCTGTTGATGCCTCACCAGCTTAACCATGCTTATTAATCTCCATCGCTCATAATAGTCAATCTTGTATGCGTAACTAGTTTTGAGCAGTAAACATTTGTTTAACTATTGGAAGGTTTACCATTATAGTATCAATCCTCCAATTCTTCACTCTCAGGTTTTAGCTTTGGAAAAGATGACTAAGACCACCACCTCCTGTGACTGGGTCGCTTCCACTCTCACTGAATAGTCCCTGAATGAGTATGTTGCCATGGGTGTCTTGCTAGCAAAGAACATCATCCACTGGAGAGTTCCAGGGACCGAAACCAAGCCTCTCCCCAATGAAGGTGAAGTCATAGTTTTTGCAGACCGCCTCCTCTGCGGTTTCTCACCACCCGGCTCAAAGTTCTTTTGAGATGTTCTGCACTTTTATCAACTACACTCTCAAGACATCGGCCCCAATTCGGTGTCCAACATTTGCAACTTTCAAGTCTTCAGCGAGGTGTACCTTCAAGAAGAGCCCAACGTTGACTTGTTTAGAGAATATTACTATTTGAACTACCAGACCAAGATGACAGATGGGCCCCGTCTCGAACTCGGTGGAATTTCGATCTAGAGACGGAGATACGTTGTCTATCCTACGCTGCACTACCCAGTCATCCCAAAGACTGGAATCAAACTTGGTTCTATTGTCAAGACACTTCTCCGGCGGGTGAAAATCCTCTGCCGGGTTTCCGCACTTGCCGGCTCAGCCCAAGACATCCACCCCCTGACCGGATCAGCGCCGTAGAACGAGCCAAATACGCACCAACCTTTTCAGAAATAAGGGCTTTGTTAGCCAACGACTTAACTGGAGTTGACCTGGTCCGATGCTGGGTTGCTTGGAGGATCATGCCTTTGAGCCGCCGCACCGGCTTAATGTATGAATATACATGTGACGTAAAGGACCCTCAGAGGTATAATCCAACACGTCTTGAGGACCAAGAGATCAACAAGATGACCAAATCATTACTTGGGGAGAGCCTCGAAAACTGCAGAAAGTCAGGCCTAAATCCCTTTTGTACTCTCAATCCAGCTCCTGATGTCAGTATTTCAAGCCTCTCCTTATTTTACTTAACATTTCCTTATAAATTATACCATTTCTCATTATCATATGTGTTTTGAGGCCGGCTCTTCCTTCTAGAATAAGAAGCTGCAGGATAAGAAACCGCAGGATAAACCGGCGAATAAGGCCAAAACCAAAACCAAGGCCCCAAAGAAGACCAAAGGTAAGAAGCCAGATGCAACGGACTTATTCACCCTAGATGATGAGTCGGAGGTAGAACTTGACTCCCTTGGCTTTTTATTTATGCAACTTATTGACGCTGATTCATCTCAAGATGATGCGGAGACCAGCCAACCAAACGTCACAGAGGTAAATATTATTTTCGACTCAGAGTGCTTGCTAAGACAGAAAATTTGGCAGGTGACCCGGAAAGTAAGGTTTTCTCACCCCCTTGCTTACCTGGATCCCCACTTTATTTTGAAGAAACATCAACACGATGCTATGCGCAAGACCTGGAGCAATAGTAACAAGGAATTGGTTTCTGGCTTACCAAATACTCCAGTTCCTCGCAAACGCCACCATGAGGTGCTTCTAAATCGAACTCTTTCGTTTCCAAAGGCGGGTCTCACTTGTCAACCGCTTAACTCATCCGAATCAAATTATCAGGGAACTTCTCACTCATCCTTTGGCGATTCTACCTCAACCCAGTTTCCTACCTTCAAAATTGCCCATGGGTAAGAATATTTTCCATGCTTTATTAATGCCTTATGACGTTATGCTCATGTCCTTATACACTTTCCTTTCAGTGGTGTAGCCAAGGCCGGCAAGAAATTGAAGATGGGCGGGACGTCAAAAGACACCAAGGTTAACGAGCCGGAGAAGCACGTGCCCATAGTCTCAGAAACTTCAACTCGGAATCTTGACAATGCCGCAAATGACCCGCCACCAGAAGTTAATAATATCCATGTGGATCCAATGAACATGGATGCTAACCCGCCGAGCCCTAAGCCGCCGAGTCCTACCAAGCCTGTTGAAGAAACCACACTTGAAAAGACTACTGAGGACATCCACATTACTGGCACGGGCTATACAGAGCCAGGAAATCCCACAGTCTTAGCCAAGCATATTGCCAAAGAAGAGCCGCTAGCAGGAAGTAAATTGAAACTAGACTTGGAAAATTATGCCGGTCTTGGTGCTGGTGACATTCATGCAGGCTACCTTCATCACCTCCATACTAGCCGTGAACTGGAAGCCGGCCAAGTGAACCTCATGAGGGAGCGTTATGAGGTATGGCTATAATATTTCTTCATATGTATCCACTTAGCCGCCAAGTCTAGAGGATAAGAACAATGGGAATATGATGTAGACTTTTAAAAACTACTTTCAGACTTTAGCTCTTCTGGTTTAACTCATCCGTTAAGATCCGATCATGTAACCCCCAAGGGCCGGCTTAAACTGACAAGTTGAGCCGGGACTTCTAGTTTAAGAAATCCAAATATGTAGCCCCCAAGGTCTGGCTTAAACTGAAAAGTTGAGCCGGGACTTCTAGTTTAAGAAATCCAAATATGTAGCCCCCAAGGGGTGGCTTAAACTGAAAAGCTGAGCCAGGTAATAGAGAAAAACTGACCTACATTAGCCCCCAAGTGCCAAGGATATTGTTCATAATATGCTTGGGACTTGTACCATTATTGCTGAGTAAAATATGAGTCCTAATATTGTCATATCTAACTTTTCCTCAGGAAGCTTTATCTTTTCAAGATGCAGACCTGGGCGACTCAGCAAACAAGATGAAACATGAAGAAGCTGAGATTGCAAAAGTAGAATCAAAATTTCAGTTTCTCGTGCTAGAGAATGAGAAGCTCAAGGATAGTTTTTCTACCGAGAGAGCCGCCTTCAAGACACAGAAGGAAAAACTTGATCAAACGTGCACAAGAAGCGGAAGCTCAGCTTAAACCGGTCACTGAAGAACTGGCCGGTTTAAAGGGACATATTACCCATATGAAAAACACCATCTTTGGTATGATTCATATTTAGTTCACACTTCTGTCCTAATACCATTTAAGCCGCCAGGCAATACTCAATCCTTTTTATATGAATGAATGTACAGGCCCCAAAAGCGCAAGTCTTGGGCAAGATATGTTGTCGAAGCTGAAGGCCATCTATTCTTTCATAGAGCAACTATATAGTGGTGCTCTCTATAGTTTGGTGGCGTTAGGAGGCAACCGAAAGCTGCCAAGTCACATTAAAGCTATGCTTGATCATCTCTCCAATCTTCCCAGCCAAATCGAAGAACAGAGACTATCATCTGCCTGAGCCGGAGCTCTTGTTGCTCTTGGCCGTGCGAAAGCGTGGGCCTTAGAACTTGACCCGGAGGAGATTGCCATCGGATGCCCCGAATTTAAGGATGATAAGTCATCATTTGAAGAGAAGGACTTTAACCACTATGTTCGTGAGATGTGGCCTGTGGCCTGCAAAATGGTGGAAGAGCTAGAGCTGACCAACTATATGGCGGCTTATGATGAGAACAACAAGAAGATACCGCCATCGATGATACGTCTCCAACGTATCTATAATTTATGAAGTATTCAGGCTGTTTAATTATCATTCTTGGATGGTTTATAATCATTTTATAGCAACTTTATATCATTTTTTGGGACTAACCTATTGACCCAGTTCCCAGTGCCAGTTGCTGTTTTTGCTTGTTTTTTACATTGCAGGAAATCAATATCAAACGGAGTACAAACACCACGAAACTTTTTGTGGATTTTTTATGGACAAGAAAACTCCCGATGGGCTAGAGCAGCACCTGGGAGGTGGCCCGAGGGGGGCACAACCCACCAGGGCGTGCCTAGGGGTTGTGCCCACCTCGGTGTCCTCTCGCACCCCCTCTTCACCCTATAAATTCCCAAAAATTCCAGAAACCCTCGGGGTTAACCTAGATCAGAAGTTCCGCCACCGCAAGGCTTTGTAGCCACCGAAAACCAATCTAGACCCTTTTCAGCACCCTACCAGAGGGGGGGGGGGAAATCATCTCCGATGGCCATCTTGATCATCCCGACGGCCACCACGATGAGGAGGGAGTAGTCCACCCACGGGGCTGAGGGTTTGTACCAGTAGCTATGTGTTTAATATCTCCCTCTTGCGTTCTTGAGATGTCACGATCTTTATGTATCACGGGCTTTGTTAATATAGTCAGATCATATGGTGTTTTCCCCTCTCTATCTTGTTGTGATGAATTGAGTTTTTCCCTTTGAGATTTCATTGCTATCGGATTGAATACTTTTATGTATTTGAGAACACTTGATATATGTCTTGCAATTGAATACTCGTGGTGACAATGGGGTATCATATTGATTCACTTGATATATGTTTTGGCACTCAACTCGCGGATTCCCGATTTGACATTGGGGTAATCTATGCATAGGGGTTGATGCACGTTCTTGTCTTTGTTTCTCCGGTAGAAATCTTGGGGCCCTCTTTGAAGTTCTTTGTGTTGGATTGAATATTATGAATGTGAATTTGCTTTGGTGTTATTTTAGTACGAACTCTTGGTTAGATCGATCAGAAAGAATAGCTTCATGTTACTTTAGTACGAACTCTATGATAGATTGATCGGAAAGAATAGCTTTAAGGTGGTTTCGTACCCTACAAACAATTCTGTCTTATGTTCTCCACTAGATAGGAACTTTGGAGTGATTCTTAGTTGCACGTTGAGGGGCGGTTATATGATCCAATTATACTAGTGTGGGGTAACACAGTAATTTCAAAAAAATTCCTGCGCACATGCAAGATCATGGTGATGCATAGCAACGAGAGGGGAGAGTATCATCTACGTACCCTCATAGACCGTAAGCGGAAGCGTTATGACAATGTCGTTGATGTAGTCGTACGTCTTCACGATCGACCGATCTAGTACCAAAGATATGACACCTCCGTGATCTGCACACGTTCGGCTCGGTGACGTCCCGCGAACTCACGATCCAGTAGAGCTTCGAGGGAGAGCTTTGTCAGCACGACGGCGTGATGATGGTGATGATGTTGCTACCTTAACAGGGCTTCGCCTAAGCATCGCTACGATATTACCGAGGTGGATTATGGTGGAGGGGGCACCACACACGGCTAAAAGATCAATGATCAACTTGTGTGTCTATGGGGTGCCCCTCCCCCATATATAAAGGAGTGGAGGAGGGGGAGGGGGCCGGCCTCTCTAGGCGCGCCCCAAGGAGTCCTACTCCCACCGGGAGTAGGATTCCCCCTTCCCTTTGTTGGTTCTAGGAGAGAAGGAAGGAGAGGGAAGAAGGAAGGAAAGGGGGGCGCCCCCCTCCCAATTCGGATTGGGCTTGGGGGGTGCTCCCCCTCCTTTTCTTCTTTCCCCTCTGTTACACTAAGGCCCAATAAGGCCCATATACCTCCCGGGGGTTCCGGTAACCTCCCGGTGCTCCGGTATACTCCCGATTTCACCCGAAACCATTCCGATGTCCAAACATAGGCTTCCAATATATCAATCTTTATGTCTCGACCATTTCGAGACTCCTTGTTATGTCCGTGATCAAATCTGGGACTCCTAACTACCTTCGGTACATCAAAGCACATAAACTCGTAATACCGATCGTCACCGAACGTTAAGCGTGTGGACCCTACGGGTTCGAGAACTATGTAGACATAACCGAGACATGTCTCCGGTCAATAACCAACAGCGGAACCTGGCTGCCCATATTGGTTCCTACATATTCTACAAAGATATTTATCGGTCAAACCGCATAACGATATACGTTGTTCATGCCAACTCAACTTCACACCTTACAACACAGGCAAGAACTCCTTCTTTGACTTTTCCATTTTGAACTACTTCAAAATCTTGTCAAGGTATGTACTCATTGAAAATATATCAAGCGTCTTGATCTATCTCTATAGATCATGATGCTCAATATGTAAGTAGCTTCATTGAGGTCTTTCTTTGAAAAACTCTTTTCAAACACTCCTTTATGTTTTCCAGAAAAATCTACATTATTTCCGATCAACAATATGCCATACATATATACTTATCAGAAATGATGGAGTGCTCCCACTCACTTTATTGTAAATATAGGCTTCACCACAAGTCTGTATAAAACCATATGCTTTGATCACTTTATCAAAGCATATATTCCAACTCCGATATGCTTGCACCAGTCCATAGGTTGATCGCTGGAGCTTACTCACTTTGTTAGCACTTTAGGATCGACAAAACCTTGTGGTTGCATCATATACAACTCTTCTTTAAGAAATCCATTAAGGAATGCAGTTTTGACATCCATTTGCCAGATTTCATAAAATGCGACAACTGCTATCATGATTCGAACAGACTTTTAAGCATCGATACGAGTGAGAAAATCTCATCATAGTCAACACCTTCAACTTGTCAAAAACATTTTGCGACAATTCAAGCTTTGTAGATAGTAACACTACTATCAGCGTCCGTCTTCCTCTTGAAGATCAATTTATTCTTAATGACTCATCGATCATCGGGAAAGTCAATCAAAGTCCATACTTTGTTCTCATACATGGATCCCATCTCAGATTTCATGGCCTCATGCCATTTTGCGAAATCTGGGCTCACCATCGCTTCCTCATAGTTCGTAGGTTCGTCATGGTCGAGTAACATGACTTCCAGAACAGGATTACCATACCACTCTTGTGCGGATCTTACTCTGGTTGACCTATGAGGTTCGGTAGTAATTTGATCTGAAGTTTCATGATCATCATCATTAGCTTCCTCACTAATTGGTGTAGGCATTAATGGAACTGATTTCTGTGATGAACTACTTTCCAATTCGGGAGAAGGTACAATTACCTCATCAAGTTCTACTTTCCTCCCACTCACTTCTTTCGAGAGAAACTCCTTCTCTAGAAAGGATCCATTCTTAGCAACAAAGATCTTGCCTTCGGATCTGTGATAGAAGGTGTACCCAGCAGTTTCCTTTTGGGTATCCTATGAAGATGCAGTTATCCGATTTGGCTTCGAGCTTATCAAGTTGAAACTTTTTCACATAAGCATCGCAACCCCAAACTTTAAGAAACGAAATCTTAGGTTTCTTGCTAAACCACCGTTCATATGGTGTCGTCTCAATGGATTTAGATGGTGCCCTTTTTAACGTGAATGCAGCTGTCTCTAATGCATAACCCTAAAACGATAGTGGTAAATTGGTAAGAAACATCATAGATTGCACTATATCCAATAAAGTACGGTTATGACGTTCAGACACACCATTACGCTGTGGTGTTCCAGGAGGCACGAATTTGTGAAACTATCCCACATTGTTTTCATTGAAGACCAAACTCGTAACTCAAATATTCGTCTCCGCGATCAGATCGTAGAAACTTTATTTTCTTGTCATGATGATTTTCCACTTCACTATGAAATTCTTTGAACTTTTCAAATGTTTGAGACTTATGTTTCATCAAGTAGATATTCCCATATCTGCTCAAATCATCTGTGAAGGTCAGAGAATAACGATACCCGCCGCGAGCCTCAACACTCATCGAACGCATACATCAGTATGTATTATTTCCAATAAGTCAGTTGCGCGCTCCATTGTTCCAGAGATCGGAGTCTTAGTCATCTTGCCCATGAGTCATGGTTCGCAAGCATCAAGTGATTCATAATCAAGTGATTCCAAAAGCCCATCAGCATGGAGTTTCTTCATGCGCTTTACACCAATATGACCTAAACGGCAGTGCCACAAATAAGTTGCACTATCATTATTAAGTTTCCATCTTTTGACTTCAATATTATGAATATGTGTATCACTACGACCGAGATTCAATAAACCATTTATATTGAGTGTATGACCATAGAAGGTTTTATTCATGTAAATAGAACAACAACTATTCTTTGACATAGATGAATAACCGTATTGCAATAAACATGATCCAATCATATTCATGCTCAACGCAAACACCAAATAACATTTATTTTAGGTTCAACACTAATCCCGAAGGTAAAGGGAGTGTGAGATGGTGATCTTATCAACCTTGGAATCATTTCCAACACACATCGTCACCTCGTCCTCAACTAGTCTTTGTTTATTTTGAAAATCCCGTTTCGAGTTACTACTCTTAGCAACTGAACTAGTATCAAATGCCGAGGGGTTTGCTATAAACACTAGTAAAGTACACATCAATAACATGTATATCAAATATACCTTTGTTCACTATGCCATCCTTCTTATCCGCCAAGTATCTAGGGCAGTTCCTCTTCCAGTGACCATTTCCTTTGCAATAGAAGCACTATTTCCAGGCTTGGGTCTAGCTTTGGGCTTCTTCATGGGAGTGGCAACTTGCTTGCCATTCTTTCTTGAAGTTCCCTTTCTTTCCCTTGCCCTTTTACTTGAAACTAGTGGTTTTGTCAACCATCAACACTTGATGCTTTTCTTGATTTCTACCTTCGTCGATTTCAGCATCACGAAGAGCTCAGGAATCGTTTTCGTCATCCCTTTCATATTATAGTTCATCAAGAAGTTCTAGTAACTTGGTGATAGTGACTAGAGAACTCTGCCAATCATCTTTTTATCTGGAAGATTAACTCCCACTTGATTCAAGCGAGTGTAGTACTCAGATAATCTGAGCACATGCTCACTGGTTGAGCTATTCTCCTCCATCTTGTAGGCAAACTACTTGTCAGAGGCTCATACCTCTCGACACGGGCATGAGTATGAAATACCAATTTCAACTCTTAGAACATCTTATATGTTCCGTGGCATTCAAAACATTTTTGAAGTCCCGGTTCTAAGCCATAAAGCATGGTGCAATTAACTATCAAGCAGTCATCATATCGAGCTTTACCAAACATTCATGACGTCTGCATCTGCTCCTGCAAAAGGTCCGTCACCTAGCGGTGCATTAAGGACATAATTCTTCTGTGCAGCAATGAGGATAATCCTTAGATCATGGAGCTAGTCCGCATCATTGCTACTAACATCTTTCAACCTAGTTTTCTCTAGGAACATATCATAAATAAAGCGGGGAAGCTATACGCAAGCAATTGATCTACAACATAGATATGCAAACACTATCAGGACTAAGTTCATGATAAATTAAAGTTCAATTAATCATATTACTTAAGAACTCCCATTTAGATAGACATCCCTATAGTCATCTAAATAAACAAAACCATGTCCGATCATCATGTGAGATGGAGTAGTTTTCAATGGTGAACATCACTATGTTGATCATATCTACTATATGATTCACGCTCGACCTTTCGGTCTCCAGTGTTCCGAGGCCATTGTCGGTGTCAAAACCTGTGGATTCGGGTAGGGGGTCCCGAATTGTGCGTCTGAGGTTGATGCTAACAGGAGATAGGGAACACAATGTTTACCCAGGTTCGGCCCCTCTCGATGGAGGTAAAACCGTACGTCCTGCTAGATTAATATTTATCGGTATGGGGGTTACAAGAGTTGATCTACCATGAGATCGTAATGGCTAAAACCCCAGAAGTCTAGCCTATCTGATTATGATCGTTCCTACGGGCTAAAACCCTCCAGTTTATATAAACACTGGAGGGGACTAGGGTTATACAAATTCAGTTACATAGAAAGGAAATAGTATATCCGGCCGCCTGACTTGTCATCCACACAAAGAAGAGTCCTATTCGGACACGGGAGAAAGTCTTGCATCTTGTATCTTCATGGCCCAATAGTCCGGCCCATGTCCAATAGGCCAGACGCCCGAGGACCCCTTAGTCCAGGACTCCCTTAGTAGCCCATGAACCAGGCTTCAATGACGAGGTGTCCGGCGCGTAAACGGTCTTCGGCGTTGCAAGGCGGGTTCCTCCTCTGAATACTTCGGCACAGTTCCTGTTGGGGATATGAAGGTACCAATTTGTCCAAGGGTGCCATGAAGGAGTTCTGCGAACGGGAGCACATCCGGCTTGACGTTTCATCAGTGGCACACCCACAGTCCAATGGTCAAGCAGAAAGGGCTAATCAAGAGATCTTGAAAGGCATCAAGCCCCGGCTTATGGTTCCTTTGCAAAGAACACCGGGTTGTTGGGTAGAAGAGTTACCATCTGTGTTATGGAGCATCAATACTACACACAACAGATTAACAGGATACACACCGTTCTTCATGGTTTACGGAGCGGAGGCGGTTCTCCCCAGTGATATCCGTCATGACTCACCTCGTGTGGCGGCTTATGTTGAAGCGGACAATGAGATAGCACGGCAAGACGCTTTGGACCTGTTGGATGAAGAACGTGACATAGCAGCCGCCCGCTCGGCGATTTACCAAAATGATCTTCGTCGTTATCACAGTCGCCGAGTCAGAACCAGAACCTTTCAGGAAGGAGATTTGGTGCTTCGGCTCATCCAAGATCAGACTGATATGCATAAGCTATCCCCACCTTGGGAGGGACCTTTCGTGGTCAGCAAGAATCTGCACAATGGGTCATACTATCTGATCGATATTCGAGAGCATAAAGACTCACGCACATCAGAGGAGGAGACCAACAGGCCGTGGAACATAGCTCATCTTCGGCCTTACTATACCTGAGCCATTGGCTCTACTTATGTACATATTACGACGATGTATATATTATGATTACATATAATAAACTGGAACCTCAGCTAAAGCGGGGTATCTGTTCTTTTACATCATGTGTGGTTACACGGAGTTGTTCTAAAGCGGCCTCTAGTTTACCCCTTGAGTTAGCTTTTCAAAAGCATCATGTTATATCACTTGGGGGCTTGGTCGTGTCCGAACCAATGCAACACCTCTTGATAGGCGAGAGCCACCAGATCACTTGGGGACTTGGTCACGTCTGAACCAGTCACGCCTCTTGATCGGCCTAAGGCCACATAATCACTTGGGGGCTTGGTCGAACCTAAACCATTGCCACGCCTCTTGATCGGCATAAATGCCACGGTTTCATTTGGGGACCTGGCTGACTTGAACCATAGCTACACCTATCGGGAGCTTGGTCGTGTCTGACCATGGTAACGCCATCTGATTGGCTCAAATAAGCCTCTTTTTGCAAACGGTTTTATCATTGCCTTTGCTTCACAATTTTCTTTGATAGATATTTCTTTCTTTTTTGTTGCGTTTTTTAAACCGACAAAATTTTAAACCGGTTCACACTGTCAATTCACGGAACACGGTCCATTTTTAATCCGGAGACTATTTGCCTGGTTTGATTTTTTATTAACATCCTATTACGGAGTAATACGGTGTTTTCTTATAACCCGGCACGGTTTACATGGTAAACCGGCATTATATATATACAGGAGCTGCTATCTCCTCCAACAGTGTGGGTTTATAAACCTCCGCTTCAAGATTGGCTAAGCCAACTTCATGCCCAATGATGGCAGGTATTATGTATCTCAAAGATTTGATCATATGCTTAAATTTCAGATATTTTGATTTTATATATGCAGACATCATACTCCGCCTGACGGTACAACCGCAGTGGCACTTTAAGATTTTTTGTGATGCATAAAATACTTTGGAAAGTTCATCACCCAAAGGAAGCACAAGTTGCAGTAGTTATGCACGAAGGCATATTAAGATCAAGAGTGTCAGCTAGCCTATTACAAGGCAACACGGTGCCCAAAATGAGATCATTGTTTTTTCAAAGGAGAAGCAGTTTAAACCGGCTTCCGGTTCAAGCTTGGTCACCAGCCTGGCCTGATGGTTGTGGGTCATCTCGCGCCGCTTCAACTTCAGTTTCTCTACCCAGCGGCTGGAAATCAACAGTTGTCCAGTCGATTCCCATTAATGCTCGAAAGACAGCTTCATCATGGATCAGCAACGATGGTTCAATATCGGGAGCGTAAGTATGCTTACAGATTGGAGGGATAAGATTTTCCGCTTCATGAATTGGTGCAGCTACTCGCTTGTTTTGCTTTTCATATTGGGCTTGATAATGAGACAAGTCTGCTTCTTCAACCAATTGACAAGCTAACGGACGCACCTCCCGGTTTATTGCTCGCAGATCCGCTTCACTAAACTCTGACCCGTCTTCCTTCAAGCTGGGATAGCCCTGAGCCACTTCAATAGGATCAAAATCCGGCACCCAAGCTTTTGCCCGGATTAAGGCATTGATCGCACCGGTTCGAGCAGCAGATTTCTTCAGCTCTTCAACCCGGGCAGGAAGCACCGACAGTTTCTTCAGAGTGTCCTGAATCAAAGTGGGCACCGGATTGTTGTGGGATGCAGTACAGATGATCCGCTGTGCACCAGTGTACAGTTGTTCGATCAACGTGTAGGCGGCTTTCAATTTCTTCCGCACATCTGACCCCAAGTGACCAATGCGTGTCCCTGAAATATCACAAAGGGTTAACAAACCGGCAGCTTTGTAAGATGGCCGAATCAATTCAGAAATCAAACCGGCTTACCAAAGATAGCAGCGGTCATGGCATGCATGTGCCGCTTTATGCTGGTCAGTTCGTCCACCACCAGTTTTAGTGCAGCCTCGGCGTCTTCTGCTCGTTTGGTTAAAGCGGATTTTTCAGTAGCCCAATCCGCCCGCTCCTTCTTGAAATCCTTCTTAAGCTGTTCCATGACGCTTAAGGCGCTGGTCAACTCCTCTTTTTCTTTTGAGGTTTCAGTCTGTTGGGACTTCAGATTTTCTTGGAGATTGGCGATTTGGGTCTCTTTTGTCTTCAGCTCAGCCTGCATACAGACAATTATATGATTCAGCAAGCAGTGCAAGAATTGAAGCACCAACCACATAACAAGTTATGCACTTGGCGCTTGGGGGCTAATGCCTATTTGATCTTCATATTTCACTTGATTATAAAGTCCCAAGATCAATACAAGTATTCAACTTGGCACTTGGGGGCTAATGGCTATTTGCTCGAATATATTCTGATGCGGCGATCTCAATTACTTAAAGTCCCGGTTTAACTACACTAAGTTGAACCGGCCCTTGGGGGCTACATCAGCGACTACCGAAGCATTGGGATTTATATTAGCAAGTCCCGGTTTGGATGCAGATTATAAACCGGCCCTTGGGGGCTAGGAGAGTTAACAAGATTGAAATATCCAAACAGGAAAAAGCACATGGAAGTTACCACAAATTTCTCTTTCATCATATTAACCAGACCAGCTTCATAGCCACGGCTGGTGTATAGCCAGTTCAGATAGCCGGAATGGAGATCTTGGGCGTTCAAAGTGGCATAAGTTATCAGATCGGCATTCCATTTTCCGTTGCCAATGGCAGCAAATTCTTCCTTGCCAGTGTGTCTGGATAAAGCAACGGGATTGCCTGGCTCTATGCGACCAATGCCAGTAATAACAACCTCATCATCCTTGGCATCGCCGGTTTGCACTTGGGCCATTGGCTTATCAGTAGGCTTTGATGGATTGGTGGATTTCTCAATCCGGATGGGGCTTGTGGGCTGGTTGACAGGACTTGAGGTATCAATAGGCCTCTCTTCAGCAATAAGATCATCATCTCGCTGCGGTGGATCATTGGGTATATCTTCAGGAATAGCCGCTTCAAGATCCGGTGTTTTGCCCGGTTCAGGGACGGCATCCTCCTCGGCCGCTTTATCCAAGGGAGCCTTCTTGCTCGGCCTAGGCTTGGCCCTGAAAGGAATAACAAAGTCAAATACAACGTATGTTCCAAGGTGATGTACCGGAAATATTGTGATAAGTATAGCTTACCCAAGCACGGTTTTGAGCGGTGGCAGCTGAGTAGCCGATGACTCGCCAAAGGATGAGTGGGAAGTAACCTGATAATCGGAGTCAGATGGATTAAGAGGTTGACGAAAACATCCCACTTTAGGACAAGCATTGACAAGCAAATTAGAGACCTCTGAACAGCGTTTTCGAACCGGACTGTTCGGTAAACCGGCGGAGGTAACTACCTGGCCGCTGTGCCGGGTTGTGCGGCGAGCTTCGTGCTGTTGGGTCTTCATAAGAAATTTGGGATCCAAGTAAGCAAGAGGATGAGAAAATTTAACTTTCCGGTTTGCCTGACGGATTTTTAGTGAAGGCAAAGGTTCTGAATCGGAAGAGAGAATAATTACCTCTGCAGCATCAGCATGGCTGGCTTCGGCATCATCTTGACAAATATCATCATCAATAAGACGCATGAAAAATAAGCCAAGTGAGTCAAGCTCTACCTCAAGGTCCGGATTATCCACATCATCATTAGGGGCCGGATCAGAAGATGCAGTGGTTTTCTTCTTGTGAGCAGGCCGTTTCACAACTTTAGTCTTTGGTCGGGTTGGTCGCTCCGGTTTGTCTGGTTTTTCTGGCTTCTCTTGGGGAAGTTTCTTGCTCCAATACAGATCATTACCCTGTTTAAACAGACATTGATATTAAACAATGACCAGATATATCAATAACAGGTTCAGTAAAAAAAATCAAATTCTTACAGCTGGCGGTTTGTTGGTGGCACAGAAGGGAAGCAGGCCGGTTCGAGCACAGACATGTTCCGGTTCATTCAGCATTTTATTCACAGCCTCTGTGATTTCTTCGTCAGTAAGCTGGATGTTAGCATGTCGCAGTGGGTCATCAACACTGCCAGTATACTCGCACATCAAACCGGAGCGCTGACTAAGGGGCAGTATGCTCCATGATATCCAACAGCGAGCGAGATCAACTCCTGTTAAACCATTGGCCATGAAGGCTCTGAGCTTGGACAGTTGAGGAGCGTATTTGCTTCTCTCCTTGGCAGTCAACCTTTGCGGAAAGGGGTGTGTATTGCTAAGCCGCTCCGGACGAAAGCCAGGCAAAGGATTTTCACCACCAGGGGAGGTGTCTTTGCAATAGAACCATGTTTGATTCCACTCTTTGGGGTGGCTGTGCAGCTTGGCGTGAGGGTATGCGACCTCTTTCCTTTTCTGAATCGCCACACCGCCCAATTCCATATTGGAACCGTCAGAAAACTCAGTACGGCGGTTTAGATGGAAACAGTCTCTGAACAATTCCACTGTGGGCTCCTGTTGAAAGAACACCTCACAGAGCACTTGGAAGTGACACATGTTTGTAACAGAGTTGGGGCCAGTGTCTTGTGGGTGGAGTTGAAAATCGGCTAAAACGTCCCGGTAAAATTTAGAACCGGGCGGCTTAAAGCCCCGGGCTAAGTGATCTACGAAAACGACGACCTCTCCTTCTTGAGGTGTGGGAGGGCATTCTTTGCCAGGGGCTCTCCAATGGATGGTGTTTTTGCTGCCTAAAGCGCAGATCAGGACTAAATTGTTCAGTTGAGTCTCTGTGACGCGAGAAGGAACCCAGTTGCACTCATATACTTGCTTGGCCATGATGAAATCTACAAGATAGGAAATTCCGGTTCAAGAATGCATTGATTAAAGTGCACTGGTATGTACAATGTTAAACCGGAGACAACTCTATCTAAACCAGAGTTTTATGAAGCAACAACATCTGGCGGTTCAACAAGGGGACTAATGGTATATACCGGTTTGGCAATTTTTCTACAAAGTTAAACCGCCGGATCTAAGCATTGAAACAGTTGAGATTGCGGATAGATAAGTGTATAGAAACAGATTTCACAAGATTTCTCTACAGCGACGGATCTGAAGCAAGTTCAGAAAAGAAGGAAAATATTCAAGGTTCAAAAAAGAACAGTACCGAATCAATGGGCAGAGATACAGGTAGATCTATGGTCTTGAGGCATATAAGTAAAGGCGGATGCTAAGAACTACCGCTACACAGAGCAAAGGTTCACAGGTTCATCTAGGATCTATCATATGAGTACGAAGCAGACAATGAACACTGAAGAACTTGGAAACCCTAGAACGGATCTACGGAGGAAAAGGTGAAGAACTCACCGGAGCCGAGGAAGAAACAGAAGGTCGCCGCGATGCTCTGGTACAATCAGGGTGATGCAGCGGCCAAGGTTGGAGCAGAGGTCGTCGACGGCGGCGGAGCTCCGAAGCTGGACGACGCGGGGAAGACGAAGCAGAAGGGCACGAAGGGGAAAAGAAATGACCCTTCGGTCCTATTTATAAGGCAAGGGACAGGAGTCAGGCTCGAAAATCAAGGGACCGTGGGTTTGGAAACGAAGCTGTCACTTTAATTGTCGCAGACCTATTAAACAAAAAAAAACAAAAAGGGGGTATCATGGATAAAGTTCTTTATAACAGGTGACGTCACGCCGGTTTACAACGACCAGAGAAGATGACATCACGGCGGTTCAACAAACTACAAGAAGATGTTTATGATGAAGATTTTTGCTAAGGATTGACATGAACCTGTTCAAATCAATCTGGGGCCTAATGTTGGGGATATTACTACTGGGTGTAAACCGGCCTATCTGGGCCGGGTTAACTTCATCAGTAGTTAATTATGTTAAAGCCCAAGAAGGCAGATGAGAGCTCAAGGCCCATAGTCGGTTCAAGGCCTGTAGCCGTAAACCGGCGTTGGTATTTAACTTGTATTATAAGTTAGGAATAAGTAGAGACCAAACCGGACACATCTATGAGCCGGTATTGGGACTCTGTGAACCGACGGGCGTCACCCATGTATATAAGGGGACGACCCGGCAGCGGTTCAAGGACAACAGACAATAACTCGAGACTGAGGCGAAGCTTGTTTGCTCCCTAGTCATCAAAACCCCATCAATTCCATCACAACTAGACGTAGGCTTTTACCTTCATCGAAGGGGCCAAACTAGTATAAACTCTCTTGCGTCCCTGTGTCCGCTTTAACCCCTTCAAGCTAACCCGTTGCGATGACTCCACGACTAAGTCCTTTCTCTAGGACATCTGCCGTGACAAAACCACGGCAGTTTCCGAACATAGAGATCATGCCCGGATCTGCAAAACAAGTTCCACATGCCACTGCAGAGAATATAATATTTCACGAGTCCAATATGCTGATAATCTTTCTGTGACGTGATATCACATCACCACCTGGTTATTATATCAAACCGTTTTTCGCTCGCTGTTCCACGTTTCGAGACGCGGTTTTATTGGAACGTCTTGTCGAAGCAGAGATTGTGTCCCCTTATTGCAGGATCCTCATCAACACAGGCGTGGGTATTCCAACCATCCGGTTGGCATGATTCCTTACGAATAGGCAGGTTTCAAGGTTGAGGGGGAGGTGTTTGATATTTATTGCCTTTATAAAGGGACTAGGGCTCGTCTGGCTTCTTTATGCCAACCCTTTCCTCATGCTCTCCAACTTCGAGATCCAGTGCCCAAGGTTTCGATCGTTTCAAGCTTCCTAGTCATGGCCAGCCCCAATCCTCAAGGTCGATGGGTGCCCTCCTCTATCACAGAGGAGGACATAGCGAAGCTCCGGGCAGCCAGATACCTGACTGCGGAAATCTCCCACAGGCTTCATGCTCAAGGGTAGGTTATTCCTACTCCCAGATCCAGCGAGAGGGTCGTATTCATCTCCTACTTCCTCCGAGGGATAGGGTTCACCCTACACCCCTTTTTTCGAGGTATTATGTTCACTTACGGGCTAGATTTCCATGATCTAACTCCAGACTCCTTCCTTCACATCTCGGCGTTCATCATCAGATGCGAAGCTTTCCTCCGTATTCCCCCACACTTCGGCTTATGGCTTAAGACCTTTAGTGTGAAGTCGAAGATAGTCAGCAGGGGACGAGCAGAGTGCGGTGGTGCTATAGTGGGCAAACTTATCAACACTCCCTGGCTAAAAGGATCCTTCATAGAATCTTCTGACTTATGGCAATGGGAATGGTTTTACATCACTGAACCCCGTGGCACCAAGTGGGACGCTACACCTACGTTCCGATCTGGCCCTCCAATTCAACTCACATCATGGGTTAATAAAGGGTTGGACTGGGGATCATCCGATGAAGTGCAGCCTCTATAGAGCCGTATCCGGAGTTTCCTTGAGAAGAACACCAAACTCATTGACGTGATTCAAGTAATGCTAGTTCACCGAGTCCTCCCATTCCAAAGACGGCCCCTCCGTATGTGGGAGTTTAATACAGAAGGACCACGAACCCTTCAGCACTTCTTCGGTGCAACGCACAAAGGAATGTGGAAGTTATTTTCCAGGAAATGAAAACAGTGGCCGGACACTACAGAGGACATCGGCCTTGACTGCAAGTCTACAACCATCCGGATACCTCGGTAAGCACTCGATTCTCGAACACAGCTTAGATACGCATCCCCTAATAAGATGCTAAGAAACCATCTTCTTCCAGGGCTGGATAAAGAAGGCAGAGTGAATCAGGTGTTTGGCTCCTCTTCCTGAAGACTCAGCTAGTCCCGTACTAGCAAGGATGCTGGTCTCGGCGCCATACTAGGCGCCGGGGTAAAAGGAGAGCAAGAAGAGCGGGGGAGCCGAAGACAGCTTCCATCCTAGAGGTAAAACACACACTGTGTCCGGGGAGACTAGGGATCCCTCTTCCGAAGACAAAAGGGAAGGAGAAGCTGACATCCCTTCTTCCTATGGTAATAAAAGGGCCGCCTCCAAGAGTTGGGAGGTAAGGGCTCCTAAATGGGGCAAAATGCCCCTGCCAAGTAGTTCAGGTTCAGAAGGTGTTATTGTAGCACAATCCCTTCATAAGGACAAGCCTCCAGCCAAATCGTAAGTGAACAAAGATATTTTGAACATACCCCGTTCCTTCTTTCTTTGCAAAGGTATCTAGAATATGCGTTTTGTAGTCCGGCACATAGTCTTCCTCAACAATCCTCCTCCTCAGGGGACCTCTTACCCAAGATGATGGAAAGCGAAACGCCTCCACAAGCTTCCTCACCCAACAGGGTAGACGACATCAAGGTGTCACCCCAGAGGGTCTCTCCCGATCGGGGGATAATAGAGCCAGCGCCCCAAGGTGAAACTTCGGCCGCCCAGAGTCCAAAGTGTGCGGTCCCTGCAAGGGTTAACAATAAAAGCTCCAGACTATTCGGTTTACAGCTGGAGACGACTCTAGGGTCGAATAAACATACCTAGTCGAAGGGAGTCCGTACTGCCACAACTGCTTCCAGGAATCCGGATGCGCCGGATACACTGACGGACATGTTACGGTATTCGTCAATCTCAGATGAGCATCGTAGTATGATGGGTACGATGTTTGAGAGGATTCTGTCCGTGAAAAGCGGATTGAATGAAGCCTTCATGGGCCTGCTAAGAGGCTTTGAGGTATGTAATATTATATCTTCGATTGTGCTCTACACGCAAAAATGTACCTGTGTATAGATAGTAGCCCCTGAGACTCTAGTTGGCTCCCAAAGGTAGGCAATCAAAGGATCAAAAAAGATGTTCTCAGGCAATAATCTAATGATAGGAAACACAGGCTATTACCTCCATGACGACTGCCCATGCTACGGAGGTTGCAGGTCTGGAGCATAAGCTTGATGAGGCGGATAACGGCATCACGCTTATTAACAGGCGACTCGACGAGGTGCAAGGTATGTGTTAGAATATATATAATAACACATGCATGAAGCTAGAATTATGTTCTGAGACATGCGTATCTGCAGATGGTACTGCCGTGGTTGAGACCGTCCAAGCTGAACTTGCCTGGGCCAAGGAGCAAGCCCAGATAAGTAATGTGGCTGCCAAGAAGGCAACTGATGAGTTAGAAGCCGGACAGGCCGCGCAGCGCCAGTGTGAGGAGAGAATGGCCATTATGGCGTGCGAGCTGAAGGAAGCCACTGTCTGGAGCGAATTCCTCAAGAAGGATAACAAGGCCAAAGCAGCTGATCTTGACAAGGCATTATAAGAGGCAAGAGAAGCACGATCCAAGTCTAGAGCGGCTCGGGAAGAGATCCGGCAAGCTGGGGAGATAGCAGCTGTTAAGCCTTTCTTATTACGGACTAAGTTTGGCAATCCGAAGTATGCCCCGCTTAATCAGATGTGGAGCTCCCCATGCGCCTTTTTGGACTTGCCTAAGAGTGCCTCTGATGCGGCACAGTTTTACGAAGCGCAGGAAGGGCATGCAACGGAGAAGCTTTTTTGGTCACAATTCGGCACGCCAAAGCGCCCACTGTTACTAAATGAACAGATGGACCAGTGGGCCGAGCTCCACAAGATATCCGGCTTTGCCATGAAGGACATCGTAGTCCGACTGTGGCCAACTGAGCCAATTCCGAAGAGTTATTTCGGTTTGGTACAACGACTGGGTGATGCGGTTGCGCGTATCGACGCTGTTAAGCGGTCCACGTGCATTGAAGGTGCATGGATGGCCTTTGCCCGTGTGAAGACTTACTGGGCGAAGATGAAGGCCACCGATGTTGCAGCAAAAATTCCACCCGAGGGCAAGGAGCATCATACGCAAGAGTATTATTTTGAGGATGTCTTAGAGGGTGCCCGCTTGATAGAGGGTCAGTGCTCGAAAGAGATGATGTTCGAGTGAAATGTATTGAGTTCGTAAAAACAAATTGATTATATTTTAAGATTATGCCTAGAAGTTGTGGCTCCTCCTATGCGTTTTTGTATAATCTGAAAGGTTTCCAGTCGTCGGCTTCAGCCCCCTCGCATAAAATACGGGGGTGTTTGGAAAAGCATTTGATCACCCTTGATCCAACGTCTTGGTACATGAAGGAGGTGTCAATGCGGCGAACTAGGCAATCAGACTATAGGGCTTTAACACTTTCACTTAGCCATAGGAGTTTGACGGTGGGTCTATGATATAGCCCCTGGTATGTACGCAGTCATCTGAATACGGTGCATAACATGAGTGACCAGAAGAACGGTCCTTCGTGCAATATGGGAGGAATCGCGAAAGATTCTAATAAGACATCGAGTGGTTGACCACCTCTCGCCGCATCATGACAGTCTGTTTTCGGCTTTCCCTACTGAGGTACTCATACGAATAAATCGGGACACAATCGCAGTAGTTCTCCCTTTACTACCCTAGCCGATATAGCGGAGCGTAAGGTAGTAAGCACAGGAGCCAGGCAACCCAACTATTGTCCATAAACATGATTCATAGCTGATGCATATAAGGCCAAACTCACGATGCTAAAGTGTGCTGTAAAGCTGTTCGGACTTGTCGGCAATTCATTTGTTCCCATATCGATCCCCTAGCAACCCGTGCCGAGGTGCGAGTGTGAAACAACCGGACAAATTCAGCTTTTTTTTAGGAAAAAGCAGATACTGGGCATGGATTATGTTCACAGGGATCTAATCGATATGTCAATTGCCATTTTACAAATAATGATGCCACGACCTAGACCATTTGACATGCCGGTGGTCGAAGGCTAAGGGAGAAGGCATTTCTACAGGCTCAAAATAGAGAGTGCGGTCTACAATATTATTTGGACCTCCTGTCGCACGTCTGCGCCGCCTTGCCTCAGTTAATGGATTCCTTTGACAAGAACAACCTTGGGGTAAGTGTATGAAGCCGAACTCCGAAAGAGTCTGTGAGATGACATATATTTTGCGTCATCTGTGATAAAAAAGGAATAGCAAGAAATGAAAAGGACGAAAATGGGAGTGCTTGTAGGCTTGCCCGTATTGTGCCTCCGCCGATGGCCAGGGTATCTTAAGTGCATAATTATGCATGCGCGGTATAAACTTCACGTGGTTGTGAGGCGAACGACGGAGGCTGGATTGCTAACTCTGCTCCGAGACAGATTGGTTCCATTTAATGGGAACCAGCGGCTTAATGGCCGATGAATTGTGCGTCTCGACGAGGCCGCTTTGTGCTTTGGCTGTAATGGTCGTAGTGCAATCCCCTGTACGGCAGGAGTGTCCCATATTTCCGTTTATTGTTATGACGCCGCGCTGACCGGGCATTTTAAGTTTTTCGAGGGCGTAGGGTACGACCACATTGAATTGAGCAAAAGCGGTATGCCCCATTAGTGCGTGGTAGTCGCTGTGGAACGGGGCAATATCAAAGGTCAAGCCCACGCTTCGGAAGTTGTTTGGCAAACCGAAAACGACTTCCAATGTGATGGAGCCCGTGTAGTGAGCTTCTACGCCGGGTACTGCTCCCTTGAGGATTGTTGTGGTGGGTTTGATTCTAGAAGGATCATTGCCCATTTTGTGGACAGTGTCTTGGTACAGTAGATTAAGGCTACTGCCGCCGTCCATAAGGACTTCCGTGAGATGGAACCCATCGATAACTGGATCGATGATCAGAGCTGCCGATCCTTCGGGACGGGTGTGTCTAATTGCTGGGGAACCCGCTCTATGGCGTGTATGTCCCGTAGTGCGCGCGTGTGCTCCCCTGTAGGGGTGTGCGTCGCATATATCATATTAACGGTTTTCACCTCGGGAGGGAATTTCTTTTGGACCCCGGTATTCGGCTGGCGAGTCTCTTCGTCATCGCTGTCACTGGGTGACCCCTTCCCCTTGTGTTCGGCTTTTAACTTGCCAGCTTGTTTGAAGACCCAGCATCTTCTGTTAGTATGAGTAGCTGGTTTATCGGGGGTGCCATGAATCTGGCAGGGCCGATCCAATATCTTATTGAGGTTGGATGGTCCGTCTCTATTTGCCTTGGATGGCTTTTTCCGCTGACTGGGCTTGGAGCCGCTGAATCCGGCGTTAACTGTTGTGTCTTGCGTTATTTCGTCATTATTACGACGCTTGTGTTTATTGCGTTGTGGCTTTCCATTGCCGTCTGACTTCGGAAGTGCTCGGGTCGCTGGCGCCGTTTCTCCTACGAGTGAGCCAGTTGTCTTCTCCCACGCAAAAGCGGGTCATTAGAGCGGTAAGGGCTGTTATGGAATTTGGTTTTTCTTGACCGAGGTGGCGAGCGAGCCATTCATCCCGGACGCTGTGTTTGAAGGTCGCGAGGGCTTCGGCATTCAAACAATTGACAATATGGTTATTTTTAATTAAGAACCTAGTCCAGAGCTTTCTGGATGACTCCCTAGGCTGCTCGATGATGTGGCTTAAGTCACCGGCATCTGGTGGCCAGACATATGTACCTTGGAAGTTATCGCGAAAGGGGTCCTCGGGTCATTCCAGCTGCCAACGGAGTTCTCCAGAAGGCTGGTTAACCAGTGCCTAGCTGGTCCCTTTAGTTTTAGTGGTAGGTATTTAATGGCGTGGAGATCATCGCCGCGGGCCATGTGGATATGGAGAAGAAAGTCCTCAATCCATACCGCGGGATCTGTTGTTCCATCGTATGATTCGATGTTTATGGGTTTAAACCCCTCTGGGAATTCGTGGTCCATTACTTCATCGGCGAAGCAAAGTGGGTGAGCGGCGCCTCTGTATCGAGCCGCATCGCGACGTATCTCGGATAGAGTCCATCCACGGTTCTCGGCCTGGGCATGACTATGGCTATTGTGTTCGGCTACATAGCCGTTATCGTGTGTCGGGGCACCTCCCCGTGATCCATAGATTGATCTATTCTGACCTGATCTACCGTGCGAGTCCTGCCATAGGTCATATGTGTGTCCCCGAGTTGTTTTATGTTCGGCTTGAGTTGCCTCTTTATCCCGACCGCATGCTGGTCGGTCAGCCGCATTGCACAATGATGGTATGGGCTCCCGTTCCTCGTCATCGAACTGAGGTAGCAGTTTGTGCTTCGGGTAACTTTTGGCTGGGTGCTTGAGGCCGTATTCTTCGGCTGCCAGGACATCAATCCATCTATCATTGAGAAAATCTTGATCATCTTGAAGCAGTTGTTGTTTCTTTTTCAGGCTCCTTGAAGTGGCTATTAGTTGGCGTTTGAAGCGCTCCTGCTCGAGAGGTTCCTCATGCATGATGAAATCCTTGGTGCCGAGGCTTGCCTCGTCCTCGGAGAGTGGAAGGTAATTATTGTCCGCTGAGTCTTCATGTACGACCTGCTCGTCAGGGCTGACTCACCCATCTTCCCGTTCGTCCTGTTCGAAAGTTGGCTGAACAGGGTCTTCATTGTCTTCAGCACCGTCTGGAGTGTTATCTTCTCCTGTGCCAGTGTTGCTATCTTTGCTGCGGCGTGACTTAGAGCGGCGCCGCTGACGCCGGTGCTTTGGTTGTATCTCGGGAGGTTTATCCTGGACCGGATCTTCCTTGTCATCGCCGCTGTTCTCTTTTGGTGCATCCACCATGTGTACATCATACGAGGAAGTGGCCGTCCAGCGTCCGGTAAATGGCGGGTTTTGGGCCTTTTCTTCTCTGCCATCGTTGTCCATACCATCAATGTCGTCGGAACCATAATCAA
>NC_041382.1:494516613-494553961 GCF_002162155.2 Triticum dicoccoides
CGTCGCCTAAAGGTGAGTGCCAAAAGATGTCCATGGAGCTGAATTCAATGATCGATGCCCGATCAAGCTTGTCGTGTGCGGACGCACATGCCTTAGAACCTGTAGCCGGAAACGTGTCCGATGTTCTGGCAACACAGATCTCTCTTGATGTTGGGTCTGTGTGCGGCTCCAACGCGGCTGAGTCTGCAGCCTCCATGGCGGGGATGAGCCTCCCGTCCTTGGATGGCATGATCTGCTCCAGACCTAGGGCCGGAGTGGTTGTAGGTTCCATCTCCTGGGTGTGGTTCGATGATAGATTTAAGTCATGTTCATCGTAGTGACAGGGAGCGGCTACTGCCGCGGTCTCAAACTCATCGAAGATCAAGTCTCCACGGATGTCCGCGACATAGTTCAAGCTTCGAAATCTAACCTGATGGCTAGGGGCATAGCTATCGATCTGCTCTAGATGGCCAAGCAAGTTGGCCCACAGTGCGAAGCCACGGAACACGAAGATCTGTCCGGGGAGGAAGGTTTCTCCCTGGACAATGTTGTTGTGGATGATTGACGGGGCCATCGACCCTCTTGGCGGCGACACAACGGAACTCTCAATGAAAGCACCAATCTGCATATGCTAGGCTCGTCAAGTTTAACCCGAGTATTCCGCGTGTGCAAAACTGGCTTGCACCCGTTGTATGTGAACGTAGAGCTTATCACACCCGATAATCACGTGGTGGCTCGGCACGACAAACTGTCGCAACGGTGCATACTCAGGGAGAACACTTATACCTTGAAATTTAGTGAGTGATCATCTTATAATGCTACCGCCGAACTAAGCAAAATAAGATGCATAAAGGATAAACATCACATGCAATCAATATAAGTGATATGATATGGCCATCATCATCTTGTGCCTTTGATCTCCATCTCCAAAGAACCGTCATGATCACCATCGTCACCGGCTTGACACCTTGATCTCCATCGAAGCATCGTTGTTGTCTTGCCAACTATTGCTTCTATGACTATCGCTACCGCTTAGTGATAAAGTAAAGCAATTACATGGCGAATGCATTTCATACAATAAAGCGACAACCATATGGCTCCTGCCAGTTGCCGATAACTGTGTTACAAAACATGATCATCTCATACAATAAAATTTAGCATCATGTCTTGACCATATCACATCACAACATGCCCTGCAAAAACAAGTTAGACATCCTCTACTTTGTTGTTGCAAGTTTTACGTGGCTGCTACGGGTTGAGCAAGAACCGTTCTTACCTACGCATCAAAAACCACAACGCGGTATAGTGATTGCTTTTTGATCTTCAGAAAGAACCATGTTCATTGAATCTGATTCAACTAAAGCTAGAGAAACAGACACCCACTAGCCACCTGTGTTCGAAGCACGTCGGTAGAACCAGTCTCGCGTAAGCATACGCGTAATGTCGGTCTAGGCCGCTTCATCCAACAATGCCGCAGAATCAAGAATCAACTAGTGACGGCAAGCAATATGTATATACCCACGCCCACAACTCCTTTGTGTTCAACTCGTGCATATAACATCTATGCATAAACCTGGCTCGGATGCACTATTGGGGAACATAGTAATTTCAAAAAAAATCCTACGCACATGCAAGATCATGGTGATGCATAGCAACAAGAGGGGAGAGTATCGTCTATGTACCCTCGTAGACCGTAAGTGGAAGCGTTATGACAACACGGTTCATGTAGTCGTACGTATTCACGATCGACCGATCTAGTACCGAAGATATGGCACCTCCGCGATCTGCACACGTTCGGCTCGGTGACGTCCCGCAAACTAACAATCCAGTAGAGCTTCGAGGGAGAGCTTTGTCAGCACGACGGCGTGATGATGGTGATGATGTTGCTACCGGAACAGGGCTTCGCCTAAGCACCGCTACGATGTTACCGAGGTGGATTATGGTGGAGGGGGGCACCGCACACGGCTAAAAGATCAATGATCAACTTGCGTGTCTATGGGTTGCCCCCTCCCTCGTATATAAAGGAGTGGAGGAGGGGAGGGGGACGGCCTCCTAGGCGCGCCCCAAGGGGACTCCTACTCCCACCGGGAGTAGGATTCCCCCCTTGCATTGTTGGATTTAGGAGAGAAGGAAGCAGGAGGGAGGAAGAAGAAAAGGGGGCCGGCTCCCTCCCAACTTGGATTGGGCTTGGGGGGGGGGGACGCCCCCTCCTTTTCTCCTTTCCCCTCTCTCCCACTAAGGCCCAATAAGGCCCATATACCTCCCGGGGGGTTCCGGTAACCTCCCGGTGCTTCGGTATACTCCCGTTTTCACTCGGAACCATTCCGATGTCCAAACATAGGCTTCCAATATATCGATCTTTATGTCTCGACCATTTTGAGACTCCTCGTTATGTCTGTGATCAAATCCGGGACTACGAACTACCTTTGGTACATCAAAACACATAAACTCGTAATACTGATCGTCATCGAACGTTAAGCGTGCGGACCCTACGGGTTCGAGAACTATATAGACATGACCGAGACATGTCTCCGGTTAATAACCAATAGCAGAACCTGGATGCTCATATTGGTTCCTACATATTCTATGAAGATCTTTATCAGTCAAACAGCATAACATTATACGTTGTTCCCTTTGTCATCGGTATGTTACTTGCCCGAGATTCAATCGTCAGTATCCTCATACCTAGTTCAATCTCGTTACCAACAAGTCTGTTTACTCATTCCGTCATGCATCATCCTGCAACTAACTCATTAGTCACAGTGCTTGCAATGCTTAGAGTGATGTGCATTACCGAGTGGGCCCAGAGATACCTCTTCGATACACGGAGTGACAAATCCTAATCTCGATCTATCCCAACTCAACAAACACCATCGGAGACACCTGTAGAGCATCTTTATAATCACCCAGTTACGTTGTGATGTTTGAGAGCACACAAGGTGTTCCTCCGGTATTGGGGAGTTGCATAATCTCATAGTCTGAGGAACATGTTGTTGGGGAACGTAGTAATTTCAAAAATTTCCTACGCACACGCAAGATCATGGTGATGCATAGCAACGAGAGGGGAGAGTATTTTCTATGTTCCCTCGTAGACCATAAGCAGAAGCGTTATGACAACACGGTTGACATAGTCATACGTCTTCACGATTGATCGATCATAGTACCGAAAGTACGACACCTCCGCGATCTGCACACGTTCGGCTCGGTGACGTCCCACGAACTCACGATCCAACAGAGTGTCGAGGGAGAGCTTCGTCAGCATGACGGCATGATGACGGTGAGGATGATGCTACCGGAACAGGGCTTTGCCTAAGCACCGCTACGATATTACCGAGGTGAATTATAGTGGAGGGGGCACCGCACACGGCTAAGAGATCAATGATCAACTTGTGTGTCTATGGGGTGCCCCTGGCCACGTATATAAAAGATGGAGGGAGGAGGAGGCTGGCCCTCATAGGGCGCGCCCAAAGTGTGGAGTCCTACTAGGACTCCCTAGTCCTAGTAGGATTCCACCTCCTACATGGAATAGGAAAAACGGAAGGGAGAAGGAGAAGGAAGGAAGGGGGCGCCCCCTTTCCCTAGTCCAATTCGGACCAGTACATGGGGAAGGGTGCGACCACCCTTGAGGCCTTTCTCTCCTTTCCTGTATGGCCCATTAAGGCTCAATACGAATTCCCGTAACTCTCTGGTACTCCGAAAAATACCCGAATCACTCGGAACCTTTCCGATGTCCGAATATAGCCTTCCAATATATCGATCTTTACGCCTCGACCATTTCGAGACTCCTCGTCATGTCCCCGATCTCATCTGGGACTACGAACAAACTTCATTCATCAAATCACATAACTCATAATACAAATCGTCACAAAATGTTAAGAGTGCAGACCCTACGGGTCTGAGAACTATGTAGACATGACCGAGACACATCCCTGGTCAATAACCAATAGCGGAATCTGGATGCTCATATTGGCTCCTACATATTCTACGAAGATCTTCATACATTGTTCCCTTTGTCATCGGTATTTACGTGTCCGAGATTCGATCGTCGGTATCCTCATACCTAGTTCAATATCGTTATCGACAAGTCTCTTTACTCGTTAGCTACATTGCTTGCAAGGCTTATAGTGATGTACATTACCGAGAGGGCCCAGAGATACCTCTCCGACAATCGGAGTGACAAATCCTAATCTTGATTCATGCCAACTCAACAAACACTATTGGAGACACCTGTAGAGCACCTTTATAATCACCCAGTTACGTTGTGACGTTTGGTAGCACACAAAGTGTTCCTCCAGTATTCGGGAGTTGCATGATCTCATAGTCATAGGAACATGTATAGTTATGGAGAAAGCAATAGCAACAAACTAAATGATCATCGTGCTAAGCTAACGGATGGGTCAAGTCAATCACATCATTCTCTAATGATGTGACCCCGTTAATCAAATGACAACTCATGTCTATGGTTAGGAAACATAACCATCATTGATTCAATGAGCTAGTCAAGTAGAGGCAAACTGGTGACACTCTGTTTGTCTATGTATTCACACATGTACTAAGTTTTCGGCTAATACAATTCTAGCATGAATAATAAACATTTATCATGATATAAGGAAATGTAAATAACAACTTTGTTATTGCCTCTAGGGCATATTTCCTTCAGTCTCCCACTTTCAGTAGAGTCAATATTCTAGATTACATTGTAATGATTCTAACACCCATGGAGTCTTGGCGCTGATCATGTTTTGCTCGTGAGAGAGGCTTAGTCAACGGGTCTGCAACATTCAGATCCGTATGTATCTTGCAAATCTCTATGTCTCCCTCCCTGACTTGATCGCGGATGGAATTGAAGCGTCTCTTGATGTGCTTGGTTCTCTTGTGAAATCTGGATTCCTTTGCCAAGGCAATTGCACCAGTATTGTCAAAAAAGATTTTCATTGGACCTCATGCACTAGGTATGACACCTAGATCGGATATGAACTCCTTCATCCAGACTCCTTCATTTGCTGCTTCTGAAGCAGCTATGTATTCCGCTTCACACGTAGATCCCGCCAGGACGTTCTGCTTGGAACTGCACCAACTGACAGCTCCACCATTTAATAAAAACACGTATCCGGTTTGTGACTTAGAGTCATCCGGAGCAGTGTCAAAGCTTGCATCGACGTAACCGTTTCTCTTTGTCACCTCCATATACGTGAAACATATCCTTAGTCCTTTTCAAGTATTTCAGGATGTTCTTGACCGCTGTCCAGTGATCCACTCCTGGATTACTTTGGTACCTCCCTGCTAAACTTATAGCAAGGCACACATTAGGTCCGGTACACAACATTGCATACATGATAGAGCCTATTGCTGAAGCATAGGTAACACCTTTCATTTTCTCTCTATCTTCTGAAGTAGTCGGGCATTGAGTCTGACTCAACTTCACACCTTGTAATACAAGCAAGAACCCTTTCTTTGCCTGATCCATTTTGAACTTCTTCAAAACTTTATCAAGGTATGTGCTTTGTGAAAGTCCAATCAAGCATCTTGATATATCTCTATAGATCTTGCTGCCCAATATATAAGCAGCTTCACCGAGGGCTTTCATTGAAAAATTCTCATTCAAGTATCCTTTTATGCTATTCAGAATTTCATTATCATTTCCGATCAACAATATGTCATCTACATATAATATCAGAAATGCTATGGAACTCCCACTCACTTCCTTGTAAATATAGGCTTCTCCAAAAGCCTGTACAAAACCATATGCTTTGATCACACTATCAAAGCGTATATTCCAACTCCAAGAGGCTTGCACCAGTCCATAAATGGATTGCTGGAGCTTGCACACTTTGTTAGCACCTTTTGGATCGGAAAAACCTTCTGGTTGCATCATATACAACTCTTCTTTAAGGTATCCATTAAGGAATGCCATTTTGAGATCCATTTGCCAAATTTCATAATCATAAAATGCGGCAATTGCTAACATGATTCGGACGGACTTAAGCATCGCTACGGGTGAGAAGGTCTCATCGTAGTCAACTACTTGAACTTGTCGAAAACCTTTTGCAACAAGTCGAGCTTTGTAGACAGTAACATTACCGTCAGCGTCAGTCTTATTCTTGAAGATCCATTTATTCTCTATGGCCTACCGATCATCGGGCAAGTCAACCAAAGTCCATACTTTGTTCTCATACATGGATCCCATCTCAGATTTCATGGCCTCAAGCCATTTTGCGGAATCTGGGCTCATCATCGCTTCCTCATAGTTTGTAGGTTCGTCATGGTCAAGTAACATGACTTCCAGGACAGGACTACCGTACCACTCTGGTGCGGATCTTACTCTGGTTGACCTACGAGGTTCGGTAGTAACTTGATCAGAAGTTTCATGATCATCATCATTAGCTTCCTCACTTACTGGTGTAGGAATCATTGGAACTGATTTCAGTGATGAACTACTTTCCAATAAGGGAGAAGGTACAATTGCCTCGTGAAGTTCTACTTTCCTCCCACTCACTTCTTTCGAGAGAAACTCCTTCTCTAGAAAGGATCCATTCTTAGCAACGAATATCTTGCCTTCGGATCTGTGATAGAAGGTGTACCCAACAGTCTCCTTTGGGTATCCTATGTAGATACATTTCTCCGATTTGGGTTCGAGCTTATCAGGTTGAAGCTTTTTTACATAAGCATCGTAGCCCCAAACTTTAAGAAACGACAACTTGGGTTTCTTGCCAAACCATAGTTCATAAGGTGCCGTCTCGACGAATTTAGATGGTGCCCTATTTAACATGAATGCAGCCGTCTTTAAAGCATAACCCCAAAACGATAGCGGCAAATTAGTGAGAGACATCATAGATCACACCATATCTATTAAAGTGCGGTTACGACGTTCAGACACACCATTATGTTGTGGTGTTCCAGGTGGCGTGAGTTGCGAAACTATTCCGCATTGTTTCAAAGGAAGTCCAAACTCATAACTCAAATACTCACCTCCACGATCAGATCATAGAAACTTGATTTTCTTGTTACGATGATTTTCCACTTCACTCTGAAATTCTTTGAACTTTTCAAATGTTTTAGACTTATGTTTCATCAAGTAGACATACCCATATCTGCTCAAATCATCTGTGAAGGTTAGAAAATAATGTTATCCGCCGTGAGCTTCAATGTTCATTGGACCACATACATCAGTATGTATGATTTCCAATAACTCTATTGCTCGCTCCATTCTTCCGGAGAATGCAGTTTTAGTCAACTTGCCCATGGGGCATGGTTCGCAAGTACCAAGTGATTCATAATCAAGTGATTCTAGAAGTCCATCAGAATGGAGTTTCTTGATGCGCTTTACATCAATATGACCTAAACGACAGTTGAGGGAGTCCTGGATTAAGGGGTCTCCGGACATCCGGACTATATCCTTTGGCCGGACTGTTGGATTATGAAGATACAAGATTGAAGACTTCGTCCCGTGTCTGGATGGGACTCTCCCTGGCGTGGAAGGCAAGCTTGGCAATACAGATATGTAGATCTCCTCCCTTGTAACCGACTTTGTGTAACCCTAGCCCCCTCCGGTATCTATATAAACCAGAGGGTTTAGTCCATAGGACAACATACAATCATACGATAGGCTAGCTTCTAGGGTTTAGCCTCTACGATCTCGTGGTAGATCAACTCTTGTAATACTCATATCATCAAGATCAATCAAGCAGGACGTAGGGTATTACCTCCATCAAGAGAGCCCAAACCTGGGTAAACATCGTGTCCCCCGCCTCCTGTTACCATCCGCCTTAGATGCACAGTTCGGGACCCCCTACCCAAGATCCGCCGGTTCTGACACCGACATTGGTGCTTTCATTGAGAGTTCCACTGTGCCGTCACCATAAGGCTTGATGGCTCCTTCGATCATTGGTAATGATGCGGTCCAGGGCGAGGTTTTCCTCCCCGGACAGATCCTCGTATTCGGCGGCTTTGCACTGCGGGCCAACTCGCTTGGCCATCTGGAGCAGATCGAGAGCTACGCCCCTAGCCATCAGGTCAGGTTTGGAAACCTAAACTACACTACCGACATCCGCAGAGACTTGATATTCGACGAATTCGAGCCCATGTCAGGTGCGCCGCATGATCACGACGAGCATGATTTAGCTCTGCCGTCAGACAGTGCTCGGGAGATCACACCTACAACTACTCCGGCCTTCAATCCGGAGCAAATTGCGCCATCTGAGGACGAAGGGATAGACCCCTCCATGGAGGCCGCACTCTCAGTGGCGATGGAGCCGGATACTGATTTCACCCCTTACGAGAACCGTGTTGCCGAACCACTGGATTCGTCTCTGGCCACGGACTCTGAGCCGCCTGCATCCGTGCCTATCGAATCCGATTGGGCGCCGATCATGGAGTTCACCTTCGCGGATATCTTCCAGCACTCGCCTTTCGGCGATGTGCTAAATTCATTAAGGTCTCTCTCCTTGATAGAAGAACCTTGGCGGAACTATGTCCGACTAGAATGGGATGCGGACGACGAAGAAATTTGCTGCCCACCCACCACCCACTTAGTAGCCACTGTCGATGATTTAATCGACATGCTCAACTTCAACTCCAAAGACATCGACGGTATGGACGACGATGCAGGAGATGAACAGGAACCACCGCCCACAGGGCGCTGGACCGCCACCTCATCATATGACATATACATGGTGGACACCTCCAAAGAAGTCAATGGCGACGAGACAGCGGAGGATGACCCCTCCAAGAAGCAACCCAAGCGCCAACGTCAGCGGCACCGCTCTAAGTCCCGCCATAGCAAAAGTAGTGATACCGGCACAAGGGACAATAACACTCCGGATAGTGCCGAAGACAACAACAATCCCCTCCAGCATGATTTAGAGTGGGAGGGTGAACAAGCTAGCCCTCCAGAGCAGGCAGCAGTTGGAGAATCGGAGTAGGACAATTACATGCCTCTCTTCGAAGACAAGGTGAGCCTCGGCGACGAAGAATTTATCGTGCATGAGGATCCCATCGAGTAGGAGAGCTTCGAGCGCTGGTTATGGCCACAACAAATAGCTTGAAGAAAAAGCAACAACAGCTTCAAGCTGATCAAGACTTGCTAGCAGACACATGGACTGAAGTCCTTGCGGCCGAGGAATACAAACTCGAGCGCCCCTCCAAGAGTTACCCAAAGCGCAGGTTGCTACCTCACCTTGAGGAGGAATCATTGATACCTACATCACCAGTGTACGATGCGCCTGTCCGGCCGCCTCGTGGCCGAGCCAGAGAGGCGTTTCAGCCTGAAGTTCAGCCTGCACCTCGCCGCCACTCAAACAAAAATACCAAGGCCCGAGGCAACACATGGGACCTGCGAGACGTATTGGACAGCAAGGAAAAACATGCAAGGTCGATATAGGGGTCATGGGGGCGCACGCCAACGCGGGATGATGACCGTCGCGCCGGATACACTAAAAGTAAATCCGACCGGGCCAAATACAGCAGACAAGATTCATATGAACTGCATCGTGATATAGCCCGGCACAGAGGCGCCGCACACCCCCTATGCTTCATTGATGATGTTATGGATCATGAATTCCCGGAGGGTTTCAAACCTATAAATATCGAATCGTATGATGGTACAACAGATCCCGCTGTATGGATTGAGGATTTCCTCCTTCACATCCACATGGCTCGCGGTGATGATCTGCATGCCATCAAGTACCTCCCACTAAAACACAAAGGACCAGCTCGACATTGGCTGAATAGCTTGCCAGCAGACTCCGTCGGCAGTTGGGAGGATTTGGAAGATGCATTCCTTGACAACTTCCAAGGCACTTATGTGCGACCACCGGATGCTGATGACTTGAGCCATATAACTCAACAGCCAGGGGAATCAGCCAGGAAATTCTGGACACGGTTCCTAACTAAGAAAAACCAAATTGTCCACTGTCCGGATGCAGAGGCCTTAGCGGCATTCAAGCATAACATCCGTGACGAGTGGCTTGCCCGGCACCTCGGCCAGGAGAAGCTGAAGTCTATGGCAGCCCTCACGACACTCATGACCCGCTTTTGCACGGGCGAGGATAGCTGGCTGGCTCGTAGCAACAACACATCAAGGAATCCGGGCACTTCGGATACCAAAGATGCCAATGGCAGACCACGTCGTAATAGACAAAAGCGCCGCAACAACGGCTATAACACCAATGATACGGCAGTAAATGCCGGATTCAGAGGCTCTAGATCCGGTCAGCGGAAAAAGCTATTCAAAAGAAGTACTCTGGGCCCATCCAATTTGGATCGCATACTTGATCGCTCGTGTCAAATCCACGGCACCCCCGATAAGCCAGCCAATCACACCAACAGAGAATGCTGGGTGTTCAAGTAGGCCGACAAGTTAAATGCCGAAAACAAGGACAAGGGGCTACATAGTGATGACGAGGAGGAGCCCCGGCCGCCGAACACAGGAGGACATAAGAGGTTCCCCCCACAAGTGAAGATGGTGAACATGATATACGCAACCCACATTCCCAAGAAGGAATGGAAGCGTGCACTAAGGGACATCTATGCGATGGAGCCCATCGCCCCAAAGTTCAATCCATGGTCTGCTTGTTCGATCACCTTCGATCGCAGGGACCACCCCACTAGTATCCATCATGGCGGATCCGCCACACTGGTCCTAGACCCCATCATCGACGGATTTCACCTCACTCGAGTCCTCATGGACGGCAGTAGCAACCTGAACCTGCTCTATCAGGATACAGTGCGCAAAATGGGTATAGATCCCTCGAGGATCAAACCCGCCAAAACCACCTTTAAGGGCGTCATCCAGGTGTAGAGGCTCATTGCACGGGCTCAATCACACTGGAAGTGGTCTTCGGATCTCCGGACAACTTCCGGAGTGAGGAGTTAATCTTCGATATCGTCTCGTTCCGCAGTGGCTATAACGCACTGCTCAGGCGAACCGCATTTGCAAAATTCAACGCGGTGCCACATTATGCATACCTCAAGCCCAAGATGCCAGGACCTAGCACTACAAAAAAATACACTTCCGTGATGATATGTGTTTGTCACAGTAGGTCGCGTTTTTGTCATGCATGTACATCCATGACAAATTTATGACAGAATCAAGATAGTCATACCTATGCTGTCGTAGAAGTGTTCCATGACATTACCAAAATTATCATCACGGAAGTGTCCAATTCCATGACGATAAATCGCGCGTCACAGAAGTGCTTTCGTCAAGGGTGACCGACACGTGGCATCCACCGTAACGGAACGCCGTTAAGCTATCGGGTCGGGTTTTGGATCCGATAACCCGTTAACAACCCCGACCAATGGGAAATTTCCATGTGTAAAATTCTTATTGGCCGGACGAAACACGTGTCAGCTCGTCAGTGGGTCAGATAGGCGCCTATGATACGTCGACACGTGGCACGGCCCAACAGAGGGCCATTCCCGTGAAAAGGCCGTCCCGTTTGACTTGGTCAAAAGGTGGCGGGCTGACCCATGTAAAGCCTGTTAACGACCTGTTCGCATATAGCCCATTTACAACCCGCTAACCCAAGGCCCGTTACGCCCTATCCGAATTAGGCCCAGTAGCGTCATCTGGGCCACCCAATATGATTCCAGCCCGTTTTCACTTCTGGACCATGTATGTCCCATGACGTTTTTCGGCTCATATGAGGCCCTATGTAACTCTTGGCCTACTAACGGCCCGTGGTGAAACTGGCCCGTAATGAACAGTGTATCACTTTACACCCATTAACGGCCCATGGTGAAACTAGACCGTAATGAACAGTGTATCACTTTATACCCATTAACGGCCCGTTATTCCGTTGGGCCGTTTCCAGCCCATGTTATCTTTCGGCCTTTTCAGAGCCCATTTATTCTTGGGCTCATTTCCAGCATTCGTTTACTTACGGCCGTTACTGTCATTTTCTGCTTGTGGGCCAAATTCAGCCCGTGGTTACAGTCGGCCCGTTTGTGGTCCGTTAATACGTTGGGCCGTTTTCATAGCGTCATCAAATATGGCCTATTAACGATGGCCCGTTATTGTCGGCCCATGAACAGACGATTCCAACTCTAGCCTGTTTACGACCATAATGCGGCCTGTTATTGGCCCATGTTTGGCCATCGATCATACTGCCCGTAGAAGGCCCATTGTTTCTACGGCACGTAGAAGGCCCATTGTTTCTACGGCCCGTAGAAGGCCCACTATTTCTACGGCACGTAGGAGGCCCAGTGTCACTATAGTAAATATTAGCCCATGGTTACTGTGGCCTAGTTTTATAAAATAGGTTATTGCAGCCACTAGCAAACCACGGAAAAAGAACTGCAATGACTAGAAGCAAACAAATAAACAAGACAACAAGGAAATAAATAAGCAAGAAACTTACGCTAGGCTATCACGGCTATCACACATATTAGATCCACTGGGCATCAAAGTTCGCCCCCAGTGCAAATAAACGCGCCGACAAAAGAATATACAAAACTAAGAGCACTTCAGAAGGCATTAGGCCTGGCCAGGTCCCCCCCCCCCAAATAGCTGAAGAAGCTGAGTAGACCTCAGTTGTGTCAACGATAGATGCATCAACACTAGATTTAAGGCATGATGATGCGCACGGTAGTCCTCTAACATATTCATTGCATCTTTGACTTCAAGTCGGAGCTGAGCTGAACCAAGCCTTTCTGCTTTAAGTTGAGACTGAAGAAGTCGAACTAATTGAGGCAGCGACTACACAGAGGTTGTCTCACACCTGCTGGTGAGTAGCTTCAACTCACTATCTTCATCAAGACAGGACCTTGGGGTCATCTCGCTGTCCTCAAGATGGTTTGGCTCACTATCTTCCCTAAAGTTCTGCCTAGCGTAAGAGATATGAGTCTGAAAGAGAAACAAGGAGATACGTAACAGGTTTCACAATTATATAAGCAAATAAATGGACCTGTTCTGCATAAGGAACATGTTTTTACAACTACAATTTGAAACTGGTAGTTGTTGCAAACATCCAATCAGATGTAAACAGCAAAGCAAACAACAGTGGAGGAAATGATGCCTATCCAAATCTATACTAGAACAAAGTTTGAAGGCTTGAGAAGGATGAACTTACATTACATGTTAACACGGGCTGGACAAAGCCCTTCTCCATGTTGATGGAAGGATAATTCAATAAATTCCCCAAAGAAAATTCTTTATAAGCGTAGCCATTATTCTACATTTTGCAAAGAGTAAATATAGATCAAATAATATTGGAAGAAACAGAGGATAATGAAGCTCAGGTGCAGACTGATGATACATAATCAAATAGCAATTAATTAAGTACAGCGTTACAAGGCAAAAGGGAGAGAGGTACTGACAAGAGCAATGCAGAGCCCATTATTGTTTTGAGATCGTATGATCCTTTCAGCAAGGAGATTCATCTGAAATTAGTTTTCATACAATAGAGAAGGTAAGGCACAAGCAGAAATTTAGGAGTTCAAATTTTGAATTGATATCATAGACAGTACCTGACGCTGGGCTCCCAGCAGTTCTAATAGGGGTTTGGCCACTGGAGTAGGGGTAAAGTGTGGTACAGTTGGGCCTGTGTTTTCTGTGGCTGCCGATCTATCTGATTTAACAGGTATCACTACCTTTTCCAAATACCTAGTTTCTACTCCTTGACGACCTGCACTCACCCTCTTACTTTTGGACACCTATTACGAAAGAACAACATTTGATTGGAAAAACATAGTGTGATGACACATGGAATAGGTACAGAAAATGGATAGGTATGGCATATACTCATATATGATGCTTAAACTAAGCAGATGGTGTAACAAAGTAGAAGTAATGCAAGAGGTCAGAAGCAAAATATGTGCGACCAATACAACTTTGCAAAGTTAGAGCAAGCACCTTGATGGGTGAATAAGATAGGCCATCCTCCACCATGCCATGTTTGTTAGGCAGTGGATCATTCTACAATATTCCTCTTGTGTGCCCATTCTAATATTCATTTTGATAATGTTCAATATCTGACATGCATGAAAACATAAAAACAAGTGAGATTTTCTTTGTAATGCAGAAGTGATTCCAATCCAATACTGCCTCCCTATAAACCCCTTTGTGCTATCTCTGCGATTCTTTTAAAAGATGCCATGAATGTTGTAATTTGTTGTGTGCATTAATATAATGTGGCCTACTACTCAAAATATGAGAGCTCCAGAAGTGATGACACTTCGCAGATGATAGCTTCAACATATAGTAAAGAAGAACAAGTCGACCTGACCTGATAGATTCAAAATATACTAAGGGAGAACAACTCGACCTGACTAGTCGACCGCAAGAGAAGAGTATCATCTTAAAGAAGAGCAAGCAGATTGAAGATATTACAAGTCTTTTAGTACAATGTCGGTTGACCACCCATGATGAACCAGAGCGCACAGAGAAATACTATTCTTTCCGGTCTCTCCATATGTGGCTCACATGCATTTCGAAACTAAAGTAGGAACATTTAGCTAACCAATTAAACATCTCTCAGTTTTACTAATATCAGCAATAATATCAGATATGAATTTGTACAACTAAGCTTCCTTAGCTCGATGGATGGAGCAGTGCTATTACGACACGAACCATGTAGGCTGATTGTCGTAATCATAAAATGGGGAAAACATAAGCATGATGAGTACAGTGTTGACTGTGGCAGTGGAATGGCAGATCTGAAGCTGCAAACCACGCAAAGGGTAGTTAGCAACCGATATTTGCTTTGAAATAACAACTAAGATTTGGTATGGACAAGAAAGTACGGTCAACAAGTGACAAAGAAATGCAATTATGCTGTCTCTCTATATGTCGCGACATGCATTTGGAAACTCAAGTGGGACCTTTAGCTAACCAATTAAATGTGTCAGTTAACTAATATCAGTATCATATCACAATCATATTTGAACAACTAAGCTTTCGAATTCTGAGTGTTGTGTTATTTAGCTTGAAGGGTGGAGTAATGCTAGTACGAACGAAAGCACCTACGGAGATCATAGTCGAGTAGATAAAAGAGGAAAACCCTAAGCATCAAGAGAAAAATCAGTAAAGTGGAACTAGCTAGACCAATGGGTGGCGCACATGCTTTTCGAAATGAATATAGGAACATTAGGTGACCAATTAAACATTCTCTGTTTTAGTGATATGAGCATCATATCAGATTCGTATTTCAACACATAAGCTTTGGGTTGAGGTCTTGAGGAGTAGTGCTAGCACGACACGAAGCACCTACGATGATGGTAGTGAATATAAAGGGGGGAAACCATAAGCTTTACGAGTATAGTGCCCGTGCCATGGCGGATCTGAAGGTGCAAACTGGACAAAGCTACTTCACAACCAATGTTTGCTTTCAACTAGCCACTACGATTTGGTACGGACAAGAAAAGTACAGTAAACAAATTACGATCTATTTTCCGGGTGAGATCAATAACTTAAGCACATATGGAAGAGTACCACCTCTCTTGCGACACCGTGTAGGCTTATGCTGATATGTTGAGGGTGCTGCGGGTGCGATGGCTGTCGGCGGCGGGGAAGAAGACTTTAGACGGCAGACGGCCGGGTCGGGGGATATATCTTGTTGCCGTGGACGAGGCGGTCGTAGGAGCGGCAATGGCAAGGTGGACGATGGCGCCGATGAAGTGAGAGGAGGTGATGAAAGGATCCTGGTCCAGCGCCGTGGATGAGAGACATCCATCGCTTGCAGTGGACGACGGGGTAGGGGTAGCGGCTCCGGCAAGGTGGAGGATGGGGTGGCGGACGGAGGAGGCTGGCCGCAGTGCGGAGGTTGTCGTGCCGCCGACGGTGTACGAATGGGGAAATGGAGGGGAGGGGGGATCTCAAACTTTGGGATGCGCTTCTCTGAAATGGGGGAAAGTTACGAACTTATCCCTCGTTTAAAATTTCGGACATCGCGTCGGTTGGGGATCGGATGGTAATCTCGCATCTCCCAAATATTTGCCGGTAACTATTTCAGGCGAGGAGAGGGTGTTTTGCCACCCACGGTTGGTGCCCACGTTGTATGAACGGGGCTGACAGGTAGGGCAGTTGTATCATGTCTGATGGAAGTTACACATTTGCCCCTATTTAAAATATTAGCCTACATCGATTCCGGGCGAGGAGAGGGTGTTTTGCCGCCCACGGTTGGCGCCCACGGTGTATGAACAGGGCTGACAGGTAGGGCGGTTGTGTCACGTCTGATGGAAGTTACACATCTGCCCCTATTTAAAATATAAGCCTACATCAATTTCGGACGAGGAGAGTTTGTTTTGCCGCCCACCGTGTATGAATGGGGAAATGGAGGAAGAGACACATGTCTTTCGGACGAGCTTGAATCAAATGTGTCTTGCCGCCCACGTTTGGCGCCCACCGTGTCTGAATGGGCTCAGAGGCCGTCGTGTCATGCCTGATTGAAGTTACTAGTCTACCCCTCTCGACAGCAGTGTAAATCCTGTCGATAAGGATGTCAAGTGTCAGGGGTAGACACTAATTTCCATCTCGCAAACACTTGCTTTGAGCAGCCCACAAATTATAGTGGGTGTTTAGTCGCTTCGTTCAAAACTTGGGAGAATTAGCATTCATGTTTGCCCTGGGACCTGGCAAACTAAATTCAAATCCAATTTGTATTCGATTACGAATATCCATAGATAATTATATGTTTTGTTATTTGTTTCTTCAAAACCACAACAAAGATTTATTCCACCTTTATATATGATTATGATTTAGAAATGCCGTGATCTTCGAATTCAGTAGGTTGGATACACTCTGAGTCAAACAGTTATTTCATCCAATACAATATGCTCACATGACAAACACTTCACCTTATGTCAATCATACAAGTTCTGAGGATTACCTCGCCTAAAAAATTCGGATCATTACAACACATGGACAACATAGGGGGTCTTGCAACATAATCCATTCAGAGACATGACACAACATGCAAGTACAATAATCTAATGAAAATTTCAACTGGTATCTAAAGAAGAACCGGGATTATCTTGGGCTTCAGATAGCAGAAACAGCAGGACCTCCTCCGTCTTCAAATGCAGCATTCTTACTTCCTCCAATTCTTGGGTTGCTTGCATAATGCGTGCCGCTAATTCCGTAATTTCCAGCCTCAAGATAAATATTACCTCATTCATGGCAGCCACACCATATCTTTCTACCTCTAGTAGAGCCTCAAGCACTATAATATCTGTGCTCAGACTGCTCTCCGGCGGTGTTGCCTTTGAACTGCTAGCATCTGGTGACATGGATGGCGCACTGCTTCCACAAATAGATTCTGGGGTTGTACATTGTGTCCTAGTGTGAACGGCATCCTGAAAGGTTTCCGCTGGACATCAGTAAGAGATAGTTATCGTATGATCCAGGCAGTAAGCTTACATGGTAAACGATGGACGAAATATTGCCGAGCATGGCAAACTATATTTAAATGGTTCGAAGCAGCATCAGCCGAAAAGAAATTAAAATGGTAAGATGAAACTAGGGATGTAAGTGGCAAATAAATGAAAATCCGCCAGTCCCATCTAGTTAGTTTTTGCTACCTCCCTGTTCATTTTCCTCAAAAAAACAAAAACTCTTTTGAACTATCATACCACTAGTGGACTTTAATCGGGATTAAACTAGACCCAGTTGACATCCCTAGTTGAAAGGGAGTGTACAACCGCTATATTTAAGTTGCCAAGGCATCTAAGCAGTTGAAATAATCTGAGAAAGCACTTAACAGTGTGGCCTCATATAAACTACGAAGAAAGTCTTGTGATGAAGTTGAGAGGAAAAGTTAAGGGCTCAGATGAAATAGGCATGCATTTCTTTACGATAGTACAGCAGGCACTGCTGACATATTGGCCAACTCAGGTATAGCGTAACAACAAATAAGCATTCGAATCAAGTAATACAGCAAAGCAGACAACTGAACTATTTGTAATTCGGTAGGATTACACATTGAGGGCACAAGCCAAGAAAGCAGCCCACTCGCATTACATTTCACATGTACTAAAACACACTGGCTTACCATATGTTGCTGTGAAGCCTAGCTGCTGTTGCAATGTTCCTTGAAGATATCGTCAGCATCCCGTGGTTGCAAATCTAGTTGTTGTAATTTATTCTGCACCATCTATTTAGGTAAAATTAATTTTAATCGCATGCACTGGTCCGAATTGATCATCAATGGTTCATCTAAACTAATGAAAGAAGGGTGTGTGCATACACGACAATACTCCCTCCGATTCTTTTTACATTGCGTATAACTTTTTCTCAGTTTTCTCGTATTAGTCTACGTGTTGCCGATTCCTAGCGCTGGTTTCCTTTTGTGCCCCGCCCCATCTGCCTCTGCCCTAATTAATTGGCAAATTAGTCCAGAAAAATTAAACTAGTGCCCTCCTTGGTATGCGGGTCAAGAGTTATGCGTAGAGTAAATAGAATCGGAGGGAGTATATCTGCTTCCCTCTATTTTTATGCTTGTTCGAGGTGCCAGCCCCAAAAGAACAAATATTTTGCTTGACGGGGTTGGCAGCTCCATAATTAATAGAAGCGTCAAATTAGTCAGGCAACTTGGGAAGATCAAGAACACACAAACTAGTAATGGACAGAGGCTCGGAGCAGTGATGTAATAGCTAGCATCAGAAAATGTAGGGTAAAACGAACTAAAAGCAGCGGAACCACATGCTAGTTTGCTGATGTGTAATTAAGCATAGAGAACATTAAGCAGACTGATGGAACCAACAGGTGGCATCAGAACAAAACTAAAGCATATTAACTATATGTGCACTGGTATGTAATTTAGCACATGTAACATGTTCACTGCCAGAAGTATGGCCCTACAGGTGCAAGTAGAATAACGCGTCTCATGAAAAACTGAATGATGCCCTGAAGAAATTCAAAGGTGCGGTGCTTATGCTAGGAAAGTGAACGTAGGCGCCGGCCATTGGATAATAGTACCTGATTCTCGGCGGCGTATGGGTATCGTTGTCATACTTGATAGCTAAGGATCGTCGATGGTGCTCATGTTGCAGTTGAGTTTGGGCCGGCTGTCGCCGTCGCTAAAGCAGCTCCGGTGCTACGGTTGCGGCGCCTGTTAACATACAAGAAAGCTCATCTGTGGTAAGTGAACAGTTGCATGATAAAGAGAAAAACCGAAGGAGTACAAATCAAAATAACCTGATGAGGCTGCAACGTCGGTAAAGCAGGGCCGGTGGAGTTGAATATGGCGTCCGTGGAGCGGGTCTGGTGCAGTGGACGAAGGCTTCGGCGGGCGCGTTGTACAGTGCTTTTGGTGAGGCGGATCTGTTGTGGCGGACGAGGGCTTGTATGAAGGGCCAGTGAAGGGGCGGACGAGGGAGTCAGTGAAGGGCCTACGCTATGGTGGACGAGGGCGCCAGTTAAGCAGATCCGGTGCGGTGGACCATGATGGCGGTCAAGGAGATCTGGAGCGGTGGACAAGCCAGTCGCTGAAGCGGCTCCGGTGAAGTGGTGAGTTGGCAGTTGGGGGTTCCAAGGTGCGAAAGGTAGATCACCGGGTGTGAGGTCCACCGCTGCGGTGGAGGACTAGATTCGGCGGCTTGCCGTGGTTGGGGGGTCAGGGAGGGGAAGGGGAGGGGCTCTGGGGAAGAATGTTGGGGGCAAAGAGGGGAAAACAATGGAGTTACCAAAGCAGCCCTTTTCCGTTCATGTGGTAGGGGTAAAACAGGAATATCGCAGGGCTAAACTTTCGGGCGCGTGATATTTCGATGTGAGGGGGAAGTTTGAAAGCTTTTGGCTCCTAAAATTATAAGTATTCTGCTCTCGTACGACCGACTATGGTATGATGGCCGATAATTTGTTTGTTTTGCACGCAAAAAAATGTGCAAGTTTTGAAAATCAATGTCTCCAACTCGAAACTTAGATTGTCCATTCAATTCAAATATGGATCATTGAGCTACTACAAGCAAATACCATCATATGGTCCAATTCAAATGAAATTCCAAATGTGTTTATCCTAAATATGATCACAAAAGCAAAAATGTGTATGTGTATGAATAAAGTGGATGATTATAAAGTTTGAACATGCCCGTATGTGTATATCTCTAGGTTTGATATATGAATTTGAAATCATGAAATCCCGGCTTAAAAATGTACCTCCGTTTAAATGAATTACAAAAGCTAATGATGGAGTCGAATTCCAAAGTTCCAATCTTAGGTTTGTAATTCTGGTACATCAAGGTATATCACGCATGTTCAAAAGTATCGTTATCTCATAGTACAAACTGTGAAACAAATTGATCAACCATGAGTGCACAATATCTCAATTACGCTAAAGTCCCTCAAATATAGACACCTCACTCTTTATCTGAAGTCACCCCCTACCACCACACACACACACACACACACACATAAGTCATTCTCTCCCCCAAACACCAACACACGAGCACATTAACACTCCTCTCTCTTGTAAAGTCCGGACCCCAACATAGGTCTCTATCACTGTCTCTCGGGCATGCACACATCTCTTCCCTCACTCTCTAGGTCTCCCGCTATCTCTCTTAGCCAAGCACACGCACTATGTAGAGTGTATATTTCCCATGCACAAAAAACGCGCCCCCAAACGTCTATCTCCCTAGTTATGTGGTTCTCGCGCACTCACTTCACACACCACCCCCACTGCAAACAAGCACACTTTGTCTCCTTGTGCACCACTCTCCTCTTTTTATCTCTCCCACATGCGGACCCGCCCCAGCTCCTTCCCTGTATACATATATGTCGTGACTCTTTGCATAGCTCCCTAATGTATAATCCTTCTCGATTTCACACATTGTTCTCTACACCATCTATTCTAGCTCTCATGAAGTCCCTATCACACACACGATGACTCGGGTCCCTTGCGTCTCCGTTCATAGGCCAATTTCGGACAACATCAACATTGTCTCCCTATCTAAACGCCATTTATGGACACAAACGAGCCCTCACGCCCCCTCTCTTCCTCTCTCTCTCTCTCTCTCTCTCTCCGTCGCTAGCTCTCTCTTTCTCTCGCTCTCACACCCCTCTCCCCCACACACACTCGACGTCTCTTCCAAATAGTCTGCTCCCCCAGCCTGCACCCGTGCTATCTCGCTACTACACATGTTACACCATTCCCCTTCCCTTATACTAGGTTTACATCATCAGTGGTCTCTCTACTCCACATACACTCTCTCCCTCTCACACACAAACGCATGCACAAACACACATAGACACGCACAAACACCCATTTACCTGGATCCTCATCTCTCCTCATGTCTGCATGTGTATCTCACACACTCACTCTCTAATTATGTATATGTGTCTCCAAGTTACACAACACAAAGCCCCATGTACATGTCTCTCTATCCTCCACACACATAGACACAAAGAATCTGTTATCATTGCCTCAGTCTCTAACATATCACACACGCACAATCTCTCTCTCTCTCTCAAAAACACGCTCAACAAGGGTTTCCTCATGAATAACTTACGTCTATTCATGAACAGTCGTGGCAGTACGGCGAACACGAGACGTGAAAAAGAATAAATCTACACATGCTTAGACCACCTAGTATGACTACTAGGACTAGAGCAAGCCAAAAAGCGCGCCGCCTTCACCCCCTCCTTGTCGGCGACGAGAAAATCTTCGTTTTACACAGTCGAGAAGTCATTGTGCTAAGGCCCCACATGCCGAGGCGTTGAATAGAATGTAGATGCTAGTTTACAGAATCAAGTATCGATAATACATTTGTATCTCCATACTTATATTTCTTCTCTTATAAAAAACCGAGTTGGTGATGATGGTACGTGTGCCATCTTGCAATATAGACCGTCCGATCTATATCTGACGGATGGAAATTAAACTAAAAGATACCCGCACCCCTCTCCACATTTGCAGACAAGGCCTTCCCTCGTCATCCTTATCTCCAACAAACCTCATTGTTGAGAAATTAAGAAAGGAAGCCTCTAGAACAAACTGGCCTAGTGGCCGCTGCCGGCGTTGTCAATCCCCATGCCTCCGCTCAGTTCGACCACCAACCACCACCACACCCCACTCCTCTTCACCTTATCTCATATTTCTCGAGATATCATTAGTTTTTACACATGGGATTACTCCCACAAGGGTCAATCACAACAAGTGTTTTATAAAAAAATGCATCTTGATTCCGTGCAATGCACGGATCTTGCTAGTACTCCTACACAAGACTAAGTTGGTGATGTCGGTGTGTCTGCCATCCGTCATTTCTGACCATTAGATCTACATCTAACGATTGTGAGGTAAGTTGTTGCCTTTTTTCACTAACATCCCACTTGTCTACCAATTTGCAGAAAAGCCCATAATTAGTATCTTAAAACCAACCACATCCCTCCCTGACCTCACCAAAACAGCCCAAGGAATATATTCTAATTGAAACATAATATATCTCTAGTGACATATGTATATCAAAATTAGAGTGTTTTGTACCAAGTTTGTGAATAAGTATTATTCTAATTATGATTCGTTGCAACGGACATGAACATTGCTAGTATTTCCAACCATGCATTTCTTTTCCTAGTATTCCATAGTTTTGAGTTTTCCATCAAGATATTAGTCACTCATGGTTGATATTTACTTTCAATCATGTACACATATGCACTATGTAACTAGCCTTGCTTATTGGCTTCGAAAGCTTAACTTTCACTCCTACTTACAATATGTAGAGTATTTAACAAAAAACTACCACTTTCAACCAGCCCTAGGAGGAATCTATTGTACAAAAAATAGCAAAAACATACCCAAAATTTCTTAATCCACGCTAAAAACTACCTAGTACTCCTACCGATTAGGTTCGTTTAAACCCATTTATGACAGGGTTGGCCCACATGTCTGTGCTGACGAGGTAGCTTAAACCAACACATTTTGTTTGACCGTTGACACGAGGGACCCACATCTGACCTTCTATCCTGTTATTCCCCCTCAAATCATTATTTTTCCCGAACATTACTTCAAACAGTACTGATCCGTGTTCGTCGGTGGCACCTGATACGTCTCCAACGTATCTATAATTTTTGATTGCTCCATGCTATATTATCTACTGTTTTGGAATATATTGGGCTTTATTTTCCACTTTTATATTATTTTTGGGACTAACCTATTAACCGGAGGCCCAACCCAGAATTGTTGTTTTTTGCCTATTTCAGTGTTTCGAAGAAACGAATATCAAACGGAGTCCAAACGGAATAAAATCTTCGGGAACGTGATTTTCTCACCGAACGTGATCCAGGAGACTTGGACCCTACTCCAAGGAGTCAAAGAGGCGGTCATGAGGGTGGGGGCGCACCCCCCTAGGGCGCGCCCCCTGCCTCGTGGGCCCCTCGATGCTCCACCGACGTACTCCTTCCTCCTATATGTACCTATGTACCCCCAAACGAATAGAGAAGGAGCCAAAAACCTAATTCCACCGCCGCAACTTTCTGTATCCACGAGATCCCATCTTGGGGCCTGTTCCAGAGCTCCGCCGGAGAGGGCCATCATCATGGAGGGCTTCTACATTATCATAGCCTCTCCGATGAAGTGTGAATAGTTTACCTCAGACCTTCGGGTCCATAGTTAGTAGCTAGATGGCTTCTTCTCTCTTTTTGGATCTCAATACAAAGTTGTCCCCCTCTCTTGTGGAGATCTATTCGGTGTAATCTTCTTTTTGCGGTGTGTTTGTTGAGATCGATGAATTGTGGGTTTATGATCAAATCTATCAATGAATAATATTTGAATCTTCTCTGAATTCTTTTATGTATGATTGGTTATCTTTGCAAGTCTCTTCGAATTATCCATTTGGTTTGGCCAACTAGATTGGTAGTTCTTGCCATGGGAGAAGTGCTTAGCTTTGGGTTTGATCTTGTGGTGTCCTTTCCCAGTGACAGAAGGATTTCTGGTGCCATTGCCGGGGAGTCTATGCAAAAAGTCAATATACCAAGTAGCCATCACAATCCCTATCTCTCGCATTACATTATTTACCATTTGCCTCTCGTTTTCCTCTCCCCCACTTCACCCTTGCCGTTTTATTCGCCCTCTCTCTCTATCCTCCCTCTCTATTTGCGTCTTTTGCCCGTTTGCTCTTGTCTGCTCGTGTGCTAGTTTGCTTGTTTGTCGCGATGGCTCAAGATAATACCAAATTGTGTGACTTCACCAATACCAACAACAATGATTTTATTAGCACTCCAATTGCTCCTCTTACCAACGCCGAATCTTGTGAAATTAATACTGCTTTGTTGAATGTTGTTATGAAAGATCAATTCGCTGGCCTTCCTAGTGAAGATGCCGCTACTCATCTGAATAGCTTCGTTGATTTATGTGATATGCAAAAGAAAAAAAGATATCGATAATAATGTCGTTAAATTGAAGCTATTTCCTTTTTCGCTTAGAGATCGTGCTAAAGCTTGGTTTTCGTCTTTGCCTAAAAATAGTATTGATTCTTGGAACAAGTGCAAAGATGCTTTTATCTCTAAGTATTTCCCTCCCGCTAAGATCATCTCTCTTAGAAACGATATTATGAACTTTAAGCAACTTGATCATGAACATGTTGCACAAGCTTGTGAGAGAATGAAATTAATGATACTTATTGCCCTACTCATGGTTTGAATTTGTGGATGATTATACAAAATTTTTATGCCGGATTGAATTTTGCTTCTAGAAATCTTTTTGATTCGGCCGCGGGAGGCACTTTTATGGAAATCACTTTAGGAGATGCTACTAAACTCCTAGATAATATTATGGTTTATTATTCTCAATGGCATACTGAAAGATCTTCTAACAAAAAAGTGCATGCGATAGAAGAAATCAATGTTTTGAGTGGAAAGATGGATGAAATTATGAAGTTATTTGCTACTAAGAGTGTTTCTTCTGATCCTAATGATATGCCTTTGTCTACTTTGATTGAGAATAACAATGAATCTATGGATGTGAATTTTGTTGGTAGGAATAATTTTGGTAACAACGCTTATAGAGGGAATTTTAATCCTAGGCCATATCCTATTAATCCTTTTAATAATTATGGGAATTCCTACAACAACTCTTATGGAAGTTATAATAAGATGCCCTCTGCATTTGAGAATAGTGTTAAAGAGTTTATGAATTCACAAAATAATTTTAATGCTTTGCTTGAAGAGAAATTTCTTAAAGTTGATGATTTGGCTAGAAAAGTTGATAGAATTTCTCTTGAGATTGATTCTTTAAAGCTTAGATCCATTCCTCCTAAGCATGATATCAATGAGTCTCTCAAATCCATGAGAATTTCCATTGATGAGTGCAAGAAATGAACCGCTAGGATGCGTGCTTCCAAAGATGCCTTTATTAAAGCTTGTTCTTCCAATTCCTATGAAAATCAAGATGAAGATCTAAAAGTTATTGATGTGTCTCCTATTAAATCTTTGTTTTGCAATATTAATCTTGATGAAACTGAATATGATCTTCCTTTACTTAGAAGGCGTTCTAAAAATTCGGAGTATTTAGATCTTTATGATGAAATTGATGAAAGTGGGATTGAAAGAAATAAAAATCTAGATGTTTCTAAACCCACTATATTGGATTTCAAGGAATTTAATTATGAAAGTTGCTCTTTAATTGATTGTATTTCCATGTTGCAATCCGTGCTAAATTCTCCACATGCTTATAGTCAACATAAAGCCTTCACCGAACATATTGTTGATGCCTAGATGCAATCTTATGAAGAAAAACTTGTGTTGAAAGTTTCTATCCCTAGAAAACTCTATGATGAGTGGGAACCAACTATTAAAATTAAAATTAAAGATCATGAGTTTTATGCTTTGTGTGATTTGGGTGCTAGTGTCTCCACTATCCCCAAAACTTTGTGTGATTTGCTAGATTTCTGCAATTTTGATGATTGCTCTCTAAACTTGCATCTCGCGGATTCTACTGTTAAGAAACATATGGGAAGGATTTATGATGTTCTTATTGTTGCAAATAGGAATTATGTGCCCGTAGATTTCATTGTTCTTGATATAGATTGCAATCCTTCTTGCCCTATTATTCTTGGTAGACCTTTCCTTAGAACGGTTGGTGCGATTATTGATATGAAGAAAGGGAATATTAGATTTCAATTTCCATTTAAAAAGGGCATGGAACACTTTCCAAGAAAGAAAATAAAATTACCATATGAAACTATCATGAGAGCCACTTATGGATTGCCTACCAAAGATGGCAATACCTAGATCTATCCTCGCTTTTATGCCTAGCTAGGGGCGTTAAACGATAGCGCTTGTTGGGAGGCAACCCAATTTTATTTTTATTCCTTGATTTTTGCTCCTTCTTAGTAATACATAAATTATTTAGCCTCTGTTTTGGTTGTGTTTTTTGTGTTTAATTAGTGTTTGTGACAAGTAGAACCGTTGGGAAGACTTGGGGAAAGTCTTGTTGAACTTGCTGTAAAAAACAGAAACTTTAGTGCTCACGACAACTGCTATCATTTTTATTTGAAGAGTGCTATTTAGTTAATTCTTTTTGAATATGATTAATAGATAAATTCCTCACGTCATCAATTTAGTTTAGATTTTTTGGGGTTCCAGATCTTGCGCTAGCTACAGATTACTACAGACTGTTCTGTTTTTGACAGATTCTGTTTTTCGTGTGTTGTTTGCTTATTTTGATGAATCTATGGTTAATAAAATAGTTTATAATCCATAGATAAGTTGGAATACAGTAGGTTTAACACCAATATAAATAAATAATGAGTTTATTACAGTACCTTGAAGTGGTATTTTGTTTTCTTTCGCTAACGGAGCTCACGAGTTTTCTACTTTAAGTTTTGTGTTGTGAAGTTTTCAAGTTTTGGGTGAATTCTTTTGATGGATTGTGGAACAAGGAGTGGGAAGAGCCTAAGCTTGGGGATACCCATGGCACCCCCAAGATAATCCAAGGACACCAAAAAGTCAAAGCTTGGGGATGCCCTAGAAGGCATGCCCTCTTTCGTCCACTTCCATCGGTAATTTACTTGGAGCTATATTTTTATTCACCAACATGATATGTGTTTTGCTCAGAGCGTCTTGTATTATTTTTGTATTTGTGTCTTAGTATGCCACAATCATCCTTGATGTACACACCTTTTGAGAGAGCCATACATGAATTAAAATATGATAGAATACTCTATGTGCTTCACTTATATCTTTTGAGCTAAGTAGTTTTGCTCTATGTGCTTCACTTATATCTTTTGAGCGTTATAATTTTGCTCTATGTGCTTCACTTAGATCTTTTAGAGCACGGTGGTGGATTTGTTTTAAAGAAACTATTGATCTCTCATGCTTCACTTAAATTATTTTTAGAGTCTTAATAGCATGGTAATTTGCTTAATAATAATAATATGCTTGGTATTCAAGATTTGTGAAACTTTCTTTTGAGTGTGTTGAATACTAAGAAAAGATTGAAGCATGATAATTGTTTTGAGATATGGAGGTGATAATATTAAAGTCATGCTAGTTGAGTAGTTGTGAATTTAAAGAATACTTGTGTTAAAGTTTGTGATTCCCGTAGCATGCACGTATGGTGAACCGTTATGTGATGAAGTCGGAGCATGATTTATTTATTGATTGTCTTCCTTATGAGTGGCGGTCGAGGACGAGCAATGGTCTTTTCCTACCAATCTATCCCCCTAGGAGCATGCGCGTAATACTTTGCTTTGATAACTTCTAGATTTTTGCAATAAGTATATGAGTTCTTTATGACTAATGTTGAGTCCATGGATCATATGCACTCTCACCCTTCCACCTTTGCTAGCCTCTCTAATACCGCACACCTTTCGCCGGTATCATACACCTACCATATAACTTCCTCAAAACAGCCACCATACCTACCTATTATGGCATTTCCATAGCCATTCCGATATATATTGCCATGCAACTTTCCACCATCTAGTTCATCATGACACATTCATCATTGTCATATTGCTTAGCATGATCATGTAGTTGACATAGTATTTGTGGCAAAGCCACCGTTCATAATTTTTTCATACTTGTCACTCTTGATTCATTGCATATCCCGATACACCGCCGGAGGCATCCATATAGAGTCATACTTTGTTTTAGAATCAAGTTGTAATCATTGAGTTGTAAATAAATAAAAGTGTGATGATCATCATTAAATAGAGCATTGTCCCAAAAAAAGAGAAAGGCCAAAGAAAAAAAAGAAGGCCCAAAAAAAGAGAAAATAAATAAAAAGGGGCAATGCTACTATCCTTTTACCACACTTGTGCTTCAAAGTAGCACCATGATCTTCATAGTAGAGAGTCTCTCATGTTATCACTTTCATATACTATTGGGAATTTTACATTATAGAACTTGGCTTGTATATTCCAATGATGGGCTTCCTCAAATTTCCCTAGGTCTTCATGAGCAAGCAAGTTGGATGCACACCCACTTAGTTTCTTTTTGAGCTTTCATATACTTATAGCTCTAGTGCATCCGTTGCATGGCAATCCCTACTCACTCAGATTGATATCTATTGATGGGCATCTCCATAGCCCGTTGATATGCCTAGTTGATGTGAGACTATCTTCTCCTCCTTTTTGTCTTCTCCACAACCACCATTCTATTCCACCTATAGTGCTATATCCATGGCTCACGCTCATGTACTGTGTGAAGATTGAAAAAGTTTTGAAAAAGTTAGAGTATGAAACAATTGCTTGGCTTGTCATCGGGGTTGTGCATGATTTAAATACTTTGTGTGGTGAAGATAGAGCATAGCCAGACTATATGGTTTTGTAGGGATAACTTTCTTTGGCCATGTTATTTTGAGAAGACATAATTGCTTCGTTAGTATGCTTGAAGTATTATTATTTTTATGTCAATATAAACTTTTGTCTTGAATCTTTCGAATCTGAATATTCATATCACAATTAAGAAGATTTGCATTGAAATTATGCCAAGTAGCACTCCGCATCAAAAATTCTCTTTTTATCATTTACCTACTCGAGGACGAGCAGGAATTAAGCTTGGGGATGCCTGATACGTCTCCAACGTATCTATAATTTTTGATTGCTCCATGCTATATTATCTACTGTTTTGGACTATATTGGGCTTTATTTTCCACTTTTATATTATTTTTGGGACTAACCTATTAACCGGAGGCCTAGCCTAGAATTGCTGTTTTTTGCCTATTTCAGTGTTTCGAAGAAACGGAATATCAAACGAAGTCCAAACGGAATAAAACCTTCGGGAATGTGATTTTATCACCGAACGTGATCCAGGAGACTTGGACCCTACTCCAAGGAGTCAAAGAGGCGGTCAAGAGTGTGGGGGGCGAGCCCCCCCTAGGGCGTGCCCCCTGCCTCGTGGGCCCCTCGATGCTCCACCGACGTACTCCTTCCTCCTATATATACCTACGTACCCCCAAACAAACAGAGAAGGAGCCAAAAACCTAATTCCACCGCCGTAACTTTCTGTATCCACGAGATCCCATCTCGGGGCCTGTTCCGGAGCTCCGCCGAAGAGGGCCGTCATCACGGAGGGCTTCTACATCATCATAGCCTCTCCGATGAAGTGTGAGTAGGTTACCTCAGACCTTTGGGTCCATAGTTAGTAGCTAGATGGCTTCTTCTCTCTTTTTGGATCTCAATACAAAGTTCTCCCCCTCTCTTGTGGAGATCTATTTGATGTAATCTTCTTTTTGCGGTGTGTTTGTTGAGATCGATGAATTCTTGGTTTATGATCAAGTCTATCTATGAATAATATTTGAATCTTCTCTGAATTCTTTTATGTATGATTGGTTATCTTTGCAAGTCTCTTTGAATTATCCGTTTGGTTTGGCCAACTAGATTGGTAGTTCTTGCCATGGGAGAAGTGCTTAGCTTTGGGTTCGATCTTGCGGTGTCCTTTCCCAGTGATAGCGCCGGTGATGAGCGAGTTGGCCACCGCTCCGCCGGACGGGACGGACGCTGCGCTGGCCTCCGCACGGGTTGGCAAGCTGGCCCGAGCGTGACTCACGAGCGAGCAAGCCGCCGCGCTGGCCTTCGCTCGAGCTAAATGGCTGGCCTTAGCGTGGCGCACGCGAGAAAGCCGCCGCGCCGCCTTGCCAATCTAGCTAGCAAACCTTGTAGACAAGCAGCTGGACGGAGCTATCTTGGCTAGCTAGCGGCCGCAAGCGCCGGACGGAGCTGGCATCCGGGCTGCCGTAACATGGGCTCCGCACCGCCGGCGGTTTTGACCTTGCCTTCTGTCGGCGGCGGTTGCTGCGTCCCATGGCTGAGGATGACTAGGTGGATGGGCCAGAGGTAGGAGGTCACTCGAGGATTTTTGTTGGTAAGATCATGTACAATGGTTGATAAGGTAGTCTTATCTTAAGTCTGCCACGTATTCAAGTGGTAGTAGTTTCTTGGCATTTTAGTGGTTTCTTGCATTATTAGAGCAAGTACAATAGAGCTGAGTCAGCGGGCTATAAGAAATAAACTACTACTACATGTTGGCTATAAGATGGGCCATAGATGAAATTGCACTGGCTTATAGCCAGCAACTGGCTATACTATTAACCATGCTCTTAGGGGTTTCTTGTAAGGAACAATGTACGTACTACTAGCGACAAAAGGCGATTCTAGGTTGCGTTGTACTCCAACGAGTACTACTAGTGGTCGCGGGAGTGTATACCTCGTTTTGTGGGTTCGATCCCGGCCGAACGCATGGCGGCCTTTTTAAAAAATAGTACTACTACACTTCGCTGTGAGCCAACATTTTACACGGGTAGTTTGAGTTTTGAAGTCAAACGGACGTGCGGCCCCACAATCTGGGTGCACTGGAAAGCCTAGCCACGTGAACGAGTTTTCCTTCCCAGCATCCCTTGGCTCGCGTGCTCGCCCTAGCTGCACCTCGCTTGCAGCTTCCAGCTAGTAGCATACTTAAACTAGCGCCTCCCAATTAAGCCCGAGGAGCCGGAAAAGCCTGGTGAGGCATTGGGAACTGTGCAATATGCTCTGTATGTAAAGTGCTCTACTACTACTTTGTAGCTTGTGGCATTGCATGCATGGACTTCACTCCATTATCGGATCTACTATAAAAGAAATTCCTCTTGCTGTGTTTTTTGAAACGGAGGCAAAAGCTTTGCTTCATCTCATTCATAAATAAGGAACTACTAACAAAGTTCGACGAGATCCATTACACCTCCACAGATGGAAGCGAAAAGCCTAGTCTCGCTGTATCAACTAACTCAAATGTTGTGCCCCCGTAGTAACCGTCGCTGATAAACAGGCTGCTAGTGTGTGCGTGAGAGGAGCAGCTGAGTAGGCCAGCTATGTGAGAGGAGCGGCTGAATAGAGCACCGAGAGTACCCACTAGGCCACTACGCAGGTGTACTTCCCCTGCATTGATAGTACATCGATGGTTCTAGAGAACTATAGTACCCTCCACTTCCAACTGTAGCTCCTTGGCCCTGAGATTCAAGAGTTCAAAACTGGTGCACTATACTAGACTAGACTAGAAGTACAGTACATCGCACTACTAGTTGAGGAAAGTAATACTAGTACTGCTATAGTACGAGTACGTACTCCTCCGTCACATAATGTAAGACATTTTTTGACACTAGTTGGCGTGTACAAAAAATGGCAAAAACATACCCAAAATTTCTTAATCCACGCCAAAAACTACTACCTAGTGCCAAAAAATTCTTACTAGTGCTATTATTTACAGTATAATGCAACCCCATCACGTTCCATAATCCCTTTCTTTCAAAAAAATCTCTTCTGGAGAGAAGATTGCTATCTCCACGCGAGCTTCTCATAGGCCAGCGCCACCGCATGCAGTCATGTGAGAGAAAGGGAGACATCCATGCAGCATGCAGAGAGAGGAGAACGCTGGCGGACAGCCAATGGCCTGCATGGGGCATTTATAGCTGCTAACTCCTCTCATCCATGCGCCAGGGGTATTTTTGTCCAGAAAGCATGCAGCGAGCCCCTGCCGCTTGGTATCCGGGTCTGCTCTTATGCGCAGTGTAAAAAGAATCGGAGGGAGTACTAGTAGTAAATAATAGCCTCACCCCTTCGCTGAGGAACGATCTACAGTTGGAAGGGACGAGGCCCTGTGGTTACTACGCTCTTATCTCCTCCTCGTCAGTTCCCCTCCCCCCGAAGAGAAGGCAGTTCGTCGCTACTCCCATGGATTCGCCAGGTGGTTCTCCTCCTCGTCGGGGCTGGGAGACCTTGGACGACGATCCTGTGGGAGAAATCGCACGCCGCTCCGACGTCCTCACCGCCGCAAGACTCGGTGCTTCCTGCACCAACTTTTTCAAGACGCTGCTTAAACAAGCCATGCTTGTTGGTCTTCCATGCATCCTCGAGGAGAAGGTTCTTCTATGGGACAATCCTTCGAACAGTCCACCGCTCCCTGGCCATGGTTGCACGTTGACTCCGCTAGAGTTGCTGACGTTGAGAGGTAGTCGGATTTTGTCCAATGAGCAGGTCAATAATGGAGTTTGATCATGTAGTACTTAGTTATTCCATTTCCATCCCGTAATTTCTTCTCTGCCCACCGTCTTATATATAGGTCTGGGTCGGTGCCAACGAAGATTGGCTTGCATACCTCCGGCCGGATACCACCATCATTTTGCACAACATCCACAGCAGTGCGGCCGTTCCGGTAGACCCCTTCTCCACCATTGGGATCGGCCTTCCGGACTGGCTGGGCAAGAATACGTATGATGATGCCTACATGAGATTGAAGAAGATAGCAATTGCGGACCTGCCGACAAAGCGACGCAGCTACGACGATTACTATCTCATCACGGTGTTCGACATAAGGATTTCCATCAATGCAGGAGGCAGTAACGGCAGAGGCTGGCGCATGTTGGCGGCGGCAGATTTGTACCCCTACACGTTCGAAGACGCCGTGCGCCATCTAGGCCGCATCTTCGCGGTGACAAGCCAGGGGACTTGTTTCATATGGTTGACATCCTACGGTACGGGAGATTACAAACAAAATGCACAAACCATCATTTGCATCCCTAACGGTACTCCATTATTTTGCAGGGACCAGCCATCCCCCGATCAAAATAAGATCGCCGATCCTGGATGTGAATTTGCATCCGCGATTCGGTCTAACCTGGAACCTTGTAGCTGACTTTGGCATATTGGGATCAACTATCTTAGCAGTCGTTACCCATGGTACCACTTATGTGCAACATGGTCACATAATCTACCACGATCGGACCGTGACCATCTACCCAGGTATTCCATTTTTTAACCCTCTCGCCTTCTCTTTCATTGTTGTACTAGTAGTATACTTTGTAGTACTAGTAGGAGTACTTTTTACCTTGGAGGACGCGTATAGCTAGCTAGGCCCTTGAAGACTTGAACCCACTAGCTGCCACCATTTATGTTTTTCCATGTCTTACTATCTCATCCATGTAGCCAAGAGTGGCTATATATAATAAGCCGGTTATTTTACTTCCTCTATACCGGAGTAGTACTATTTTCTGCACAGTATTACTGACCGCCACATTTGAGCACAGCACTATTATGCATGGACCTTGACTATATACGTCACCATGTGTCCAGATCTGGGATGCCGCGTGTACCAGATGAACAACGCCGAGTTCGACCCTCGTGATGCTACATGGGTGCCGAGGAACACTCTTGGAGAGTACTCGCTTTTCATCGGGGATAGCTACCCCATTGTGAAGTGGATGCCACCTTCCGTGCATGACAAGGAAGGCCTGCCGTTCATGAAGCATGGTTGTGTCTTCAGTGTGCACCACCGGATGAACAACATGCTGGGACACGCTATCCCTGATTTATGCCGCTTCAGCTTGGATGAGTCTCCATCATGTGGAACCGGACTAGAAAGCTGCAACAATGATTCCCGTTGCCCACCGCTATGGATCATGCCATCCATGAAGAACACCTGGGACTGGAACCTGGAGGAGGACATGTAGCCCATCTATAACGTGTAAGTGGAGTACGGTAATTGTGAACGGTAGCGCTGTGAATATATGTAGACTAGTCGTGCACAAATTTATCACATGAGTTGGAGATGAACTTGTGTGGCATACTGGCATTTTTCCTTTAGAATTTATTACTAGTAAATGTGTTATGTGTACGTGCAACTTGTGTGGTTGTTGCACGGGCTCCAACACGCTCTTTGAGAAAAAAACAGCTTTAGATATACATGATGTGGCGGCATCATACAGTAGCATCGTTCGCTATAGTTGTACTAGTACACTCCTATTAGGACGAAAACTCCTATAAAACCTTGCACTTGGCTCTTTGCCTCTTCGGGAGGTTCAACAGTTCGTACTCCTGTGAACCTTGCACTTGGCTCTTCGCCTCTTCGGAAGGTCCAACAATGATGATACTACAGTACAATATGCTTCTGGCAATCTGACACCGATTGAACTGCTGCACGTCCACCGCGAGGGCGAGGGCGAGGGCGAGGGAGAGGGAGAGGGAGAGGGAGAGGGCACTGTAGTCAAAACCCTCTCCTCGTCCTGCGAACCACCGCGTGCATGGGCGAGGGAGAGGCGTAGTAAGCAAGCTTCTCCTCATTCGGCGAGTTAACGGGACACATCAAAGTAGTACTAGTACTAGTAGTAGTAGTCCATATTGCGTCCTTTCCGATTAATATGGCTTAATTTGAAATGAGAAAAATACACTAGCGGTCAACGTATGTAACAGTACGCTCTTTACGGTCACTATATATAGTTTTGCGGCGATTATGCGATCACTAGCTCATCGTAGAGCACCGTATTGCACCCTACTGACCGGCCACATAGTCGACGTGGCACTTTGTTGACTGGTTAAATTGTCACATGGTTTCTAGGTCCCACCTATCAGTTGGCAGAGCAAAGAAATTAGTTAAACAAAACTTTACGTAGGCGCGACACGAGTCCAACCCTTGCGCATGAACCGCCCTGGCTGTGTATGTGAGTGCATGCATGTGTCCTCCCTCGGTCTTCCAACAAAGAGTGTACTACATGATGTACATCTACACTTCCAATGCATTTAGCCTTTAATCTAAATCGATATTGATTGACTAATGCACCAACTTGTGCTGTAGGTATAGGCTACATGTCTACCCTTAATTACAGCATGCAACGGCCTTCATTTAATCTTCTTATCTCAATGGTCGCATGCACACATAAGTCTGCTACTTTTGGGCGTTAATTATGCCCTGGTCAATGTGTAAATCTCTAAATGTACAGTCTTTCACGGATGTAGGGAGTAGGTTGAGCACTTGAGCGTGAGCGTGTGTGTTGCGTCGTGTGCTGTGTGCCGTATGGGTGCGTGAGTGTTGCGTGCGTCCATGTGTATGTGTGAGTGTTGCATGTTGCATGCATGGGGCTTACTCCCTCCCATTGACATGTTCATATTTCAAGCTTCCTCTGTTCCCTCCATATGGTGATACTCCCTCTGTTCCCGAATAGTACGAAGTAAAAGCCTCCCTCTGTTCCCAAATATGGAGTATTTGTCTTTCTACAGATTTCAACAAGTGACTAGGTACGGAGAAAAATGAGTGAAGTGAGTGTAGAGGCATAGGGATACTGTAGAAAGGAAGTCCTCGCGATCCATTTATTCCCCATCTCGGTCAGGGAGAACTATTCAACTAGTCTCTTCTTCTTCCTCCTCTCTTCCCCATCGTCGGCCGCACACCATTTACCCCCGCTCACTGCTCGCCCGCCCGCGCCATCTTCCTTAGTAGCTCGCGCGTACGATATCCCCCCGCTCACTGCTCGGCCACACGAGGAGAAGCTTCTTCGCTCGCCCGCCCGAATCCACTTCCCCGCTGGCTCGCAGGCACCGAAAACCCCAATGGCAGAACCGACTGACACGCAGAGCCGCGATTGGAATTCCCTCCCGATGTTCTCTTGGAGCAGATGTGTAGTCGTATGGACCTACTCAGTACCGTCCGTCTGGCCGCATGCTCGGTGTATTTGTACCGTCTACTCGTCTGCAACCAGCCGGCTCTTATCAAGACACCTTGCTTGCTGATGCCCGATCCTCGCAGGTGGCCCAGACACCGACTTGACGATACTACAGAGGTCGCCGTGGTGCCGCTCGACATGCTACCACTACCCGTCCACCTGTCCTTCATGCGCGGCCACTACTGGGCGGGCATGAAGGCCAACTGGATCGTCCTCATCCACCACACCAGTAGTCCGTGGCGTCTCGTGGATATCTACACCCAGCGAGAGATCACCCTTCCATCGTTGGATACCGCCGCCATCGAGCCTCGTGGCCCGCCGGACACTCCTGCCTACTACGCACGAGACGCGTCAAGCTTTTGGCTCGACCTCTATTTGCAGAAAGTTGTAATCTGCGAAGTGCCCACACCATCAGAAGGCTACATGGATTACAAGCTCATTGCCTTGTTCAAAAATGGATTAGTCTATCTGAAATCCGGTCGCCATACATGGTTATGGCTCATCATCAATCCTGTTGAGGAAACATTTCCGTCTGATGCTATAGTGCATGATGGCATCGTTTACGCGGTCGACACACAGATTGACTACCTATATTGGTGGAATCTATCGTCGTGTAATTGTTCTATCTCATCTCATCTTTACCTTATGAATACGACTGCCTGTTCATTTGCTACAAATTTAGAATGCATAGCATGTCTATAACCACATCATTGCTATATGTTCCTCTCATTTCCTAGATTTTTATGACCACACATGTTATTGTTAGAGTTGATATGAGAACAATTGGCATCTAATGATTGTTAGAATACATATTATGAGCATAACATCATGATTGCTATATGTTACTCTTGTTTACAAGATTTTTATAACAACGCATGTTATTGCTTAGAGTTGATATGAGAACAGTAGTAGTAAGTGCTATGGTAGAATATGAGTAGGCGCTGTCATAGCTGTTTTCCTCTCATTGTTACATGATGTTTGAACCATGACATATTGCTAGAATATGAAAGCCATTGGCTTATTTTTTAACTTGGGGTATGATTATGACCACGACATTGCAATTCTCTGTCTATGATATGTGTCACTGTTATAATAATCTTAATTCTGCACATACTCTGAACATGATTGTTTATTTTTGTCCTTTTGGTCTCCAATTTGAATTGTTGCAGCAGACGCAAATGCGCTGGCCTTCATGATTCTAGGACCTAGAATCATACCAGCCGATGGGTGGTGGTTTATCGCTCGTTCTGCTGACGGCGGTCATTTGATGCTCATTCGCACGTACCAAATTGACCAAACCATTACATCAAACCACATGCAGTACAATGCGTGGGGCGTTCGTGACATTGATGGCTATGGCTACTTCGTGTTCGAGAAAGATCCCAACTCCGTTGGGCCAGGCGTATTCAATTGGAGGCGGGTTTACAGCCTCGGCAACCACTCCTTGTTCCTCAGGCTCAATTATCCGATCATCCAACCAATCATCGATCATATCACCGGCAATGATTACTGTGCTATGCAACTTCCATTCG